>NW_024365014.1:0-209 GCF_014805655.1 Passer montanus
CAGCCACACCCCATGGGGACCCCAAGGGACCCCCCTGGGATTCGGGTTTTTGGGTGCCCTCCCCCTGGGGTGGGGGTGCTGGGGGTCCTGAGGCTCCTTGGGGTGCTGGGGTTGGGCTGCTGGGTTTGGGATCCCGGTTTGGGGGTACCACTGCTGGGGCCTCACTTTTAGGGTCCCATTTTGGTGTCCCATTTTGGTGTCCCACGTTG
>NW_024365015.1:0-1448 GCF_014805655.1 Passer montanus
AGTAGAAAGGCCCAAAGTGGTCACATAAGAGGAGAAAGTTTTCAGAAATACATTAAATACATCCAGTGTGCCAAATCCACAGCAAAACAAGCAAAACCCAAAACAACAACAAAAAATCCCCTCTGCTTTTCTACCTGAAAGCTTGAAACAAATTTCAAGCCATTTTTACAGTCAAATACTTGCACTAAAACTAAAACAGTGTATGAAATAGAAATAAACATTTCTACAATGGTAGCTAATGAAGCTTGACAAAAAAGTTGGATGGAAAGACGGAACATTCTTCACATGAAATCCTATTCCATATCTACAAAATACCCTCTTATTTAGGAATGTCAGTACATCCTATCCACACTCAAAAACCATTTTCAAATTATCTTTTCCAAGGTGTTGGTTACATTTATTCAGGTATTAAATTTTTTTAAAGGTAGCATAATAACAAAAAGGGTAAGAGAATGGCAGAGTTCTTCCACAGCTCAGCACAACAATGCAGCAAATTTTCAGCATAGTAAATATTTTGACAGTATGTTTTAAAAAACCTAAACAATGTGTGCCACTTTTTTTTCTCCCCTTATATTGGGGGGTTGTTTTTTTTCTATTTAGTATTTACTATTGAGGCTTTTTAGCTTACAATTGAGCCTTCGTCCAGGCTGAAGCTGGCTGGAGGATTCAGTAATGTCCCAGAGGATTCTTCACTTTCCTTCCTTTCTTCAACCTGGTCTTTCCATTGCACACTTGAGGATGAATGCTGTCTTTGTGAACTGGAAAGTTTCCACAGTAAGATACTTTAACCAAAATTACTTCTGTCAAATGCACTGTGTTCTTTTAAAGGATAATCAATGGATACGGCAAATACCCCTTTAGCACATCACACAGCTTCTGAAGCTGCTTGCCTTTCTTAATTGAATGAAGAAATTTATATTCCTTCTAAGAAAGATTTTTCAATATATTTTCAGATACCAAGCCTCGTGTCATGCAATTCATAAGATTATTTGGATATGGCCTCAAAGTTACATATAACAAACAGAATTCTTCATATTTTAATTAACACAACAGTTGTCTTTAGAGAGCCCATGGTCACTTCTTGCATCCTCAACCTGATTTCAAGTACAGTTCTTGCTCCTAAGGTTTCCACATGCCTGACTCTACTCTGTCATGACTTTTAAAGCAGACTAGCCAGAATTTTAATCTGTTCTTGCACTGTGTCAGTCAGGAAAACAGATAGATCAAGAACCTGGCATGACTAAACAGGCAGCTGATGAGGAAACTATAAGACCAAACAACAGCATAAAGGAGACAGAAGCAGGGACAGGAATTCAGGGAAGAATTCAAAAAGATTGCCTGAGTATTTAGGTGCAGGAAAGCCAAAATCTTACTTAAAATTGATGCTTGCAAAAGATGATAAAGACTTTTCCAGCTCAAGTTTTAAGTCTCTTACTAAAAACACCTTC
>NW_024365015.1:1822-3311 GCF_014805655.1 Passer montanus
CCACTACTGGAGGCTGGACCTTACCATAACTACAATTTTCAAAATTTTTGGTTTGGCAAATAATCTGTAGAAGGCCAGTTTTTATCTGTACCCATTGACAACACCTTTGGTTAGTGATAAGGGCCTGTTATTAATGGACTGCCAGGTTCTGAACCTTTAGTTTGGTTTGGCACATCACACTAGATTTTCTGCTGACTGAAAATTGCAGGGAATGTAAACTACGAGTTGTACTCAAGCTGTTTACTGCCATTTTGCAATGGCTTTAAAAGGAAACTTACCTTTTTTTTCCTCTCTCCTGTGCATTTTCTGACTCTCTGGAATTATTCCATGCTCCCCCTGAAAAACCTCTCGTCCTAAGTTGGTTTTCCCTCAAAATGGTTTCAAGTTCCTGAATTCTCAACTACCAAATGGTAAGAAAGCAGTTAATGGAAGTTAGGAAAGACTACCTTTAATGCTGTTCACTGTTCTGTTCTGGTTTTTGCAGGTGTATATATTTTACGAATTCTATATGGAATTAGAAAGCATTGAATACATGTAAAAATGTATCAATACATAGAGTTCAAAACAGAGGGAAACAGATATGCTGACCAAAACACATTTTATTTTCTTTTCATGGTGTTTGGATTTTCCTGTTTTAAATTATTTATACTACTGAAGTTTTCCAGGGGCATTCTCTTCATTAAGTAGACTCATAAAAGGATAGGATTGATTAACAGTAAAAGCTACACTTGCACTCAGAACAAAGTTAATGTGGAGTGTGTCCATGTACCCTTCCTAGAACCTTCCTAGTTCTTCACCCATAAAAGATAAATTTCTAACTTCTAGGAATGTTACCCTTCAAGTTCCTTTGTGTGTTGTAAAAGTAGAGAGGGAATCAAAAAACTGAATCATCACAACTTATTTAATCATCACCTCAGAAGTCTATGTGCCTGTACTTAGAGAACGTCCTAAGAAAATAATTGACTGAACAAGTGGCAATGCTTGTTAGTGTTCCTCAGAAAATAAGAAAAAACCCTTGAAATTCCCTTTTTGTTTTCTCATTTAGTTTTTCAAAAATCCACTATGAAGGCTTTGTTAGTCAGTACATGAACACTCAGCAATAATCTTACAGGTTTTTCACTTTTATTTTTAATAAACCTTAACTGCTTTAATGTGTGTGACACAGTTTAATAATATAAGAATTTAATATTCAAATATACATATAAGATTTTTTCATATATTCAAATTTTTCTGGTAACAGCAGATGTAATAGCTGAAATGTACTCTGAATAATTACATTTGGGGCTGCAGTCTCAGGATGCATTAATATCTCACACCTAGAGAAGCTGGGTGTATGCACTGTACCTCTGAAATTACCTAAGTGCCCATTCCAATGATATAGGACAGAAGAAATCAGCAGTTTAACTATTGTGAAACATTTCCTTTCCCCTTGCTGTTACTTTGAATTCTCAAACATAAGGATGTGACATTTTATTTTAATATTGATTCT
>NW_024365016.1:0-209 GCF_014805655.1 Passer montanus
TCAAAATGCCAAGTGGGATTACTCTTTCTGAAAGCCTGGAGTCACACAGAATGAAGCAGAATGAAGAAGATAAATCATTGTGTGCATTCCATACACATAACAGTCCAGTTACTGACTATTGTACTTACAAAGGGAGATTCAACGTGTGCAGTAATTTTTTTACTTTTGCTACAAATCACCTTAAAGAATAAGCTACAAATAATATCTTG
>NW_024365017.1:0-209 GCF_014805655.1 Passer montanus
ATCCCGGATCCGGCCCAACCCCGAGCCCAGCCCAGGCCCGATGGAAATCTGGGAAGCAAAGGGAAATCCCTCGGGAATGAGGGAGCCCCAGAGCTGGCCCAGGGCTTCCAGAAGCTTCCCTGAGAATCCTGGGATGAGCCAGAGCCCGTCCCAAAGGAGCCCCGGAGCCGCCTCTGCTCCAGGCTGAGCCCAAATCCCAAATCCAGCTG
>NW_024365018.1:0-209 GCF_014805655.1 Passer montanus
ACATGCTAAAGAAAATTAGTATTGGGATTAAGATTTTAATTTTTCTGCATACTAATGGAAATAAGAGTTGTGAGTTGTTCTGAATTCTGGAATATGATTTCCAAGGTGTTCCATATTTTAAATTTTCTGAGCACTTTTTTTTTGGTACTAGATTTTATTATTTTGCTCTGATTACTCACCAATATTCTTTAGCAAGTTTTTTTTTTTTT
>NW_024365019.1:0-209 GCF_014805655.1 Passer montanus
TTTCTTCCACCTCCTCCAGGCCATGGCTGTGACAATCATCCTTCTCCTGGCTGTGCTGGCCATCATGCCTGCGCAGACACAAGATCCACAGATTGATATGACCATGGTC
Organism: Passer montanus; assembly: GCF_014805655.1. Classification (NCBI taxonomy): domain Eukaryota; kingdom Metazoa; phylum Chordata; class Aves; order Passeriformes; family Passeridae; genus Passer; species Passer montanus. The sequence goes on from NW_024365019.1 coordinate 110, forward strand.
CAGCAGATGCAGCAGCGTGAGGAGTTTCTTCAGCAGGAGGTGATGAGGCTGCTGCAGGAGATTGAGTGGATCAGGTCCCCACAAGAAGCTCCACTCCTCT
>NW_024365020.1:0-209 GCF_014805655.1 Passer montanus
CCCAAAAACCCTGAACAATCCCCCCAAAATAACCCAAAATCTCCCCAAGAAAACCCCAAAAAAACCCCACATTCCACCCAAAACCTCAAAAAATCCCCCAAAATTCCAAAACATCCCCCAAAACCCTGAGCAATCCCCCCCAAAAACCCAAAATAATGCAAAATCCCCCTAAAAAACGCAAAAAAACCCCAAATTCCACCCAAAACCCC
>NW_024365021.1:0-209 GCF_014805655.1 Passer montanus
TTATCCCAGAAAAGGGTTAAAATCTTGGGGTCTGCCTGCCCAGAACTCCCATGGCTGATAGGAAACTTCTCGTGCTGCAACCCCCTTCTTCTTGGCCTGGCCGTGCTGCCAGCACATGATAATAGATTTCAAGGTAGCACGGATCCAGAAGCGCTTTCTTGCTCTCTACCCCAGGGGGGCTGCCCGATGCCTCTCAGGGCTCCTCCACC
>NW_024365022.1:0-209 GCF_014805655.1 Passer montanus
AATCGGACTTGCCATTGAATCACTAAGAGGACTACTGAGGAGGGCAAATGCACATAGCTTTGGTTGCATTAGAACCACAAAGCAAACTTTAAAGAGTCTTACAACTGATATTAGTTATACAGTGCATTAAGAAATTTTGAAAAATCTTGTTTTTAGAGTTTTGGTAGCAGACAGGGACGATGTTAGAATTCCTCTCCCAAACCACTTTG
>NW_024365023.1:0-209 GCF_014805655.1 Passer montanus
GTTAGAGAGGTTGGTAACACCTCTGTGATTACATATTTGAGAAGAAAATCAGAACAGTGCTCATGCAAATTTTTTTCCAAGGGTGGCAAGGTGCCACCACCGGAGGCCATTCCTGGAGCAGTGCACAGCAATATGCCACAGCTGCAGCCATCTCAGTGTGGCCAACAGAGAGCCTTGCCCGCCTGGCCACTCCTAGCCAGCTGTGCCAT
>NW_024365024.1:0-209 GCF_014805655.1 Passer montanus
CCCTAAAACCCCAAGAGTTTTTGCCCCAAACAGGTGTTTTTATTTCCATAAAACGCAGGATTTTTCCCCCCAGACAAGTGATTTTTTCTTCCAGGAATTTTTGCCCTAAACAGGTGCTTTTCCTCCCCTAAAACCCCAAGAGTTTTTGCCCCAACCAGATGTTTTTCTTTCCATAAAATGCAGGAATTTTTGCCCTATACAGGTGTTTT
>NW_024365025.1:0-209 GCF_014805655.1 Passer montanus
CAGCCATCTCTGATACATGATTTGTAAACTTTTAACTGTCCATTCACATTTTGTTAATTTTTCCTTTGTATACATGTCATGTTTGTTCATAATAAGGGAATTATAAGAGGGAAGGCCTATCTTTACAAGCCTGTCCCTGCTTCTCTCTATTTATTTTCAGTGTTGGACTTGGGAAACCCTCCCTTGGAGAAATGAGGGAGAGTTCCAGC
>NW_024365026.1:0-411 GCF_014805655.1 Passer montanus
CCCCCAAAACTTCAGGGGCGCTCCCCAAATTTTTTCCCCCCCCAAAATCTCCTTAAAAATTCCATTTTTTCGCTGCAAACCCCGGGTTCCCCGCTCTCCCTCCGCTCCCCCGACCCTTTTGGTGACCCCCTGGATTTCCTGGGCACCCCCCGGAATTCTGGGGACCCCCCCCGAGTTTTGGGGTCCCCCCCAGGCGCGGCAGAGGGAGAAGATGAACGACGAGCACAACAAGCGGCTCTCGGAGACCGTGGACCGGCTGCTGAGCGAGAGCAACGAGCGGCTGCAGCTGCACCTCAAGGAGAGGATGGGCGCGCTCGAGGAGAAGGTGGGGGCGCCCCCAATTTGGGGAGGGGGCTGCCAAAAAATTGGGGGGTCCTGGGAGGGATTTGGGGGGTCCTGGAGAGATTTTAG
>NW_024365026.1:1317-3307 GCF_014805655.1 Passer montanus
TGGGGGGGGTGGGGGGGGGGGGGGGGGGAGTTTGGGGGGAAATTTTAGGGGGATTTTGGAGAGTTTTGTGGAGATTTTGGGGAATTTTGAGGGATTTTGGGGGGTTTGGGGGGATTTTGGGAATTTTTGGGGATTTTTTGGGAATTTCAGGGGGGTTTTGGGGGGATTTTGGAGAATTTTGTGGAGATTTGAGGAAATTTTGGGAGTTTTGGGGGAATTTTGAGGGATTTTGGGGAATTTGGGGGAATTTTTTAAATTTTAGGGGGATTTTGGAGAGTTTTGGGGTGATTTGGGGGTAGTTTTGGGGAAATTTTGGGGGATTTTGGGGGATGATTTTGTGGAATTTTGTGGAATTTCAGGAGTTTTGGGGGGATTTTGGGAAGTTTTAGGGAGAATTTGGGGGATTTTGTGGAATTTTGGAGAATTTTGGGGATTTTTTAGGGGATTTTGGGAGAGTTTTGGGATCTTTCGGAGGGAATTTTTAAAAGTGGATTTTGGGGCTGATTTTGGGAATTTTTTGGGGGATGAATTTGTGGGAATTTTGGGGACTTTTGGGAGGAATTTTGGCAGATTTTGGCCGGATTTCGAGAGGTTTTTGGGTGAATTTAAGGGGGAATTTTTTATGGATTTGGTGAAATTTTGGGAACCTTTTTGGATGGATTTTGGGAGGGTTTCTGGAAGAATTTTGGGACGTTTTTCCCTGGGATTTTGGGACTTTTTTGGGATCAATTTTGGATATTTCCCCCAATCCCAGATGAATTTTGGGGATTTCAGAAATTTCCGCTGGAATTTTGCTGGAATTTTGGATAAATTTGGGATTTTTCCCCAATCCCAGATGAATTTTTGGGGATTTCAGGGATTCCCGCTGGAATTTTGGATAAATTTGGGATTTTTCCCCAATCCCAGATGAATTTTTGGGGATTTCAGGGATTCCCGCTGGAATTTTGGATAAATTTGGGATTTTTCCCCAATCCCAGATGAATTTTTGGGGATTTCAGGGATTCCCGCTGGAATTTTGGATAAATTTGGGATTTTTCCCCAATCCCAGATGAATTTTTGGGGATTTCAGGGATTCCCGCTGGAATTTTGGATAAATTTGGGATTTTTCCCCAATCCCAGCTGATTTTTGGGGCTCCCCGGACCCCGATTCCCAGCGGGGGCCCTGAGCTCTGAATCCCAAGTTCCCAAAATTCCCCAAAATTGCCCAAAATTGCCCAAATTCCCGGATTTTGCCCCAGGAGCAGCTGCTGGCCGAGATGGAGCGGATGCAGCTGGAGCTGGACCAGCTCCGCGGGCGCCCCGGCTCCTCCTACTCCAGGTACCCAAAAACCCCCAAAATGACCCCAAAATGACCCCAAAACCCGCCAAAATAACCCCAAAATAACCCCCCAAAATAATCCCAAAATAGCCTCAAATATAACCTTATAAAACCCCAAAAATAGCCTCAAAAAACCCCAAAATAACCCCAAAACACCACCCCAAAACCTCCCTGGCTCCTCCTACTCCAGGTACCCAAAAACCCCCAAAATAACCCCAAAATGACCCCAAAACCTGCCCCAAAATAACCCCAAAACCTGCCCCCAAATAAGCCAAAAATAACCCAAAAAAACCCCAAAATAACCCCAAAAATGACCTAAAAACCCCCAAAATAACCCCAAAATGACCCCAAAACCCGCCAAAATAACCCCAAAATAACCCCCAAAAATAACCCCAAAATAATCCCAAAATAACCTCAAAAATAACCCTAAAAACCCCCCAAAATAGCCTCAAAAATAACCCCAAAATAACCCAACAAACCAGCCCAAAATAACCCCAAAAATAACCTAAAAAACTGCCCCAAAATAACCCCAAAAAACCCCCAAAATAATCTCAAAATAACGTCAATAACAACTCCAAAAAAACCCAAAATAACCCCCCAAAAAAACCATCAATAACAACTCCAAAAAACTGAAAATAACCCTCCAAAAAAACCCCAAAATAACCCCAAAAC
>NW_024365027.1:0-209 GCF_014805655.1 Passer montanus
TGTCTCTATGAGGCAGAAAAATAAGTTGTAGTTTTACCCTTCAGGAATCTCACATAGTATGCAAAAAGGAGCTGTGACGTGTCCAAACAGAACACAGAGGACAATGAGGTGACTTGGAAACTCCACCTCCATCCCACATAATCACTGCTTGGGAGTTCTGGAGCATGTGGACATTCTCCTTGCCCTTGAAGTGAATGCCTGGGGGCTGC
>NW_024365028.1:0-209 GCF_014805655.1 Passer montanus
TTACTGGCCTGAGTGAAGTAGAGAGAAGAATTATGCAAATTGATTGCATCAATCAGAAAGCATTGAACTATATCTGTATTTAAAAGCAATGGAATTCACTGAGGTGTTTTCAGATTTTTGTAAGTGAAATACTGCTTTGAAAATAAAGTGGAGGAAGTATCCACACAACCTAGTGGTTGCTATTAAAGGAGGCCATGGGCAACAGTCCT
>NW_024365029.1:0-209 GCF_014805655.1 Passer montanus
ATTTGGGGGGGTCCCCGCGGGGTTTTTTTTGCCAATCATTTTGTACGGGATGAAAATAAAAACCAATTTTTTTGGGGTGTTTTGTGTCCTTTTCTTGATTTATTTGTGGGGTTTTTTTGGGTCTTTCTGGTCCAGACTTCCCCCAAATTCCCCTCACTCTTTCCCAGGTGTTTATTTTCAGTTTTTCTGCCCAAATCCCCGAATTATTC
>NW_024365030.1:0-209 GCF_014805655.1 Passer montanus
CCCCCCAAATCCCAAATAATCCCAAATAAATCTGCACATCCCAAATCCCAAACCACCCCCCAAACCCTAAATAACCCTACACAACCCTACACATCCCAAATCCCAAAAATAACCCCCCCAATCCCAAATAACCCCTCTGCATCCCAAACCCCAAATAACCTCCCCACCCCAAATAAACCCCCCGCATATCCCAAATCCCAAATCACCCC
>NW_024365031.1:0-209 GCF_014805655.1 Passer montanus
TTTTCGAGAGGGAGTGGATTTAGGGCTGTCTTTAACATCTTTTGACAATGGGTGCTCACTTGTCGACAGCCCAGAAGAAACTGTTTAATATTGTTTTGGGAATCCTGTTGAATGGGGGTTTTGATAAAGTTAAAAAGAAGGAAATTCGTAAGTTAGTCCTTTGGTTATCCTCCCAGTTCCCAGAGGCTTCCCCTGAACAAATTAAAGAT
>NW_024365032.1:0-209 GCF_014805655.1 Passer montanus
ATTTGGGAATTCAGCAGTTTGGGGTTTTGTCCCGCTGGAGCTTTTTGGTGAATTCCCTGCGATTTGAGCCATTGAAAATTCGGATTTTCCTGTTTCCCAGGGATATCCCAATGCCCCTGGTGAGCTCTGGGGTGGAGCACGGCAACCTGAGGGAGCTCGCCCTGGCCAGGATGAAGGACCTTGGCACTGAGGTAAAAATTAAAAAAAAA
>NW_024365033.1:0-209 GCF_014805655.1 Passer montanus
TTGGTTCCCATTTGGCTCCCACCATCCCTGTGCCCTCCCACAGGAGATCCCCAAGACTCCAGACCACGCTCCGTCGCGCACCTTTTACCTGTACACGGTGAACACGCTGGCTGCTGCTCGGATGCTGCTGCACAGATGCTACAAGGTGAGCCCCTGGGCCCAGGGCTCTCAGATCCTGCTCAGGAATTCCCAGGGAATGCAGGAATTGC
>NW_024365034.1:0-209 GCF_014805655.1 Passer montanus
TGCTTTAAGAATGAACACGGGATATCTATAATCATTTTTTCATAGTTATAATCAACACTGCTTCAATGTGAAGCAGAAATTTTCAAAGACTTCAGTTGCTTTCAGTGTAATAGTTAAATTCAATTATTTTCCATTAGATGTAAGATGCCAAGTTCACTCTTAAGAGGCTAGGTATGTCCTAAATAAAAGCTGCTAAAAGGACCCTTTCC
>NW_024365035.1:0-209 GCF_014805655.1 Passer montanus
TGTGACCTCTACTCCCCCCTTCTGTTGATTAAGAATGCGTCTTAATATCTGATGTGTAATAATTGTTTGACTTGTGGGAGAGTGAGGAATACTAAAGATATGACAAACACCTTATTCTTTTAAAAATGTGGCTAATTTTTGAGATATATGTGCAGGACTATTGTTAGTTTTTGATTTTTTGGGTACACTTAATGAAGAAAAAGCTTGCA
>NW_024365036.1:0-209 GCF_014805655.1 Passer montanus
TTCCCAATTTTCCCCATTTTTCCTAATTTCCCCCATTTTCCCCATTTTTTCCCAACTTTCTCCCATTTTTTCCCAACTTTTCCCAACTTTTCTCAAATTTTCCCTCTCTTTTCCCGATTTTTTCCCATTTTTCCCAACTTTGCCAACCTTTTCCCAGATTTCATCTCCTTTTTCCCTCATTTTCCCCATTTTTACCCAATTTTCCCCAT
>NW_024365037.1:0-3303 GCF_014805655.1 Passer montanus
TCAGACCAGTTCAAACTGGAGCCAGCAGAAGTTTGGGATAATGAATGGGGTGAGAAAATCCCAAAAATCCCCAAAATCTGGGAGAAATTCTGTTCGTTTCTCGTTGTTTCTTGGAGTCATTCCCAGTTCAGACCAGTCCAATCCAGTCCAAACCAGTAAAACCGGTTCAGGCCAGTCCAAACCAGTCCAAACCAGTTCAGACCAGTTCAAACTGGAGCCAGCAGAGGTTTGGGGTAATAAACGGGATGAGAAAAATCCCAAAAATCCCCAAAATCTGGGAGAACTTCTGTTCGTTTCTCATTGTTTCTTGGAGTAATTTGCAGTTCAAACCGGTCCAAACCAGTAAAAACCAGTCAGAACCAGTAAAAACCAGTCAGAACCAGTCAAACCAGTCCAGACCAGTTCAAACTGGAGCCAGCAGAGGTTTGGGATAATAAACGGGATGAGAAAATCCTAAAAATCCTCAAAATCTGGGAGAACTTCTGTTCGTTTCTCATTGTTTCTTGGAGTAATTTGCAGTTCAAACCGGTCCAAACCAGTAAAAACCAGTCAGAACCAGTAAAAACCAGTCAGAACCAGTAAAAACCAGTCAGAACCAGTCAAACCAGTCCAGACCAGTTCAAACTGGAGCCAGCAGAGGTTTGGGATAATAAACGGGATGAGAAAATCCTAAAAATCCTCAAAATCTGGGAGAACTTCTGTTCGTTTCTCATTGTTTCTTGGAGTAATTTGCAGTTCAGACCAGTCCAATCCAGTCCAAACCAGTAAAACCGGTTCAGGCCAGTCCAAACCAGTCCAGACCAGTCCAGACCAGTTCAAACTGGAGCCAGCAGAGGTTTGGGATAATAAACGGGATGAGAAAATCCTAAAAATCCCCAAAATCTGGGAGAAATTCTGTTCTCTTCTCGTTGTTTCTCGGAGTAATTTGCAGTTCAGACCAGTAAAACCAGTAAAAACCAGTTCAAACCGGTTCAGGCCAGTTCATCCCAGTCCAAACTAGTTGAAGCCAGTCCAAACCAGTCCAGACCAGTCAAAACCAGTTCAAACCAGAGCCCAATCCCAAAAATCAGCAAAATCCGGGACCAAACTGGGATTTATTGGATCCAGCTGGGAACCTCCCAGTCCAAACCAGTCCAGACCAGTCCAGACCAGTTCAGCCCAGTCCAAACCAGTTGAAACCAGTCCAGACCAGTTCATCCCAGTCCAAACCAGTCCATCCCAGTCCAAACCAGTCCAGACCAGTCCAAACCAGAGCCCAACCCCAAAAATCAGCGAAATCCGGGACCAAACTGGGATTTATTGGATCCAGCTGGGAACCTCCCAGTCCAGACCAGTCCAAACCAGTCCAGACCAGTCCAAACCGGTTGAAACCAGTTCAAACCAGTCCAGACCAGTCCAGAACAGTCCAAACCGGTTGAAACCAGTCCAGACCAGTCCAAACCAGAGGCCAATCCCAAGAATCCCCAAAATCTGGAACCAAACTGGGATTTATTGGATCCAACTGGGACCCTCCCAGTCCAGACCAGTCCAGACCAGTCCAAACCGGTCCAAACCAGTCCAGACCAGTCCAGAACAGTCCAAACCGGTTGAAACCAGTCCAGACCAGTCCAAACCGGTCCAAACCAGTCCAGACCAGTCCAGAACAGTCCAAACCGGTTGAAACCAGTCCAGACCAGTCCAAACCGGTCCAAACCAGTCCAGACCAGTCCAGAACAGTCCAAACCGGTTGAAACCAGTCCAGACCAGTCCAAACCAGAGGCCAATCCCAAGAATCCCCAAAATCTGGAACCAAACTGGGATTTATTGGATCCAACTGGGAACCTCCCAGTCCAGACCAGTTCAAACCGGTCCAGACTGGTCCAAACCAGTAAAAACCAGTCCAGACCAGTCCAAACCAGTTCATCCCAGTCCAGACCAGTCAAAACCAGTCCAAACCAGAGCCCAACCCCAAAAATCAGCAAAATCCGGGACCAAACTGGGATTTATTGGACACAACTGGGAACCTCCCAGTCCAAACCAGTCCAGACCAGTCCAGACCAGTCCAAACCAGTCCAAACCGGTTGAAACCAGTACAAACCAGTTCAAACCAGTCCAGACCAGTCCAGACCAGTTCAAACCAGAGCCCAATCCCAAAAATCAGCGAAATCCGGGACCAAACTGGGATTTATTGGATCCAACTGGGAACCTCCCAGTCCAAACCAGTCCAGACCAGTGGGTCCCAGTCCGTCCCAGTGGCTCCCAGTCCAGCCCAGTCCGTCCCAGTGGGTCCCAGTCCATCCCAGTGGGTCCCAGTGGCTCCCAGTTCAGCCCAGTCCGTCCCGGCGCCGGCCGCGGCTCAGCCTCAGCTCCTGGATTTGGCCCCGGCTCCGTTGGGCTCCGTCCGGCCCCGGCTCCGCCAGGCCGCACCCTGCCGCAATTCCGGGAATTTTGGGAATTCCGGGAATTTTGGGAACCCACACGGGAGGGGGGAGGGGATCCTGATGACGTCATTGATGTTTTCCCAAGAATTTTGGCGTTTTTCCCAAATTTTCTGGCAATTTTCCCCCAAAAATTCCCATTTTTCCCCAAAATTCCCATTTTTTTCTCAAAAATCCCCAATTTTTTTCCCAAAATTCCCAATATTTTCCCCAGGATCCCCGTTTTTCCCCCCCAAAATCCCCAATTTCTCCCATGAATTTCCCAATTTTTTCCCTAAATCCCCAATTTTTCCCCTCAAATTCCCATTTTTTCCCAAAAATTCCCATTTCCCCCTCAAAATTACCAATATTTCCCCCAAAATCCCCATTTTTTCTCCCTAAATCCCCATTTTTCCCCAAAATCCCCAATTTTTCCCCCCCAAAATCCCAGTTTTTTTTCCCCAAAATCCCCATTATTTTTTTCCCAAAATCCCATTTTTTTCCCCCAAACCCCCATTATTTATTTTTGCCCAAAATCCCGTTTTTTCCCCCCCAGAATCCCATTTTTTTCCCCCAAACCCCCATTATTTATTTTTGCCCAAAATCCCGTTTTTTCCCCCCCAGAATCCCATTTTTTTCCCCCAAACCCCCATTATTTATTTTTGCCCAAAATCCCGTTTTTTCCCCCCCAGAATCCCATTTTTTTCCCCCAAACCCCCATTATTTATTTTTGCCCAAAATCCCGTTTTTTCCCCCCCAGAATCCCATTTTTTTCCCCCAAACCCCCATTATTTATTTTTGCCCAAAATCCCGTTTTTTCCCCCCCAGAATCCCATTTTTTTCCCCAAAATTCCCATTTCCCCCCCCCAAAATTTTTAATTTTTGCCCAAAATCCCTTTTTTTCCCC
>NW_024365038.1:0-209 GCF_014805655.1 Passer montanus
CACCCTGGAAATACCTTGGCCTGGAAATTTCTAAGTGGACCATTGTTCCGCAAAGATTGGCATTTAACACCCAAGTTAAATTCTGGGAAAGCTGCCACACCCGCACAGGTTGATTTTTCAGTGGGAATCATCCATGAAAACATATAAGGACCAAGTCTCAAGGGACCCTCTCTTAATCACAGAGTGGGTTTTCCTCAGCCATCATAGGT
>NW_024365039.1:0-209 GCF_014805655.1 Passer montanus
AATTCTTCATCAATCTCTTCTGTCTTTTGACATCAGTAATGAATGTGTAGGATAATAAATGATTGTGTGTTAATATAAATATTTTAAAAGTACCCCAAATTAATATTTTTAATATAACCCCTATTAGGAAGCAAGTGCTTCCTCAATATGAAAATCCATTGTCACAACCTAGAAGTGATCAATGGATGCATTCCTGAGAGGAGGAATTG
>NW_024365040.1:0-209 GCF_014805655.1 Passer montanus
TTTCCTCATTAATACTAAAATGCTTTAAATAATCTCCTTATCTTCTAACATGCTTTCTACTTATTACAACTTTTTTTTTCTTTTTATTTATTTTTTTTTCCGTGTTCCTTAGGTTAAAATGAAGTTTTAAGGAAAGAGTTTAGAAAAGAAAGGAATATACAAAGGAGCTCACCAGAAACAAAGAGTCCCACTTTAATCATGTTACCCAC
>NW_024365041.1:0-209 GCF_014805655.1 Passer montanus
GAAAATGTTCAAGGTTTTTAGACAAACAGTTTGGAGAAACACAGAAACAAAGAAAATCTGCAGCCAAATATCAACAAGTGCTTTCAACTTTACTATCTGACAATGCCTAAACACAGAGCTGAATACTTTTTTCATATGGAAGGAAATGTAGCAGTTCACTAACTCCTTTAATTGCCTGCTGTACTTATAACAAACTGAGGCCCCTTCTA
>NW_024365042.1:0-209 GCF_014805655.1 Passer montanus
AAGTCTACATTTCTCCCTGTGTTCCTTTTGATTTGGAAAGAAGAGATGAAGAGGGAAATGAAGGGACAGCCACAGCAAGCCTCCCCTTCTATGGCTTCCCCTACCCCTCCAACCAAACCCTCTCCCCCTGAACTGAGAGGGACGTGCAAAGCACCCCAAGAATCGCAGGGTACCTGGCACAGCCACCATTTCCCTGGCCTCCCACTTCC
>NW_024365043.1:0-209 GCF_014805655.1 Passer montanus
GGGCACAGCGGCCGGCGATGGCCGGGTCGCGCTGGGCGTCCCCGCCGCCGCTCGGCCTCGCCCCGCGCGGGGCCTTTCCCCTGGGAGGGTCCGCATCGCCTCAGGGCTGGGCCAGCCCCTCGCCCCTGCCTGCCCCAGGTCACGGAGTGCACCCAAGACACCCCACACGGAGCTGCCAGGCCCTGCACAGGACACCCAAAGTCCCCCCT
>NW_024365044.1:0-209 GCF_014805655.1 Passer montanus
CCAGCTCCCAAAAATTCCTGCTCTCCCAGACCCTGCCTGAATTTCCCCCCAAAACCATGGATTTATTTATTCCTGACAATTCTTTTCCCCATTCCCCACTCCCTGCACTCAGATTTTTTTATAAAGCAGGAAAAATTGTCCAAACTATTTGGGGTTGGATCCATTATCTGGCACCAGAACCATCCCAACCCCATTTTCCCCCCAAAAAA
>NW_024365045.1:0-209 GCF_014805655.1 Passer montanus
CCCAAATTTTTTATCTGGATCAGCGCCTGGAGCCACCAGGAACCTCCCAGTCCATGGAAATCCAGGATGGCTCCATCTCCACCTTGTTCTTCAACCCCCTTGAGATGCCTCCAACCCCAGCTCCATTCCGAGCCATTTTTCCACCACAATCCCAAAATTTTTTTACTAGATCAGCACTTGGGAGCCACCAGGAGCCTCCCAACCCACAG
>NW_024365046.1:0-209 GCF_014805655.1 Passer montanus
CCCCCCCTTCCCGCTCGCTCAGGACCCTTTCCCGGGATTCCCGGCGTTCGTTCCCAGGTCACTCCGGACTCCCTGATTTACCGGACGCTGCTGAGCTACGATCCCAGCCCCGGCAGCAACCCGGCCATCGTGCGCAGCGAGCCGGCCGTCATTCCCATCGAGTGCCACTACCCCAGGTCCTGCCGGGTCCCGTCCCGCCCTCCCGGCAT
>NW_024365047.1:0-209 GCF_014805655.1 Passer montanus
GGGCCCCCGAGGGCCGCGGGGGGAGAGCGCCCGGGGGGCTGCGGGGCGGGGGGAGGCGATGGTGTCGGGCCGCTTGCGGCGGCACCTTCCCCGAAATGGTGTCCGGGGGCGGCGGCCCCGGCTCTGGCCGAGGCTCCGCGGGGCCGGGCCCGCTGCGCCGCGCCTGCTGCGCAGTTCGGGCTCCGGCTCCAGCGCTGGCGGGGGGGCCG
>NW_024365048.1:0-158350 GCF_014805655.1 Passer montanus
TTGGCTTTCACATTCATAGATTCGCTTTTCGCATCACAAGTATTTTGATAGGGTACAACTTATACTTATTTTTAACTGCTTTGTATAGTATAATATGCCAGTTTATGTATGCACTGTATATTTCATATGAATAGTAGTGTGATAAATATATCCTAGGGTTTAGCAAGATGTTAAAATAGAAACTAAAGTACTTCTATGTAACTAACTCGGAGAATGGTGTAAAGCAATTCTCTTGTATCTGCAGACTGGCCTTTCCAAGTGATAAGGTAACAGTGACAAAAACAGAGCTTAAGCATCCAGGAAGGATTCATCGACTCTATCGGTGTTATCAGGGAATGTGAAGCACCAGGATAAAAAAACAGGAAGAAATAAAATATGTAGACCTAATTTACAGAATGTTCTGCAGACAAGTCAGAGGTTAAAACGAAACAAGAGAGTTCCTGAAACATCAAAGTCTCAAATGAATGTTTGAATATTGTATAAACTGATGAATATGCATGTAACCGTATATAGGGAACATGTTTGTAAGCTACCTCTGTGCTCTTTGGCCATGCACCAAAAGCACCCCAGTGCTGGATTATTTTGTGCTTTTATCCTTTATTAAACTTTTTAAGATTTTAAATAGTGAACTCTTAATTACAGGAAGAAATAAAATATGTAGACCTAATTTACAGAATGTTCTGCAGACAAGTCAGAGGTTAAAACGAAACAAGAGAGTTCCTGAAACATCAAAGTCTCAAATGAATGTTTGAATATTGTATAAACTGATGAATATGCATGTAACCGTATATAGGGAACATGTTTGTAAGCTACCTCTGTGCTCTTTGGCCATGCACCAAAAGCACCCCAGTGCTGGATTATTTTGTGCTTTTATCCTTTATTAAACTTTTTAAGATTTTAAATAGTGAACTCTTTATCACATCAGTGAAGCTTAAGCTGATCTACATCCAGGTGCTGCAGGACCTGCTGGGGGAGGCCATTGAGCTACCACAGTGGGGGCCAAGTATTTCAACACTACAATAGCATAATCAGCAACATTAATTAATTTTGTCTTCTTCATGTAAGCCTCAGCATTAAGAACACTACTGGCCTCTACTAGTATTAATAATCTGCACAGTGTTATTAGTATTAATATTTAGGTAAGAATTGTTACTGTTAACACTGCTAGCAAGTGTGTTACTCTGTCAAGTGAGCTGCAGCAGCTGGGACTGCCCAAAGGCAGGGGAAACTCTCAGGGTGGCACCATGAGCCAGACCTGGTGGGATGTTGCTGACAGTTCCCAGCCCTGCCTTCTTCACACCCAGATGGAGGGCAGGCTGCCTGCTGTGCTGTCCTCCATCACCTCCCTTCTGTGCCATCAATCCCTGGGGGCCTCTCGGGTGCTTTGGTGAGGTTTGGCAGCTGCAGGTCTGGTGTGAGCAGAGGGATTCTTCTCGTCTCCCCTCATGAGCAGAGCAGGCCAGCCAGTTGTGCTGTTTTACATGTGACTGACCCACAAAACTGCAGGAGACTGAGGACTTGTAACAGGTGCGGGACAAGTTCAAAAGGAACTTGGGAAAAAACCTCTGTCTTTCTCAGTCGAAAGGGACAACAGAGCTCACATCTGGTCAAAATAATCCTCTGGAAAGTGGAGCAATATTTGTATGGAAAGATGACTGGGGGTAAAATCAGAGGAAATTGAGAAGTTACATTTATATCCTAACAGGATTTATAATGGGACAGAAATTTTAGGGTAAAATACAGGTGCTGTTCCCAGGATGGAATGCGGTTGGCATGCTCCATGATGATTCCCCATACAACCATAAGCACCTGCTCAGGGGGGGTGGAGTGGGATGGAGGCACCACAGCCAGGCTCTAACCAAAGTTCTTGAAGGGGCAGCAACTTGACGGTACTTTGAGGCTGATTAACTGCATAGCAGCTGTGAGCGAGGAAATGTCTTGCTGCCAAGCCAGCAACTGTGGAAAATCGCTTTCCTCAGATGAACATGGTTCATTATAGCCTAACTGTAATATTAATGCACACCTCCATGCCAAAGTTACCTGCCTTCAAGTTACGACAGCCTCTCACTGGGCATGAGCTCTGTACATTTTTTTGACTGTATCTTTGAAAGTGAAGTGAGAGGATTTTACACCAAGCAGTAGCAAATATATGCACGAATAGAGTCACTCAATCTTCACCTAAATGTAGAGAAATAGTATAAAAGTAAGCCAAGAATGGAGAAAAAGTTAGTGAAGGCTCCATCATAACTGCTGGGATCAGTCAATGGGCTGAACCTGTCTTCTCCCCCATAGGAACACCTGTTGGGTTAGAAATCCACTCTGCCTGCTGAATATTTTTACTGGGGACTACAGCTTGTCTGTATATTGCTTTGAATAAGTTATTATAGTCAAATACTATCACTGACAGATACCATCACCAACAATCCCCGAACCTTAACCTGTCACAATGTTATATTCATAAAGAGTATAGTTCCATAAACTGTTCCATAAAATTCCAAAGTGTGACTCCTTCATGGATGCTAGCAGTTGCCAGCAACAGGTAACATATTCAAAGAGCAATTCCTACTGAGGGGTCATAAAGTGGGAAGAGCTGCTGAGGGGTCTCCCTTATGCCTTTGGCCTATTTCCCTGAATGTCAGTCAAATTTCCCTCCAATCCAGCAGGACTGCTCAACAAAGGGTCCCTGTAACAGGATGCTGACAGACTGGTCAGGCACAAGGATCTCAGCTTTCCTGGGCCACTGACAGACAAATTAATTACTGTGGGTCAAGGAAGTCTTCCCTTTTCACGTGATGGTTCTTCAACCACAAGGTTGTGATTCCTTGCAGAAGCTCTAAGACTACAGACATGCCCGTGCCAGTAGGGCCTGGAGCATGAGCCTACCTAGAAAACTGTTGGTAGCTGCTCTAAACATGATCACTCACTCTTTCACACTCCAATGACAGTACTTACTAAATCTCCCCCGCTAAATCTTCCCTTCAGTGAAAGCCCAGACACTTAGTTCAGAATACTACTGTGGTGGGTGGACTCTGGCTGGATGGCAGGTGTCCACCAGAGCCTCTCTATCAATCACTTCCTTCCTCAGCTAGATATAATACAGAAAAGCTCATGAGCTGAGATAAGGACAGGGAGACATCAGAGGGAAAAAAGGGAGAAATTAATTGAATTTATTACCAATAAAAATCAGAGTAGGGTAATGAGAAGTAAAACAAGTCTTTAAAACACCTTTCCCCCATACCTTTCTCCTTCCCAGGAATAATTTTATTCCCCATTCTCTCCCTCCTCCCCACCAGTAGCGCAAGAAGATGAGAACAGAAGTCACAGTCAGTTCATGCCACTGCTTCCCGCTCAGGAAGAGGAGTCCTTGTGCTGCTGCAGCGTGAGATCCCTCCTACAGGAGGCAGTTCTCCATTAATTTCTCCAATATGGGTCCTTTTCACAGGCTGTGGTTCTTCATGAGCTGCTCCAGTGGGAGGTACCTTCCCTGGGATCAGTCCTTCAGAAACTGCTTTAAAGTTAGTCCCCTATGAGGTCACAAGTCCTACCAGGAAACCTGCTGTTCTCGCCACAGGCCCACAGGTCCTTCCAGGACCTGGTCCAAGGTGGGGCTCTTCCACAAGCTGCAGGTAGATTTGTGCTTCCCTCCTGCAGACCTCCATGTGTTCTAGGAGGACAATCTGCTTCACTATGCCCTGCATCATGGGCTGCAGGAAAATCTCAGCTCCAGTACCTGGAACACCTCCTCCTTCTCCTTCTTAGCTGACTTTGGTGTCTACAGAGCTGTTTCTCTCACATATTCTCAGTCCTCACTTCTCTGGCTGCAATTGCTTCTGCCCAATAACTTTTCCCTCTTAAATATGTTATCCCAGACATGTTACTACCATGGCTGAAGGTCTCAGGCTTGGCCAGTGGCATTCTGGTGCCGGCTGGCATTGTCTCTGCCAGACATGGGGGAAGCTTCCATCAGCTTCTCGAACAAAAAGCCATTCTTGTAGCCTCCCTGCTACCAAGACCTTGCCGTGCAAACCAATACACATATGAACATCACAGAAGCCTAAATATAAGCCAGAATAAGTCCAATCTAAAGTTTTGTTACAGGTCTGCACATTCTTCCTCCTGCACAGGAAAAACATGCCAACTATGGCATAGGCACTCTGTTGAATATTTCCTGCATTCTTCTTTCCTTCTGGTTCTCTTCCCAGATTCAAAGGAGCTTCTGATCATGACCTTATCTAATGAACAGTGAGCAAGATACAGTTTGCTGAGCTTCTATCCATGCTGAATCACTCTTCCCATTGTGTATAAAATCAGAATCATTTATGGCAGCACTGATCTAGAGCATCAGCTTCACTCCAGCCTTCACATTAATTGCACAATTCACAAGTCACCTTGGTGAGTTGTTTCTTTCAATTAGATTGTCTCCTCAAGAACAAGAAGGAAGACCAATAAAGGATGTGTGAGGCAATAATATTGGGATCACCTTCAAATATTTCATTTATAGAGTCACAGAATGCTTTGGGTAGGAAGGGACTTCAAAGATCATCTTGCTTCAGCCCCATGCCATGGGGCTGGATCAGGTTACTCCAAGCCTTGTTTAGTGTGGCCTTGCATATTCCCAGTGACTCAATTGTATGAGAGAAGAATAAGTAGGACCATGAGTATATAAAAGATTTGATCTCTCAAGTAATTCTTCTACTTTGGGAAACTGAGTAGCATATTTTCACTGGTTACAGAAGCTGTTCCAAACTGTTGACTTGTTTGCTAGAGTTCTTTGATCACAGAAAGCTCGAACGGCTGCAGGACAGATTTGTCATTGTCAGACTGGTTTTTCTTTCAGTTCTTGTGGTCTTACAAAAGCTGCTTCTGTAGAGACTACCAAATCAAAACACATGTGGTATGGACCATGCTGGTAAATCATACTGGTGTTTATGAACCAATACGATGACAAGAACAGTACAAGTTACATTCTTTTGTTCGTTCCCTACACTAATAACAGCTTGAAATTCTTCTTTTCTATGTCAGAATATTTCCTTCCACACTCCACCACCCAGTTCTGCTAGTGCTCTTCACAAACTTGGTGTTACTTTTAGTCCATTTCAAACTGATAATCTGGGACACAGAATAAAAAGCAAATTGTATCCTGAAATTTGGCCTTTAAATTTTAGAAAGACAAGTCAAATACTGCTGCCCAGATTCAGTTTTTCTGAGGCTGAATTGCCTTTATGTGGCTAAGCTTCAGTATTTGTACAGGAACGTGCACTCAGATACACAAATATAGCAGTGTCTTTCTGTTCCTACTTCCATATTCAAGTTTATGGAAATTTTGTTTTGAAAAATGCTGTCTCTCCTTCCTTGTGACACCCTTCTGTCTATTGGCACAGCATTTTCTCCCAGCTTGATTTATACGCTATGCCGACGGTTGTTTATCATGGCCACAATGTGTGACAGGTCCAAACTTTTCATCATAACCTCCATGAACTCCTCATCTTTCCTTGCTCCCTCCACAAATTCATCCAGAGAAAGTTCACCTGTGTCAGACACAAATAAAGGGCATCAGAATCCACATCTGACAGGAAAAGGAGTACAATAATCTAACTTTAGAGACCACTTACTATATAGGCACTGTTCTAAAGCACTGTCCTAAAGACCTCAGAGAGTCTTCTTAAGCTTTTATGAAACATCCCCAGTATCCAGACAACGCCTGCTTCCTTATTTTCCCCCATACAAGAGAAGAGGTACGTAAGAAAGAACAATAGAAGTGGGTAGCTAAGGAGTGGGATCATAGCATTCTTTTTGGCTCAACCTGTCATAATACTAACCTGCTCTATACTTGCTGGTTTCCAAGGATAAAGGGACTGACAGAAGGAGGCTGTGACATAGAATCAAATTGTTTTTATGTCCTAGGCCAAAAAGCCCTTGTAAGGGAGGCAGCTCAGCAGAGTTATTCTGGAATGACTAAAGAGCCTGTCAGGAATTAATGAACACCTGAAGTAGCAAGGAAAGAGATACCTCTCAGGGACATACAGGGACCACAGTGACACTTGACCAACTTTTGACTGAGCACTTTATGTTCTTGCTGTACTGCCCACAGCAGACACAGTGAAGAAACTCTGAACTTCAACATTAAATTGCAGTTCTTCCTTTCCATACTGAAGTACTTAGGAGCAGCTGGGGCCATTTGATAATATTTCCCACTTCTAACTGACATGAGCTACACAGCAACACACAAAAAGGAAAACAAAACACCACTCCAAAACCCCACTACGAAACTCATGCGGACAGAACAAAGCTGAGACCAGTACAGGGAACAAATCCTGTCACACTGATTATGTGTAATGCCAGAAGAAAAATCCTTTTTGGTCCATGGAGAACACATTACTGGCTGAGAATGCAAATAGAAATAAAATATGAAGTGAAGAGGCCTAAAGTTCAACCGAGAAAGGAAACATTTGATGTTACTCTGTAGAAGAGACTGTCTGAGCTGGATGACAAAGGCAGGAACCTTACCGTCGCCATTCACATCAATCCTGTCGAAGACTCGGTTGGTGAACTCTTCTGCACTAGTTTCATGGTCACCACCATTAATAGCTCGAATAGCCTAAAATAAAAGAGGAAGAGTAAGCAGCTGCTGACAACTCCCAGACTGATTCCACATGTCAGTAGAATAAGACACTCATGCCTGGTACCTTCCCCACACAAATGAACCAGTACCACAGGAAAACAAAGCACAAATCATCAGGCCTTATGGATGGCACTGAAGGGTGCAAAGGGAGCATGGCTCTGGAGCACAGAATGAGCAGCAAAACCCAGAGGATTGGCCTAATTCTGCTTAGGTACAGTTTAGGTGCTGTAGAAATGGTAGAATCAGAATCCACCTAATTGGTCCACTTTGTCCCACTTTGTGACCCTATGGTACACCAAGCCTCAGAAACACTGTCAAACACCTTCCACAATTGACATTATGAAATTCCTTTGTTATATGCTGTGGTAATTTATTTCTATTCTTACTTTCACAATTTTAATTTACATACTTCTTCCTGTGTGTTTGGCTTTTCCCTAAAGCTCACTGGAAATTCATTTTCATCTTGAGAAACTTTAAGCCTTATCCACTTCTGTTTGCTATAATTCTTCTTATTCATAACTACATAGTACAGAGTTCTCTTTTCTTCCAATGCTAATTATTTCCTTTGTTTAAGGATGTCCATGAAATATGTGATTTCAGAGCCTTTATACTGAATCTAAGACTATTCATTTTCTAGTTTTTCCCCTTTGATATTTGGTTATTTTATTAATTCTTTTTCAAATGCTATTTTACTGAAACTTATATCATTTCAGCAATTTCTTAAGGTTACCAAAAAAGACACTGAACTACATCCAAAAAAGACAAAGGACAATAAATTTCTTGCCACCAGTTGTTGCCCACAGGATTTGTTTCTCAAGAGCTCTGTGTTAACTATTGCTATCTGTTGCTTCACTGTAATGTTTGAGTATTTCTATTTAAAGCTACTAGTAGGAGGCTTTATGTTACTACAGGTATTGATCAGGTCTTTTTGATACCCAGCTCTAAAATTCTTATACAGATGAGAATGCATTATTAACATCTTATTAGTGCTTTATCAAATCAATTTTATGACATTTCATATTCAGAAATGCTATTTATTGAGGGTCATTGAACATTTCCTGCAATTACCTTGGTAATTTCCCATTATCTGCAAAATAATCTGAATTTGCAGCACAATTAATTCTGAGATATTTATAGTGATCTTTATGCCCATAACCCAACCCCATTCACAACAGCTATTTGCATACAATCCTTTCAAGTCTAAATCCTTTTTCTTCAGGGTATTCGTCAGAGTGAGAAATGTTTTATTATGTTAATATTTAGAAGCTGATTCTAAAAAGCAATCTGGGTGTGGCTCTCCAACTTCTCATGGGGAAAAGGACATATGAAGGACACACTGTAGAGATAGCAACTGAGAGTCACAGGGCCGGAAACCTTGGAAAGTGCAATTTAGGTCACAGGCAGCTAAAACAATTTTATGGTTAGCTATGCTGTAACATAAGATGTGGTGATAAAGAGTCTAAGTCTGCTTATTGCATTATACGGTGGTGAGGAATTCTGCTTAGAGAAGGAATGCTTTTACGGGTCTCATCCATGATCATCCATATGGGAAACAGCAAAGGTCTTACTTGTGTGATTTGTCTTTAAGGAAAGAGGCAAGAACATGACCCCTGGAGATTTACCTTGATGATGTTGAGCAGTTCATGTCGATCAATGCAGCCATTGCCATCTACATCATAGAGCTTGAAATACCACCGCAATTTCTGCTCCATCTTCCCTCGGAGAACGAGGCTGAGGGCAGCCACGTATTCCATGAAATCAATATATCCATCCTGTCAGAAAAAAAAAAAAACAACAAATTGTGACAAGAGTAAATTGAGGGAGATAATGCACTGGAGTTGTTTCACCTTATTGCTCTTTAGATTCACAGCTGAAAGAGAAAGGCCAACAAGTAGCACAGAGACTTTGACTTAGGAAAAATCTTTAGTGAACAGACACATGTTATTTCTCTAGCCACCAAATACCTGGGTTCCTAAAGTTATGATCTAGTACACAGAGCCTCCCCTCTGCTCACCACCTGCATCGAGGGAACCTGGTTGTCAGCATGAACAAAGCCCCCTCGGTACACCAAAGCTGACTGCCTTTGGGCTGCTGGGAGAGAACACTGAGCCCAGCCCATGGGCTGCAGGTTTCCTGCACTAGTCTACTCTGCCTTTGTGGGAAACTGCTATTCCACTAAGCCATAGATCTCTTTTCCATTCTGTGGAAAATAATGTGACTGGGAATATTTTGTAAAATACATAGAGTGTGATTTGATCACTGAAAAAAATGTTCAGTATTTAGGTTTTTAATATTTCATTTCTTGACTCTACAAAGAAAGTCAAAAAAGCTCTTGTTTCATCTGCAAGAAAAATGTCAGTTAGTAAAGGTTCATCAGCCCTAGATTTAAAGCCGACTAAAATGTGCAGCTGTTAAAAACAAACTACAAATAAAATACATATCTAGGTCAAAGATTCTGAATAACAATAATTCTTCAAGAAATAACAGAAAAAAAATGACATTTTCAATTATTAACGTATTTAATCAAAGTCAGATGCCTTTCTGAAATGGATGCAAATAAACATATATAAAAGGTGAATGCAGGTGAACTAGCAGACCACTGCTGTTTTGCAGCAAGGATCACCATGTTTAAAATACTCATTCAGGGTGGGAAGAAGGGTTGACAGGCTGAGAGAGTTATGGCAGGTCAGCCTGGAGAACAGAAGGTACCAGGGACACTTTGGTGCCTCTTCCAGTACTTAAAGGGGGCTTAGAAAAAGGCTGGAGGGGTACTTCGGACAAGATCGTGTGGTGATAGGACACAAGAAAAATGGCCTTAAGCTGAAGGTGGGCAGATCAGATTTAGATTCCTTTAGGAAGGAATTTCTGACTGTGAGTACGGGCAGGCCCTGGCACAGGGTGCCCAGAGCAGCTGGGGCTGGCCCTGGGGCTGAAATCCTGGCAGTGCCCAAGGTCAGGCTGGACAGGGCTTGGAGCAACCTGGGACAGTGGAAGGTGTCCCTGTCCATGGCAGGGATGGCACTGGGTGGTCACTAAAGTCCCTTCCACCCAGACCATTCCATGTCTCTATGACTCTGTGCTGCCCCTCCCTTCCCTGCCCAGCACTCAGAACCAGCCCCTCTGTGACAGCGGCCCTGGCCCGGGCACTGTGAGCACCACGAAGGCTGTGGGTGCTGTGGCGGTGGCCGCACTGGAGCTGACACCTCTGTTCTGGCTCTGCCACCTGTGCTGGCACGGATGGCTCTTCTGTGGCTGCTCATCCTGCCAGCCCTGGCCGGGCCCGTGTGGGGCAGCTGGGACACCTGCAGGTCAGTGGTCCCACTTAGCGAGTTCCCTGTAGGGGCCCCACATGTTCCTCACACCCACACCACAGTGTTCCAGCCTCAGTCCCTGGAGGAGAAGCCTTAGTCCCTGGCCCAGCCAGTGCCCAGCTACTGGCACAACCTGTCTGCAGGGCTGCAGTAGCATGAGGTTACAGATGTGCCCCTCGGGGGTCCTAAGTTTTCCTGCCATTCAACACTGGGCAGAAAGGGATGACAGGGGACTTTCAGCCTGAGTAGCAGCAGCCACCAAGAAGAACAGTGATGGCTTTGTGTTACAGACGGATTTGCAGGCTCCGGCCCACGGCTTCTGACCACAGCTCCATGGCTTCTGCTGCTGACACATCCCGTGTTGTGGATGGCAGCAGTGTCCAGCCAGGGGCCTGGCCCGGCATCGTCAGCATCCAGGCCACCTGGGAGAACGGCACGTGGCACATGTGCTCAGGTGTCCTCCTCAGCTCCCAGTGGGTGCTCACGGTGGCACACTGCTTCGCCAGGGCCGGGTAAGAGACAGCAGGGACAGAGATGTCCCCAGAGCACGGGCAGGTGCCCAGCTCACAGCACCACGGGCCGCTTCCCTGCCCACCTGGGCAAGCAGAAGGCCGGGAAATGCTGGGCTGCTGCAGCCCCTGGCTCTGCTCCCTGTCAGCCCTCTGTCCATCTGCTCCCCAGGGGCATCTCCACGTGGGAGGTGGTGATGGGGGCCTCAGACCTGAGACAGCCAGGCCCCAAGGCTGCAGTGAGACGCATCCAGAGGCTCCTGGTGCACCAGCACTACGTGCCTGCCACGGCCAGGAACGACATTGCCCTGGTGGAGCTGGACCAGCCCGTGGAGTGCAGCGACTACATCCAGCTGGGCTGCGTGCCCGACGCCTCGCTCAGGGTCTCGGAGCTGAAATCCTGCTACATCGCCGGCTGGAACTTTGCCAGAGGTGAGTTCCCAGCAGGATGTGTGCTCCGAGGGCGAGCCCCGGGGACACGGGCCGGGCACAGACAGAGTCCGGGCGCGGGGCGGCAGCGGGGCCGGGCTCGGAGCAGCCCGGGCTGGGCAAGGGCTCCATTCCCGGGCAGGGCATGGTGCTGCAGCGGGATGAGCTGTGGGCTCCCTGCTCACCCAAACAATTCCTGCTGGCCCTGGGAAGCCTCAGCAGGGACGGGTCTGGCCCCTTCCCCAGGCCAGCAGCAGGGACACAGCGGGACAGCATCGCTCCATGGGGAAGGGGCAGAACCAGGCCCAGGAAGGGGGTTCACCCCAGGCAGGGGAAGGGATGGGTACCGACATTCTCGGGGCTCATTTCCCTCTATGCCCACAGCTCAGGGATCAGGCATGGTGCTGCGGGAGTCCAAGGTCCACCTCATGGACACGGAGCTCTGCAACAGCAGCCGGTGGTACGCGGGAGCCATCCACCCCCGCAACCTGTGTGCTGGGTACCCACACGGCGGCATTGACACCTGCCAGGTATGAGCGTGTGATAAGTCCCTGAGCCCCTGGCAGCACAGGGACCCCCTCACCCTCCACTCACATCGCAGCCTGTCCCCTGTCCACCCCTTCCCTCCCCACATGCGGGTCCCCGTCCGATGTCCCCTTGTCCCCAAGGCCTGTTCCTGCCCACAAAGACCATCCAGAGGCCCCAGCAGACCCAAAGTGTGGATGTGACCCTGGAACATCCATCCTCCGCACATCTGGGACCCACGTGCAGAGATGGGAGAGCCCCCGACCTGTGCTGGGAATGTGGACCTGGCAGGGATTGGGAGACAGGAGCCAGCCCCGGGACTGGGGGAGAGGAGCCATTCTCGGGGCTGGCAGCACAGTCCCTGAGCCATCTCTTCTGGCACAGGGGGACAGCGGGGGTCCCCTCGTCTGCAAGGACAATGACGCTGACTACTACTGGCTGGTGGGATTGAACAGCTGGGGAAGAGGCTGTGACAGAGCCAGGCACCCCGGGATCTACACCTCCACTCAGCACTTCTACAACTGGATCCTACTCCAGACGGGCCTGAGCCCAGCAGAAAGAGCTGGTCCAGCACCAGAGCCAGTTGTCACCTCGACCCCTGAGCAGCCTCTGAAACCAGAGGAACACACCAACTTGACCCCTGAGTACAGCCGGAGACCAGCAGTGACATCCTCGGGCTCGTCACTGCCCATGGCATTCCCACACCAGTTCCTGGTGCAATTTTGGAATCTGCTGCAGGAATTCCTGCAGTTTCAGAAGGACAAAAAAGCCTGAGCAGCAGCAGGATGAGCAGGCTCCAGGGCTACAGTGGATCACGGCAGTTCCTGCTGGGCCAAAGGTAGCCTTGGGGCCAGAGGCTTCTCTGTCCTGCCCACGCTGCTGCGCTGCAGCCACAGCGATGCTGACGTGACTGAGGCGTTGAAGTAAAGTTTCTGTGTTCACCATTAACTGTGTTTTCAGCCCTGCTCAGTGCACTGGCAGGCCCACAGAGTCCCTGCTGTGTCCATCTGCTGTGTTCACATTCATTCTTCAGCCTGGAGAGGGCTCCGGGGAAACCTCAGTGCCCCTTGCCGTGCCTGAAGCAGGTTATAATAGTGGGGGAGAGCGGCTTTTTGCATGGGCAGGCCATGACAGGATAAGGAGGAATGGATTAAATCTAGAGGAGGGGAGATTGGGATGGTGGTGGGAAGGAGTTTTTACTCAGGGAGTGATGAGGCCCTGGCCTATGAAGTGTCCAAGGCCAGGTTGGACAGGGCTTGGAGCAACCTGGGATAATGGCAGGTGTCCCTGCCCATGGGAGGCGGTAGAATGAGATGACCCTTACGGTCCCTTCCAACACAAACCTTTCTATAATGCTATAATTGCAATTTATAAAAGAAGAATAATGAAAATTTATCCTCTTTGTTATCATCAAAGTCTTCAAAATATGAAGGTCCAGAGGGCAGGAGACTCCATCCATCATATCTGTATTACGACAGGGTGGATTTTCCTCTGAGTGCTCTTGCTCCTTGCCCTTGTTCATGAAAGGATCTTAGATTAAGTGACTAACTGTTAACAGACTAAGATTTACTGATGTAGGTCTATTGCCACTAGTTGCACATTTTTACCTGAGATCACTATCACTTTATTTAGACAATAGCTTTTCTGACCAAATTTGAATTTGAGAACCTTCTTATAACATTGTTTCCTGCATAACACAGGGCTCACAGGAGAACTCTGGAATGCACAACATCCTTGAATAAATTTTAAATTCCTTGAACATCCCAAGAAGGAAGAGAGGTGAAGTGAAAGAAAGACTTGTGCAAAAGCTGTAAAGGTTTTGCTTTACCTTATGAAACTGTTTCTCATCACTATTATCATCCTGGGCACAGAGGACTTTGGAATGAGAAAAGATATTCTCTGAGGTCTACAGCTATTTACAGTCATTACATCCAACACAAGACCTCAGGTACCCTAATGGAGCCTGTCTGCTGCTCTGCTTAAGAATTTTATAATATTCCTAAGCATTCCTTAACTCCTTATGCTGTCTCACATGTCCAAAATAACATTCTTTGTTGGTCCCTAAGCTTTCCTTCTTCAAAACTAACTCTGTGATTTCCCACCTGGTTGTCATGTCTCTGTGACTGGATCCTCCTTGACTCCATTTGAGAACCTTGGAGCAGAGAGTAAAGCTGAATTTTCCCAGGATGCTATAAATCCAGATTTCTTTGTCATTAAGAATACAGGCCTGCAAGCATACGCTGAAATACATATGGATAAAAAGCAGGCAAAAGTGAGGGCCATTGCATGCTTAAAGGAATTATGGGGGCTACTGTTTTCTACCAGCAGTCACCCATCACAGTGAGGAACACTGCCCACCCCCTCACTCCAGATTCATGCCGCACCTACTAGAACCAAGGAGAGCCACAGAACTTGTCTGCTCATGCAGTGTTAATTTCAGCTGCCAAATACCTGGAAATTACTCCTCTGTGAATGCTATAATGATTTCTATTGTGTCTGATTCCTGTGGTCTCCACGATCTCATACAGCTATATTTTTGAATAATAAGAACATGCAAGAAGAATTATTAAATTAGCATTTTGCTAGTTAAACAAGGCCAAGTCAAATAATTGGCAATAAGGAATTTTCAAAATTCAAATATGAACTTGCTCAAGGTAGTTAGATAATCAGGTGTACTTATGTTTATGTAATCTATGTTATTACCTGTACACATTCATTTGCTCCTTACATTTAGCTACTTTGCATAAGCATCCCTAGGCAGCTTTCCCCACCAGTGTTTGCAAAAGAAAATGTTTGCAAGAGAATATTTGTATTCTTTATGTTTGCAAGAGAAAGACAAAGACTCTGAAAGTGCAGGAGTTGGATCACTTCTAAGCAGCACAAGACAGTTAATTCCTTGCCAGAGAACTCACCTTGTTCATATCAAATGTGCGGAACATCTGCTCAATGTACTTATTGGCCTCTGGATCCAGCCCTCGAAGCCCAAAGAACTGCTTAAATTCATGCTCTGTCAGCTGTCCAGAAGGACACTCCGTCATGAATTTCTTGTACCAGTGGTGGATCTCAACAGCTTGTAGATCATCCACGGTGGAGCTGCTGTTGTTTCCCATATGTATCTGTGGTCACAAGGATGATGCTACAGGAATGATCCTCTTCCTCCTGTGGCTCTCACAGCACTGCCCGTTTGCTCCTGTCCATGCTCAACACCAATGTCAGTTACGTGAGGGATCTAACCTTCCGCAAGCCAATTATAAATGTTAATCTTCTTAGAGGCTGATCCACAAACCAGAAAGTTTCAATGATACAAACAGTCTTCTTAGAATGGAAAGGAGATGCAAGATAATCTAGCAAATCTCTGCTATTTTAGGAGCTAAAGCAGAAAGGGTGAGAAGGTTAATCAGACACTGGCATTGGGAGCTATATTGGTTTGGTATCCTATTTTTAATGTTGATATAATTATATGTGAAGATAAGAGGAAATGCCCACAAGATGTGGGCTGTGAGGTTAAGTAAAGATCTGCTCCTCTAAGTGGATTTGAGAGTCTGTTTTCTCAAATAGACATGTTGAATAACAGAGTGTGTAGGACCAGAAAGTGTTGCAGAAGTGGCCCAGTACAAGAGTGAGGTTATATGGGGAAAAGCACACATAAGGAGCACAGAGGAACAATGCAGGGGAACACAAATAATCCCCTGGTTTGGCAAATCCAAGAACCATCACAGAAATGCAGTCAACCCATGAAAGGCTCAACTGCACAAAGGGGAAGGAGCAGAGAGACAACCACAGGCTGGGCAACAAAAATTACCCAGTAAGAGAAATAAAGGCCCTGTCCCAGCTCCTTCCAAATCTGTCGCAGGGGACCCACCAGTCTCATGGGCCTAGAGGTGGCACCCATCATGATGAGTCAGTAGGAGAGGTTGCAGAGGACTCTACAAACTGTGTACTGCCTAGGGACATGGAAAACACTGTGTGGTCCAGGGCAAGAGCATTTGGGGACAAGACTCACAACAGGATGTTTAGGAGGGGAAAAGAAGGTGGGGAAAGGGATGGGTCTAGATGGCATGGGAATGAACAAGCATGAGAAAATGGAGGCAAGGGGAACAGAAGGGGCTGGTTGCATGTAGAATGGTGCTAATCGGTATGAATGTGTATCCATGCCTTGGGCCTGGTCATCACAGTCTTTCTTGTCTTCTAACACTCCTACCTCCTTTTTTTTTTTTCTGGCTGCACAGTGCTGTGCTCTGGGCATGTATATGCATGGGGCTTTAAGTGCCCACAACTGGATTGAGTGAGCTCATGTCAATCTATGATCACTAGTAAATGTCAAGCCAGACTAGTCAGCAAATAGGCCAAATAGCTCATGAAACAGGTTTGTGTGTCACTCTTAGTGAGACCACTGGAGTAGCTGACTATTAGACTGAGGGTGTAGGGTTGAGGGTGACCCACCTGTCTGTGTTTCTCTGCATCCTGAGCACCCCATCACATGCATTCAAGGGGCACCCAGTGTATGTGTCCGTTTGCAGGTTGTTGTGTGCAATGGAATCTGTACTAGTGGCTGTGGCAGGGTTGTGCACCTCGCAGGCTCCAGCATGTACAGGTGCCAGCAGCTGGGGAGACCAGGCGTCGAGAGGCAGCTGCTGGGTAGGCTGGATGTCTAAGCACACACTCTCTCTGTGCTTGCTATTGATGGACCTTCAGAATCACAGAATAGTTTTGGTTGAAGAGTCCTTAAAAATCATCTAATTACAGCCCTTGCCGTGGGCAGAAGCACCTCTGCTCCCCTGGAGACGGGCTGGCAGAGCTGGGGTGTTCAGCCTGGAGAACAGAAGGCTCCGGAGAGACCTTATTGCAGACTATCAGCATATAAAAATATTTTTATGTCAAGAGCTGTAGTACCAGAGCAAGGGACAACAGTGCCCATTTGCACGAGCGCAGCGTTGGCTTGGACATCTCCGGAAGCTCTCAAGGCCGGGTTGAACGGAGCTGGGAGCAGCCCGGCCTGGTGGAAGGTGCCTATGGCAGGGGGGTGGGACTGGATCATCCTTAAAGGGACGTTCCGACCGAACCACCGGACAACACCGCCTCCGGCGCTGCCCGCCCCGGAACGAGCCCCGCCCCTGCGGCCCCGCCCCTGCGGCCCCGCCCCCGCGGCCCCGCCCCCGTCGCCCACCGGCCAATGCGAGCCTCCGTTTCACCAACACCGCCTGTCCGGCCCGGAACGCCGCAGTGATTGGTCCTGCCTTGTTATTGGGCGGGAACCCACAGCGTCCTCGGGATTGGTCACTTTGTGCCATGTTGCAGGACAACCATGGCGCCGAGGCAGCTGCTCCGTGGGATTGCCTGGCCGTCACGTCTATCTTTCATCCACCGCAGTTGATTGGTACCTCTGCGCCGGGGGCGGGGCCCTGCCGGAGGCGGAAGTGGCGGCGGCGCGTTCCGGTGCTGAGGTGGCGCGGCAGAGCGGTTCGGCGGCAGCGGGAGCTCCTCGGCGGGTTAGAGCCGCCCCTCGGTGCTGACCCCCCCGCCGTGCTGCAGGTCAGTGCTTCCCCCCGCCCTGGGTGCTCTCCGCCTGCCCTGTGCGCACCGCGGGCTCTGCCGCCCGGCCCTCGGCGGCAGTCGCTGGTCCGACTCCTGTCGTGGCCATGCGGGGCCGGAACGCGTTGGCAGCTCCCCTGGGCCCGGGCCGTAAGGGGCGGTGGGCCGGGGCAGGCCTCTCGCTCTGGGCTTTGCGTCCCGACCCAGTCCCCCACCCGCTGGTGGGACGCTGCCGGCTGTGCCCCCAGGTACCGGGAGCGCAGCCCCACGCGGGGAGGTTCGCACTCCGCGGGGCCCGCCGCAGGCCTGCGGTCCGGTAAATCTGCGGGGCTGCTGGGGCCCGTCGGCGCTGCCCGCCATCGCCGTGGCGGCAGGAGCCGCCGCTCCGGGAGCCTGCAGGGCGCTCTAGTGCTTCCCGTCCCTCCCGGCTTTCCTTGGAACCCCCTCCGCGCAGCGTGAGAAGTTTGGCTCAGGGCTTGTGAACAGCAGCAGTGCTTTTAATACGTGTTTGATTTTAAACGAAGGGAAGTGCAAGGAACTAACTTCATTTGTGTATAATAAACTTATAGTATAATAAATTAGGGAAGAACATTGTCAAGTCTTTCTTTGCTGTGGCTGATACCTAAGGATAGAAATGCGCTGCTTACTGCAGGCTGTGCAGACTAGCAGTGGGCTTCGACTGTTTGCGTCAGGGATGTGTATTTCAGAGAAAAGGAGCCTACTCCAGATCACTGCTGATCTGTAGTTCCAAAGTCTCCCCAGCAAAAGTTCATTAGGCACAGGAATGCTGAGCAAAAGTAGACAATGTAAAGGATCCTGGCACATCCTGAGCACTGCGAGGGTCCTTGTGTCCTGCTGTTCATTATAGAGGTGGGAATCCATATGTCAGTGTGAGCCTGGGAGAGCACCAGTCTTGTCTCTGAGAGCACTGTTTGCTTTATTGGGGTGAGGCAGTTGAACACCGAATAACCTCTGTCCTTTCATGTTTGGCATTGTATAACACCAGGATATTCTTGCCACAAGTCCTTGAGGCTAATGCACAGGACAGCCACTGCGTTCTGTGCAGGCTGTTGGCTTTGGGACAATTTAAAAGCCATGTTATGCTTGTTCCTGGTTTTGTTCTCAGGGAGGGCTCAGAGAAGGCAGAGCCAGGCTCTTTACCGTGGTGTCTGGTGAAAGGATGAGAGGTTGCGAGCATGAACGTGACACACAGCTGATTACCTTGATCATCAGAAAATACTTATTCACTCTGTGGCTTACTGAGAACTGGCACAGGTTGTCCCGGGAGGTTGTGAAGCCTCTATCCTTGGAGATATTCAGGAGCTACCTGCACAGCTTCTGTTTGAGCAGGGAGCTTAGACCAGATGACCCCCTAACTTCAGCCAGTCTGTGGTTCTTTGATAAGATTCTCCTCGAGCCTTTTATTTATTCATTTGTGTTTATTTATTATTTATGTTGTCCTCAACTGAATTTTTTCCAACAAGTTCCCACCTCTTGTTCTGTGGTGCCCGGAAGAGGACACGTTACTCCAGACTTGGCCTCCCCAGTGCCTGGTAGAGAGGAAGGATCACCTTCCTCCTGCTGCAGCCCAGGATGCTGCTGCTGGCCTCTGTCACAAGGGTGCATCGATGGCCTAGGTCAGTTGTCTACCGCAATCCCCAGCGTCTCTCTACAGTGCTGCTTTCAGAGATGTGATCTGAGGGATGCTGTCTAGAGCAGTGACCCACCTAGGCCCGTGTTTTCCCTGTTTCTTCTACACAGACAGCAAACCTGTTGCTGTTTACAGAATTGTAGAATCACTGTTTGTTTCCCATTCACATCATTTGCCATATTTGGCTGACCTGAGAATATAAATTAAAAATTAATTCAAAAGACATGAATCTCTAAGACTGCCTTTCAGGTTGTTAATGTTCACATCCGTGCAAATAGGTGCAGATGGTTCCTCTGTTTGCATTTTTAAGGAGGTCAACTGTGAGCCAAACCCAGCAGGGCTTACTAGCTTGAGGGCGGTGTCAGGTTAATGTGGCCAAGGTGGACAAAGGCCAAGCAATATTTTCTCAATTCAGGTATGCATGCCTGAAATTGTAGTGCCTGTAGCATGCAGTTATGTGCTGAGGCCCATGCCTAGATTCTGCTTCTTTTTCATATATCTAATACCACTTCTAATAATTCATCTATTGGTTCTCTCAGTCCCAGCCACATATTTTGGATTTCTGACTTTAGGAGGCTGTGGCCTAATGCTCAGTTGGAAGATCAGATCCATCCTCTTCAAGTGTTGGAGACAGTTAGAAAGAGGCGTTCTTGCATTTGGATGGCTCTTTTCTAAAATGCACCATTGCCAAGACAGCAGGTTTGGTTCCTCACTGGGGCATCGTGGGAGTGATAGTTTACAAAACTATAAATACTTTATTATTCTTATGATGGATTCCAGACATTCCAGCTCTCCACATGAGTATCTCATATTACCTCATTGGTGAGCAGTTGATGTTGTCAGAAGAAATCTCCCTAGCAGGAGGTGTAAAGCTGTACTGTTCTGGAATTCCATGCCTCACGTCTTGCCCAGGGCTGGCTGAGAAGCGAGCAAAGCACCAGGACTTGTTTCAGTGACTGCTGTGTTGTTGCAGTACATTAACAATCCTAGCATTTTGACTGTGCTTCTGGAGGAGTTGCATCCCTTTGAGCTCTTTGAAGGAGCCTGTGTGAGGCCTGGCCTCTTGCTGCATGTCTTTTTGCTACACTAGCTGCTGCTGGAGTGTTTTATTCCCTGGGCTGAAGAGACTAAGCCCATGCTATGCTGTGTGAGAAACCAGGGAATGTCTGCAAATGCATGTTCCCAAACAGAGCAGACTTGTCACTTTTCATGTGTATTGCCAGTGACTGACTAACAGTTCTGGAATGTACTGTGTAGGATGAAGGATGGGCTTATTTCTTTATTATTGGATAATTTATTTTTTGTTGTTCTTTTTTGCTTCTCTCTCCATCAAAAGTCTTGGTTCATGCAACCTGTGAGTACTCTAGAAATAATAAGGAATGGCAAGAAAGACCAGTGTGTGACTGCTCTACCTTGGAAACATCACTATTGAATCAGCAGACCCATGAGCTCCTTGGAGTACAAAGCAGGTTAGTAGTATTGATATGCTCTTTTCTGCTATTGATGCATGACAATGTGCATTGTCATGTTTTCTACTTCTACCAAATCGGGTGACTTCTACAGATGAATAATGCGCTGCTTCTTTCCAGTGTCAGTATTTTCACACATTTAAGTGGCAATCTAAGGCCAAAGATTTGCTTAGTAAGACAAGGGAGGTCACTTAACGAGTGGATCTGTGTAGCCAGCTTCAGGAACCTGCTTCTAGTGAGGCAGAGACATCATATTAAAAGATTCCATTTGATGGAGATAATTTTAATAATGTAAACTTGATCTTATAGCTAATGTGAGTTTGCCTAGTTTCAGTGTGCAATACTGGAGTATTGGCGTTTGACCAATATTACAGACGGGACTGCCTTGGTCTGTCTGGCCTCGGCTGCTGAACCAAATAGCGGCACCTGTGGTCCTTCCTCCCAAGAGGAAGGATCTGTGGGTGCAGCTGAGGCACGTGGAGACAAGTCCGGGCACGCCCCAAGCTCCAGAGCTTGCGGGCTGCAGCTTGCTGCTGAGGGGGTCACTCCTCAGGCCTTCCCTGAGCTGGAGAAACCTTTGAGGCGAGGTGAAGAAAGGAGCGGGTCCTGATGGAGAGTTTTTAATCCAGAGTTCTTATTTTGGTGGCATGACTTCTGAATCTTGCAATAACTCCACTGAACTCTCCTACCAGAACTCTCCAACAGAACCCCAACTGCGTGGTCTGCTTGTCCTTTTACCTGGGTAGAGGGGCAGGGGAGGGAACACAGGGACCACTAACCAGGCACAGGGGGAGGAGGTCTCAGGTGAGAGGGACACCTGGGTGGGCCAATGGCCCCCCAGGGGATGGAGAACATCATTTGAACCTCCCAATTGCTCGATGCTCCTCTTGGAATTTCTGGGTTGACAGACTGTGCCCAGCAGGGATCAAGGGTGGGGAAAAGGAGAGGTGATTGACACCCCCCCAGGGAAAGAAATTTCAGGGAGAAATCAGGGGAAACTGAGGCAAATCATGACATCACACCTCAACACTGGAGCTTCTGTAATTGTACAAATTATTTTGCCACTTACAGGCATGGACAGTTCTTTGGCCTTTGTGCTCAGAGATGTCAAATGTCACAGGTGACCTCTTTTTATACAACACTAGAATGATGATTCTGTGATTCTTAAAGTAATTTGGGAGTTCAGTTGGTCAAATCCTTTGCTCTTAGTGTGTCTAACATAAAAAATGAGATCAGATTGCTATGAGTCTAATACAGTATTTTAACTTCTTCCCTGTGCATTTTTTCCTTATTGAAATTGCCTATGCTGCAACTTGTGTCCTCTGCCTTGTGTCCATCCTAGGTGGACCTTGTAAGAGGTGTGTGACTCTGTCTTCAGCTACCTTATGGGTGGTTGTAGGGAGGACAGCAACTGTATCCTACTCCTCACCTGCTGTTCTCATGGCTGAGCAAGCCCAGCGCTCTTATACTCTCCACATGCCTTGTACAGCAAACCCCACTCATCCTGGGGGCTCTCTGCTCTACTTGCTGTACTTCACTGTTTTGAAAGTGGGCACTCTACTTCAAATGTAGTCTTACAGGTGTGAATAGAGAGGAACAATTGCTTTTCTCGACCTGCTGCCTACAGTCCTCCCAGTACAGCTGAGTGTGTACCTGACCTTGGCTGTGAGCACACTGGTGGCTTGTGCCATGCTTGGCCATCAGCACTTGGAGCTTGTCTTCTGCAACACAGTTGTACAGCCAGTTGCTCCTCAGCTTGTGCCACTCATGCTTTTCCCATTCCAGGCATAGGAAAGGCATTCTACCTTTCCTGAACTTCACGATGTTTCTATCCATCTGTTTATCCAGCCTGTTGTTATCCTCCTGATTGGCAGCTCTATACAAAGGCTCATTTGAATTTGGTGAATTTAGTGAGGTCTCAGTTAATAATAGAGAATTTAATTTACTGCTCTCCCCAAGTTATATGTTGCTGGCTGGTACTGCTGCATGTTTTTTGGTTCTTCACTTCCACTTGCTGGATTAGTTTGGCTCCTGAATTTCAAGGAAATGGAAGAAGGTGTACTAAGAAGCAGCCAGTGCATCTGTATCCTCTCCAGGCTATTCCCCTATGTTGAGGTCCTGTCCTGTATGTGACATGCAGAGGTCTCATCATCTCTCTAATGTGACACATCTGTATCTGTTTAGCAAACATCAAGGCTCAGGCCATTATTTCCACTACTTATTATCGGAAAGCTGATTTTATGTTACAGGCCTTATAGAGAAATGATGTCATTTAACAATCCCCTTTCTTTTCAGTAAGCTGAACAGACTGTGGTTCTGTAATGTCATTGTTAAGAAAGATCAAGAATGAACTATGAAAATGACTTAGCATCTGGCATAAAAGTGTATTTTTCAATCATACGTGTGGAGCAGTGAAGGAATCTTCATGTGTCTTGACACCAGCACATCCTGTGCTTTAATATTCAGAGGGTCTGGCTGCTCCTGTTAACGTGACCATTCTTTTTTTCCTGAGGCTTTACTTTGGCTTTTCTCTCTTAGCAAAGGAGACAAATTCCTACAAGCCTGGTCACCAACTGCTGCAACATTAGAGATCAGCATAAAGGAGCTTATTCTTCATAGCAGTTTTGACTCTGGAACTCTATTCTGACTCTTGGTTTTCTTTTAGGCTTAAGATGCTGAGCCGTTTGTCAGGTTTAGCAAGTACTGTTTTACAAGAGCTGTCTGGGGAGGATGGAGATGCAGTTACTGAACCATCTATTGCTGTAAGTACAGTGTTATCTAAAGACTTTCAGATCTTATTCACAATTAATTTGGGAAGCATGGTTCATTACACTGCAGTGAGAACTGTCTCCTGCTTCTGCCTTGCTGAGCACTAGACCGAGCTGTCATTCCAGTCTGCTTTTCTTCTCGCCTCTTAAGTCAGCATTTCTGTTGGGCAGACCGTAATCTCCTCAGTTTCCACATCTCAAGGTGATCCCAGGAAACAAACTAGAATTAGGGTGAAGAAAGACTTTTAAGAGTACTAGTGATTGTGTGTAGCACAAGCGGAAGCTTGGCACGGTTGGGTCACAGTGGGAGACTTCATCTTTGTGCTGCCCTTTGGTATTGAGACTGTGGATAGTATGTGAGGGTGCCTCTCGTTTCAGATTTGTTCATGTGGTGTTCAGCAAGGTACTCTTTGTTTTTGTGTGTTGGCTTAAAAGTTCTCTGACTTTCCTCCTGGTTTCATCTAACTGTATAGTTCTACAGGCTTCATGAAATCCTGCAGGGAGCAGAGTGCAGCACTGAGGACTGGAGCTGAAGCTATCATGTGGATGCTCTTCTGCAGGCTGTTAATAGTTTTTTTTTTCCTTCAGAGCACTCATTTTGTTGTTTCAGGTAGAAGCTTTGAAGTCAGAAGCAGAAAGCATGGAGGAGGCACCTGAGGAGCTGTTGGAGCGCCTAGCCCAAACAGAAAAGCTAGTTGTTCAGCTGAAAGATTTGATTCGAGAAAAGGATGCCCTGCTCCAGGAAAAAGAAACTGTGTTCAAGGTACCATTTCTTTCTCTGAGGACCAAAAGTTAAATGCTGCTTCAGTCTTCTGTGCAAGCCTGTCTCTGGTTTCTTTTGAACATGAGATACCTGCGTGATGAATGGCATCAGTTCCAGAGAAATATTGGAATTTGAATAATAGACCCTAAGAGATGTAGAATATGTTCTCTTAGTTTGCTTGGGTTAATTTAGACTAGAGTTACATCTAAGTTACATCCAAGTTACACAGCATTTTGTCTCAGAGCCCTTTGAGGCCCATGCAGATTCCCAATGGCTCTAATAAGTCCTAATATCTTGCGTGAGGTTGTTCTTTCCCCGCTTCAGAGTGTTTGCACAGAGAAGCCTGTGCTGCGCTCATCCACTAGTCCAGTGGTTTCATTGGGACACATTCCCAAAAGGTACATGTTGTCCACCCTAAGGTATGGTGGGAGTGGGGTTACTTGAGATAGTTCTGAGGGACTGCATGTAGCAGAGAAAGTCAAACCGAGTTTGTATTCACTGCTGGGTGAAGTCCCTGAGTGCTCTGTTCCTTGAAAGGAAGTGCTGGGGTAGAAGCTACAGTGTTGGTATGTGTGGTGTTTCAGAACAAATTTGGTTTGCAGATGTGTTTTAGATAGTGCTGTTACTGGGGAGGCAGAGTTAAACAGAATATGGCAGGCTGACAAACTGCGTAGCTTTTTCAAAGTGGTTCTTCTTGGGTAGCAGCACTGGAGTCAAGGCAGTCAGTTTGTGTCCTTCTGTTACAGAAAGAGCAAGAGGCCGCGGATGCCAAGCTGATGAAACTTAAACTTCAAGCCAAAGCCAAACTTGCCTCTCTGAACAAACGCATCGAGGAGCTGACAGAGAAAGGATCACCACTGCCTACACAGGTAGGCCTTAGCAGAAGAGCTGGAGTATCCCAAGATTAGGAGAAGGGGGCTATTTAAAAGATGTAGCTTCTACTGATAATCTGGTACTGCCTGGTGTTTCAGCTCACAGTGACCCAGCAGGGTCTATCTGTCTTATTAGCAGGATATTCGTAATTCCAGCAAGGATGTCTGTGCCTGTGCTGTAGGAAGCCTGTCTGTCCACCTTCCCTGCACTGCAAATGCCCTTGGAGTGCTCAGCTTGATCTCCTCAAGGTCATGGGCTGGTTTCCCTCTGCATAGTTTTGGTAATCCAGTGTAGCTGAACTCTTTCCTGCAGAAACTGTGTCTATCTGAGCTGTGAGTTTCAAAATGTTGCCTGTCATGTCAGTACAGCAAAGGTTGGCTGGAGTACAAAAACAAAGAGGTAAAGAGGTCGTTGAAACTGGAAGGCAGTAACTTAAATATAAAAAAAAAAATTTTTTCCAGTTGTGTAGCTTCCTAAGCCATCATAAAGTTTTATGATTGAAAAACCATAATTGTGTAACGCTAGGTAAAACTGGGGGGAAAACATCCTCCATGAAGACTTTAAAGAGACTGTTAGCTACTAACTAGAAGCTCTCACTGGAGCTGGTAATTTTTGAAAACTTGACATGTGATCAGCAGAATAATGCTTTCTTTAAAAAGTTGGTCATATTATGGAAGAGAAATGGGACAGAAGTCCAGAATGGTTTCCAGACATCAGATGATGTTCATTAAGCCAGAGAACATAAAGGTTATTTCAGATATTGAAAAAAATATTAAAATATTATGGGAAACAATAAAAGGTGCTTGTGAGAGCTGTCAGATGAGAGGTGACTATTAATGAAGATCAGTTCTATGACTTGTGCTGGCTGTTTTTGATAGAGAGCATCATAAAATCATAGAAATGTGCTTCTGTAATTCCCAATACCAACTTGAGAGTCTTTCTCAATGCAAAGCACGATCTGGTTTCATACATGAAGAATTGGATGATCTCAAGGACTGACATAATAGAAAAACGAAGCAAAATTTAACCAGTGAGTGGTCAAGCATGAACAGCATTCCCTGGCTGTAGAGACCAGTGAAGGCCACGGGAGCTGTTTAGCTGTGTTACTTGACATTGCTGTCCTGGTGCTGAGGCTCTTTTTCAGCTTATCTATCTGCAGCATGTGTGTGTAACATCCGTGTTCTGTTACATGACTTTGTGTAGACTTGCTGTTGAGGAGTGGTCAGTGTTCTTGCTTCAAAATTCAAATTTATCAGTTGAAGAAGGCAAAATGAGAGAAAGCTGATCATCAGTTAATTGGTGCAATATAGATTTTAAAAAGAGACCTTACCTTTTTTACATACCATTCTAGCTGTTCTACTGAGAGTGGCGAGGCCTTACGTGCAGTGTTGTCATGTTCTGCTCATTTGGAATCAGGAAAGATAAGTTCTGAGAGCAGCAAGAGGCTTTTTGTTCTCCCATCATATTAGTAGCTGCACTTGGGACACATTCAAACAGCTTGGTTATTTAGTCAACCAAAATCAGAGAGGAAGTGTCATTTCTCTCTACAGTTGTATGAGGAAGGTGAGCTTCAAGAGGGCAAACTGTTAAAGGATAATGCAGATGAATGGATGAATGTAAGTTAGCCATTAAGAAAAATGGCCTTCTGATTAGAGGAATGAGGGCTTGAGACAGTCTCCAGTGGACATGGTATGGACCACAGCCTTATTTGGTTTGGGTTAGAACATAGTTTGAGTGAAATTATGTTAGGGCAGTTACCTGCAATATTTTGTGTTGGACCCAGAAAGCACTAGCTTATTTCTTGCAAGGTTAGACCTACTGAGAAGATACAGAGTCCTTTATTCAAACTTATTTCTCCAAGTAGATGCTGTCTTGAGTAGTGGGAGTATTTCCTAGACAGTTACCCTGCCATTTGAAGGTGAAAATTCTAGGTTAGAGTTGCATATTATGCTGAAGTATTGATTATTAGCAAAGGACTGGGTTTTTTCTCTCGATGATGTGGACCCTGTGGGAAGGCTGTATTTTAAATATCTAACTAGTACTATTACTTTCTGGGCTTTTAGCAGAGTGCCTTATTTTGAGAGGAATAAAAATATCAGTTTATCTCCTCCTCTCAGATAGTATTTGTGTACAGAACAATTGAGGCTCCTCTCAAGCTTTTGAAGTGGGTAAAGATAAATTATGTTCAGATAGAAGAGCTTATACATCTTGGAAAAACATAGTATTTAAAAGCTTGAGCTCTTTGTGGCTGTGCTACTGTCCTTACTTGTGGCACTCCATGTAATGGTCAGTGTAAGAGGCTTTTTAAAATCCAGCTGTATCAATCCTGAAAGCCAATTACAAGTAAGCAAACTAATCCACCTGTCTTCCCCCCAGCAGTTCCTCTGCCCCAGTCTTACAAGTTATGTATATCCTGGCTTCTTAGAGCTTTCTGCATATCTAGTCTTTATTTTTCTCTCTTGTTCTATTTCTAAATTGAAGTGCAACTGAAGCTTCTTTGTCTGTCTGTTCTGCCTCCTGCCAATTACATTCTCTGTAGGTGAAACAGCTTTTGAGGAACAGTAGCCTCCTACTCTTATTACACTAATGTATAAGTACTTTAAAAAGCCTTCATAGTATTTTCAGATTGAGTTTAAAGACATAAATATAGAATGTAGAATTCCTGTGTTATTGATGGTGTTTGACCCAATACCTGCCACAAATAAAACGGAAAATATGTATTTTATATACATTCAGTACAAAATACCCAGCACTGTGTACTGACAGTAGCTGGAAGTGCTGCGATAAGAATGTACAGCAGGTTTTGTCTGCTCAGGGACAGATGGTGAGGGACCTGCCCTCACCCAGGTGTGAAGAGCTGTGGGTTCAGGGACCTGTTCTCACCCAGGTGGAGAGACAGAGAGAAGAGTGCAGGTGTAGTGTGCTGGGTTGTCTGAGTAGACACAGTGTAAGCACATTTTATGTGAGCTGTTGTTTGTATTTCTTGGTTGTAAACAAAGGATTTAATACTTCAGAGCAGAGTAGAACTGATAATTGTGTGCCTGTTTCCTTCTTTGCTTGTATCTAATAAGTTCATTGCTAAAATTGTGTAGTCTGAAGAGATTTCCATAGGCATTTTCTGTAGTCTAGAATGTCTACCCCTTTGTCACATGGAGAATATTCTTCTGTAATTAATTTTAAAATGTTTTTATTTCTGGTATTAGAGAAATTTGTGATGTTAAAAAGCCTCAAAAATCAGGTTAGTCATATAACAACTAATGTATTTCATAATCTAATTTGCCTTAGATTATATAGTGAGTAGTCATGGACTGTTAGCCCTGCCAAGTGCTTTGACACTTCTGAGTTAAAAGCATCTTGTGCATCTCTACACAGAAATAGGGAAAATAGTTACTTAATGTAGGACAACTTCATTTAAAGAAACAAATGTAAAGTTAAGAAATGAAGCAATGTAGTAAAAATAGTCATCTGATTAGGAGTAAAGAGTAAAGTAGCATTATAGTGTATTTTTTAAAACTTATTTATTAACCAATAATACTGATAAGTTTACTTTCTTCTGTTTCTTTTCTTTCCACTTTTTTTCTCTTGCAGTGTCAGAAATATGAAAATACAAGTGAAGGGCACAGAGAGGAAGTGGAAGTACTGAAAAAGCAGCTCAGGGAGCAAGAGGAGACTGTTCAGGACCTGAAGAAACAGCTGGCTGTAGCCAAAGTGAATCTAAAAGATGCTGAAATCAAGTATTCAACACAGGTACAGAATTTTTTTTCTATTAATCGGTCTGTGTTTCCCACCTCACTGCTTAGACTAGTATAATCGAATAGAACAATGCTTACACAGCTGGTCTTCAATTCCCTTACCTCAATTTTGTTAGTCTTGTGCCTCCTCAAATCACCTAGGTCCATCCATTTCACTGCCTTTGGCTCCTCCTTCAAACATTACCTAAATTTTTCACAATCCCCAAATGATCTTTTCCTGCCCTTCCTCTGCCCCAGGCAATAACCACCCTTGGTGCAAAAGGTGCTCTGCAGGTAAGAGATGGGTTTCACCCTTGGACAGCAGGACTGATGGCTCTCTAAGGAGGGGGAAAACAGTCCCTGGAAAGGCCTGGATAGGGTGTCCCTTCCTCTGAGTCAGAGTTTGGGTTCTTCCCTACCTGCCATCACCTCTCTGCGTTCTGCTGTGGGTGTGCAGGGCAGCTGCTTATCACAGGATGTCACAGCGTTAATGCTATGTTGTAGTTATTTGTGGAAAGTTTTTTTTTTTAATACTCTAAATTGCAGGTTTGGCTTTTGAACTGTGAATTGGGCTGCATCCTATACAGTTAAAAGCCCAGAGGTTTTAGGAACTGTTAATTATATAGTAATAATTTATTTTATTATTCTGCGTATTTGTAGATTAAATTCTATGCATTTTACTTTCTGGGTTCTGAAATCTTATCAGTTGTTATACACATAATAGTAGGATAAACGCACCAAGTAAAAATACTGTTTGACCAAGATGATGTGTAGGATTGTCCAGCTGAAAACTCCATCACACACACAATATGGTGGTGCATGTTCAAAGCAAGCCTATGTGTCTGTCAGCTTCATGACCTTGTTGGTTTGTTTTTATTTTGTGGCTTATGTTTTCAGCTGAGTTCCCTGCAGGAAGTGATTCGAGAGAAGGAAGCTCTCCTGGAAGAGCATGTGCACCAGCATCAAGCTGAATTGCTCAAGATGGTGGTCCAGTCAGATACGGAAGTAGAGATGCAACAGGTATATTTGGTATAATAATGGGAGGAGGAAGGAAAACAGAAGACATTCTGAAAGAACAGTTCTCGTTAAAGTATCTCAGAAGGGATAAGAAGAAAGATGCTGTGATTGTTTGGAGTTTTTTGGATTGCTAGCTGGGGCTTTGAGTCCTTAGTTTCAGTCTGCTGGTTTGCTATCAGTCAAAGAGAAAGAACAGCTGAAAAAAGTGTTACAATATTGTGCTCCAGTTCCCTGTTCATGAAGCAAAGTAAGCTCCTCCTACTGCACCAGGGCTCTGGAATAGGTGTCAACAAAAATTAGTTAATTCAGGCTATGAAAGTAGCTGTGGGAAAAAAAAAAAAAAAGAGCAAAGGCATATGGATGAAACATGGGAATCTAAGTTTACACTGGTCTCTCCAGTGCTGGAATGGCCTTGTCTCTCTCACAGAACCTGCACACACTTCAGAGAAAGCTCGAGGAGCAGGAAGCAGCTCTGTTAGGACGAACTCAGGTGGTAGAACTGCTGCAGCAGGAGTTACACACTGCTGAAAAACAAAACCAGGTATCTGATCGTGCTTTTAATTGCTTTACTCTCTGTGTGTGCGCGTGTGCGCGTGTCTGGTGGATAGGGCCTTTGTCAGTGGTTCAGAAGTTACCAGATCAGGTTTTTTTTGGAACCAGCTTTCCATCATGAAATCAGCTAGGGCTGCCCTCCCTGGGTCA
The DNA here is from genome assembly GCF_014805655.1 of Passer montanus. Taxonomy (NCBI): domain Eukaryota; kingdom Metazoa; phylum Chordata; class Aves; order Passeriformes; family Passeridae; genus Passer; species Passer montanus. The sequence continues at coordinate 29,903 of NW_024365048.1, forward strand.
GGCATTAGAGCTGCAGGTCCGTGTGCACAGCTCACAGCAGCTACAGCCAGACAGTGGGTGCTGTGGTTGCCAGCTCTAATGATCCAGGGCAGGTGAACAGGGTCTACATCTTTCCATACCCATGCTGCTGACTGTACTTTCAAAGCCAAATACACAAACCTTTGCCAAAAGCAGAAATGCCTAATACAGTGCTGCTGAAGCCTCAGTGTTTCTGGACTGCAGTGTCCAGGCCAGATCAGAGCAGAAACAGTTATTCTTTGGTATGTCTTGCTGAGAACTTGCATATATGGTGGCACAACTTGTGGAGTGGGATTGGCTCTTGCTTCATCAGTTTGGAGTGTGAAGACAATGAGATCAAGTCTGTGCATATATGACTATATGGACACAGGCTCCTTGAAATAAGATTAAGAACACAACCTCTTAAAAGGTTGGTTTGCAGATAGAGGATGAGTGTATTTTTTGTTTTTCCAATATCTGAACTTCTGAAAATTCTCAATCCCTTTAGAAGAGACTTACACTGAATCGGTCATTGGCTGCATGATCACCAGCCAGTCTAATGCTGAACCTCATTTTGATAGTTTTTACATACTTGTGCCCCACGTATTTTCTTTTGCTCTGTGTCCCAGCCAGGACCACAATGGTGGATCCTCTTCCTACAGAGAAAGAGGTAAAGAACCTCAGTGAGCTGACTCGTACTCACTACTGGCTGCATTACTCACCAGGGTGTATCATGGGGTACTGACATGGATATCTTCATGAGATGGTGGTTTGCTTGGCTGGTTGGAGAAGCTCCCTTGGCTTCTCCTTGGTGTCTTTGACTTCCCTCATACATTCTGTGGTCTGAAGGAGACCTGGTGTAGGTACAAACTTGAGGCCATGTGGCTGAAGCCTACCCATAAAGTAAAAGGAGCTCCTCATCAGATTCCTCCTGAAATTAGCTGTGCTGACCATCCACAGCTCCAGTAGGAGGAAGTTTGACAACAGGAGTTTGGGCAAGTGTAAGGTTTGTTCCTGTCTCTTGGTCTGTCAGTGTTGACCAGAGGCTTCTGAGATCTTTCTTAAGGCGGTAGGTACTGAGTGGAGCCCTCTGTTATCTCCAGATTCATATTTCAGCATTCCCCTTTTGCTGTTTTGGTTTTTTTTTTAATTCTATTCTGTAATTGTTGAGTTCTCCCTCATTTTTTGTAGCTCTTCCTCCCTTTTTTAGGAAGTTTGCTTTCTTCTAAAAGAGAGCTCCTGACCACTGTTCTATTGCTTATTTTCTCTAAATTCCCCTCCTCTAAATCAAGACTTACCTTTTCTTTACCACAGCAATGAGGAGTTGTTTCTCCCAGCATTGCTTTCTTGCAATCTCCAAATTGTGGGTCAGATTCTTTCTAACAAATTGAAATTTCTGACGTGTTTGTTTCCTCCCTTCTGCTACTCAGGTATTTTAAAAGGATTTAATGAAAACCTTAGAATATAATTCAGGTACTTTGCTTTGTCAATGTATATAACTAGTTCAGAGAGAAATTAATTTCTGTATCATTTTACAGACGCTCCTAGATCGGTGCCAGAAGATGGAAGTGGAACTAAGCTCCATGAGGGATGTGTTAGATGCAGAGAGACGAGGGTCTCAGGATCTCAGGGAGAAGATGGAGCTGGAGCTAGCAGAGAGGAAGCTGTCTTCCCATCGCTTGCAGGAGGAGGTGCAGTGTCTCTCAGAACAGCTGGAGGAGGCAAGAAGAGCACAAGCTGAGCTAGAGGTGAAGTATAAAGGCCTGGAACAGGAGCATAGACTGGAGGTGGAAGAGAAAAACCATCTGCTCGGTCGTCTCACGGTGGCTGAAGAAGAGCTGCGATGTGGCTGTGCTCTCCGTGGGGCTGAGAAGGAGCAGCTGGAGCAGGACGTTGGCCAGCTCCCAGTGCCATCTGTGGGACATGGAGCTGCAGCACACGGACCACGGGGTGAGCAGGCACAGCAGATAGGTGGAGCAGGTCCTCAGGAGCCTGAGTGTCACTGGGTTGCCTTCTCTTCGGCTTTGCTTTTATAACAGTTCATAAGAATGGCTTGATGTAACAATTCCTAATTGCACAGGGACACAGGATGGTGGTGCTGTCTCAAGATAAGGGGGGCTAGTTGGATCCCACCATTCTGTCTTTGGCAGCTGCAAGAAAAGCAGAAGTGTGGGGCAGCATATATGGTGCTTTGCTTGTGTACTGTCCCAGCCTTTTGTCTTTTGGGGCTTATGGATTTCTTGAGATGGATGTATTTTTTTAGTTGATTTTATTGATTTGTTTGATTTTTTTCCATCAACTTATGTAAGTCCCTTTTAGATGTGTCTTGTTCTTCATAGTCTGAATTTCTACTGAAATTATAAGTAAAACAACCAAGAAAAGCAAACTGTACCATTTTCCCCATAGACCTGTGTTAAAAATAACAACATGGATCTTGCATCAAACTCTTATTTCAAATTGATTTTCTTCCAGCTTCTTTATGGCCTAATGCTGAAACAGTGACTAAGAGAGAAGAGATTTCATAAACTATTGTGCATGTGCGTAAAATGGACATAGTGTGTCAAAAAAGACAAGAACAGACCTTAACTCGCCCTTTTCCCCCTCTGTCAGATGAACTTCTACAGAAATTTGAAGAATTTGTCTGCTGTCAGGACGAGCTGAAATCCCAGCCACAAGTGCAGCTCTCTGAAGTGAAGCAGCAGGTTTGATGTTTTCAAATTATTCTCATTAATTTTTCTGGTATATTTAGGAACTGAAGCCAAATTAAATGTCTAGAATTCCTTTTTCTATCATGCATTGCTTGAGAAAGGCTTTTGTTAGTTCTGTCAGTTGATGGGCAGGCATGTTATGACTACAGAAGCCTGGAAAGAAGTCAATTCGAGTAATTTGAAAGTTGCCAATTGATTTTTTTAAAAAAAGTTAACCAAATGATCGAAGACTAATATGTTTTTATAAATTGTATTAAAATTTGTCTTTCTCTTCTCCATCCTATTTAAACAGGATGAATCAGCTTCACCAGAAAAAATAGTAGATCAGGAAGACCAGAATGAGACTTCATTCCTACCCACGGAAAACTTGGAAAGACAGAAGACAGAAGGTTGTATGATTACTTTACCTATTTTAATATTCTTAATATACTTAAGAATCATTCTAGAATTAGTTTCTACAAAACAAGATAGAGCTGAAGTGTACTTTTCCCTAGTACAAAACTATGACAATCTACAAGTTGTACTTCTGGGAGGGATATTTTTGATAGCTTTTGCTGAAACAGTAAGGGACCTATATATATGCCACAGATAAAAAAAACCCCAGACAGTTACATTGGTTTTGAGTGTCTGGTCATGTAGACTCCTAGCAGCAATATCACAGTTCTGTTGGAATTTTACTATAAAGGAGTGGATTCCCTCACGTGTTTACTTCAGGGTATGGTGAACTATGACAGTAGGCTGTCTTGATTTTTGAGAAATAGATTCATTTTTCTTCCTGTCATTCAAAGATAGGGAACAATCACCAATTAACCAGAGTCCTACAGTCCTAGAACATCATCTTTCTCTTTTTTTGTTCCAAGATCTCAGAGATGCAGGTCTTTCATGAACTTCAAGACATTGTTTAGAATCACAGCATGGTTTGAGTTGGAAGGAACTCATCAAGATCATCTGGTCCATCCCCCTGCCCTGAGCAGGGACATCCTTTAGCAGGTCAGGTTGCTCAGAGCCCCATCCAACTTGACCTTGAACATGTCCAATGATGGGGCAGCTGACAGCTTCTCTGGGCAATCCAGGGTGAAGCAGCCCTCTTGAAAGGCTGCAATAAGGTCTCTCTGAAGCCTTTCTTCTCCAGGCTGAATAACGATGACTCTCTCAGCCTTTCTTCATGGGAGATATGTTCCAGCCCTCTGATCATTTTTTTGGTTTCTTCTGGACTCACTCCAGATCTGTTTTGCACAGGGGAACCCCAGAACTGGACACAGTGCTCTGAGTGAGGTCTCACAAAAGCAGGGAAGAGGGTGAGAATTATCTCCTTCATCCTGCTGCCCACACCTCTTTTGGTGCAGCCCAGGGTATGATTGACTTTCTGGGCTGCAGGCACACATTGCCAGCTCCTGCCCAATTTTTAGTTTACTAGAATCCCAGAGTCTTCCTCTGTAGCCTGTCTTCAATCCATTCACCCCACAGTCTCTGCTGGTACTGGGGATTACCCCAGCCCAGGTGCAGGGCCTTTCACTTGGCCTTACTAAACCTTGCTGTGCACAAGGGCTGCATGGCTGCATTCCTCAAGCTTGTCCAGGTCCCTCTGGATGGCATCACATCCCCCCAGCAAAATCAGCTGCTCAGCCTGGGTCACCCGCAGGTGTGCCATGGATGCACTCCCCCCAGCTGTCTGTCAGCAGGCAGGACACTAAACAGTGCCAGTCCCAGTATGGATTTCTGTGGATCCTGGTTCCCACTTGGATGTTGAGCCATTGACTGCAGCTCTTTGCACACAGCCAGTTCCTTACCCCACCTAACAGCCCACCTGTCAAACCTATATCAGCAATTTAGTAGCAAGGGTGTTGGGAAGACCATATCAAAGGCCTCACAGAAATCCAGGTTTCAATCTGTTACCGTACCCCAAGCTACAGTTGAGTACATCCAAAATGCACCTGGAAAACTTCAGTCAGCTTTCTTAAAAAGCAGCTCCTCCCTCCCTGTACTGAAAGGAATTCCACCCAAAAAATGTGGTGACTCAGAGCTGCACTGTCTTGTTACTTAAAGCATCTTTCCCAATGCATGTTTAGCCGCATGTTTACTTCAAAACAAGCTTGTGTTGTTGTTGTTGTTGTAATTCTGTTTCCAGTGGGTGTGTTGAACGCTTGTTTACTTTTTTTTTTAATCTTAAAACGCTGAGAGATGTAGTTTCTTTTTTAAAACTACCAAAATATTAAATGAAACGTTAAAAATCTTTTAAGGCTGCTATATAGGTTCTAAGTACTTTGTTACTCCTTTTTGTGTTGTGAATTTGTTAGTCTTAATTAAAGTGGGATGCCTAAAACTGCCACCATAATCCATTCCTAACTTGGGTAGAATGAAATGAGGATTTATAGTTACCTTATATTTTGTAATTTCTGGAGCTTTTCAAGCAGGCCTCAACAAATCCCTTCAAATTTCAAGCTGCTGTTTGAAATACAAAGATTTTTTAAATCCTTGTACAGCCTTAATTTCCATGGGCTTAGCAGTGCATTAGACCAGAATATCTGTAACTCTCTTTACATCTGTATGGATTCCTTGAACTTTTCTTGAGGCAGCTCTTGGAGTGGTTGAAGGTCTCTTCTCCTGCTGCGTAAGGGAACATTGTGTGAGGCTGTCCATAGTTCACTTGATGGCAAGACTACAGTAGAGTATGGATCCATGAAGGAAAGCCATTATTACAGAAAACACAGACTACCTTCCAATTGTTAGAATTCACAAAACATTCATTTGAGCTTGCTCAGCTTCCATAGTACTTAGCAAATACAGTTTATATGATCAATTGTATGTCGAAAAGTGTTTAAAGGAGAACAGAAGAAAACTTTGTACTGTATGTTGATGGTATGTGTGTCCTCACTGTATGCTCAGAAGTGAAAAGTACAGAAATTCGTACCCCTTAGAGAACTGTTTAACTTGGTCTTCAGTTTTATTTTGCTTATATATTAACCTATTTTTCATATCATTATTGCTAGTTAACATATCCACAAAAATGGGGCCTGTTTTTTAATGCTTCTAAGTTGGGGAAGACACAATATTCATTGCTTTACTGGCTCCTCTGCTAAAAAGCTGAGGCATCACCTAATACATTAATTAGAACTGAGATGAATTTAAATGTATTTTTCTTGTAGATTTATAACAATTTCTCATTTTATTTTTTCCAGATGAAATTTGAAATGCTTTGCTACAATAGTTTTTCCTTTCTTCCCCTTTATAAAAATGTTCCTTAAAACTTGAATCTCTATTACCTGTCTTTCAGTATGTCTGTATGACAACAATTGTTCTTTCTAAAAGCTGCTTAAAAGAGCATGTTGGTTGTGTGGTTGCCTGTAAAAAATACCAAACCCACATTATCCCATGATGGTACATATCTCCACTACATAAGCGTTATTAACAGCCATGTGTCCTTTCTCAAAAGCTCCTGGAAGAATATCCTGTTGCTGTCTAAAGCAAAGTCTTAAGTTTCATATAATTTTTTGTGTTTGAATGTTTCAGAAATACCACATTTGCAACTTGTTCTCCAGGAGTCTCAGCAGGAAGCTGTGATGGTCGCAGAAGATGCAAAACAGGTAATGATTAAGCAGCTGAAATAAAATAGGTCAAGGACTGGCCTTAAAACAGCTAAGCTGTCATGGTCTTTTTTACCAATCCTCTTTAAAGGTTATTATTAACTGGATTATTGGTGAAAGACAGAAATAGCTTCCAAATACAGCTTGTACTGTGTTAGTAACAGACTGTGTTTCCCTTTGCCAGCTGTGTGCATTACTTGTGTCCTTCATCCATCTGGTCCACATTTGTGCTATTTTCTACCTGTTGTGAGTTAGTTTTTCAGCAGAACTATGGGTCTCTGGAAATAAAATTCCAAAGGCTCAGCTGTCATTATATAAGATGCCTTCCAAACCATTTCCACTGTCCTGATGGGCACCTGGCTGACTGACTGGGGAACTGTGTGCTCCGTGAGTGAAGACAGGTGGGCACTGTCCTTGTGCTGCTCCAGCATGTCCAGCTGCAGGTGCAAGTGCAGTCAGGATGTTGTTGGGAAGAATGCAGGATTAGGAACCTGCTACTTGGCCTTATGTTCAGCATGGGGAGGGAGATGCAGCCTCTGTGTATCTGTACTGAGGATTTGCTGTGGAAATGATAGTTAGCTTAGAGCAAGGTCTGGCTCTCTGCAGCCTGTTCTGCTGGCCCATTCTGTCCATGGGGGAAGATTAATGCTGTGTTTTATCTAATACATTCCTCTCTGTCAGAGGGTTTGTATATTACTATGAAGTATTAAGGTAAAAGTTGATATTTGGAAACGGAGAAGCATTTTGAGTCATTCATTCACCTTCCAACTGCCTGCAAGCTGTGAGCTGGTAGATCAGTGGGAATGCACACACACCAACACATGTAGGCTTTTCAAGGGCACATATAAGCATTTGAACTGTTTTCTACTGCTCCTTTATAGACAGTGGAAAAAACAGGTTCTTTAGCATATGACTCACCTGCAACAAAGTGAATGTTGAAAATGGGTCAATGAAAACAACCCTGGAATTGTCCATTTCAATGTCTTCATTATAAAAAGAATCCAGCTAAATAGTTTACATCTAAGTTTTTACACTTGGACAGCTATTCCTACCATTTGTGCACCTGACCCATGGCTTTAGCCAAGTCATACAGTTACCCAAACCCAGGTTAAGGCATCTAACAGTTAAAAGGTTCTTGTGGGGTTATTGGTTTGTTTGTGTGGTAGAGCCTAGCGTAACTTCATTGGGAAAGCTCCAGGATCTTTATCTGCTGGAGCAGTGAGGCATAGACTGACAGACACGTGACTTCTCACCTTCTCTGCTTGGGTGGTCACTGAAAGGTTATGATACTGTAGTTAGTCCCTTTGAGGTAGTGAAGATGGAAGAGAAATCATGTCAAGGTGGGAAGGGAGTTATTTAGATGATTCCATCCATTGATTTGTTAATCTGCTGAGATATGCCTTAGTCTATGGTATGCATTTACAGATACAAAAACTTTAATTTAGTTTAGAAGCCTCGAAGAGTTGTCTCTTTTTAACCTCCTGTGACTTAAAGTGGTTGTTTCATTATGACAGCAGACTTTTTAAGAGCAGATCTCCTTTAATGGTTCTCCAGAAACTGTTTCTGCCCTCCAACTCTTTACAGTGCAGTCTTCACATGTTGACTTACTGGTGGGCTGTTGATCCAAGCTGTCTGGGGAGGATTTGTGAGTGCTTTTCTTTTGTAATCTGTTTTAGAGGATGGAAAGAAACTTAAAAATAGTAATTTGGAAAAAGCCAAGCACTTTGCTCCAGGTGCTTTGTCTAGTGCTTTCACTTTGGGCATGCACACAGATTCTTTGCCATGTTAAATGGACAGATCAAATAGAAGAGAAAACCTCCTTATTCAGAGGCTATGAATAGGATGCCATGAAAATGTGACTAGTTAAATACACTAGAGGGCTTGTTAGAATCACAGGAGAACTTAAACAGTTCAGAGTCATACTATCTTGCAGTCAAGAGAGAAGGGTGGGGGGAAGGGAATAGGAAGTAGTCGTTATGGACTGATCCTGAAGCCAGAATCTTTCATGCTGCAACTTCAGAAACTGAAATTAGCAGAAGTGACCTGGGAAGTCTCAGAATCACAGAATAGTTGGGGTTGGAAAGGACCTCTGGAGGTCACCTAGTCCACCCCCCACTGCCTAGACAGAGTCTGCTTGTTATTAGCAAGGGTTCTATTTATTGCAGAAGCCAGCTTGGGACAGCTACAAAATGTGGAAAACAGATACTTCCAGAAGTGGCCCTTTCACAAGATTCAAAGGAAAAATTATGCCTACTGTTTTCTTTTAGGCAAGAACAGATGGCTTTACCAATAGAAGCAAGCAGTTTACTGAGGAAAGTTGTCCACCTGGAATTCTAGACTATATTGCTGCAGAGAAACAGAAGGAGCTGTCAGTTTTGCTGCTGGAACTGAAAGAAGCCCAAGAAGAAATAACTTTTCTGAAAAGCCAGCTCAAGGGCCCTAGTGGCCAAACTTGTACAGGCAGCCAAACAGAAGCTAACCAGCTGGAAGAGAATTCACAGATACAGTGTCTGGAGAGGGAGGAGCAGAAGGCTTCAGATACACAGAGTGTCTCATTACCGAGAGAAACAGAAATGCAGCAAATTGGCTTTCTTCAGGAAAATGGAATCAGCTTTCAAGAAGAGCCTCAGGGAAGCCCTGGCACCTCTCAGTCTCAAGAGCTGATCGAGTTACAAAACCAAATTACAGAACTGCAAATAATTCTGCAGAAATCAGAAGAATCCTTTAGGAAAGAGCTAGGAGAAAAATGTGCAGAAATAAATAGGCTAAACCAGGTGGCTGAGGAATACCGGAAAAAAGGAGAGGATCCTGACAGTACATTTTGTGTTTTGACTGAAGAACAAGATCAGCTCTTGTGTCAGGCCAAACAACTTTCCACCATAACGGAACTGAAGGAGCAAGTGAAGCAACTGGAGGAAGAGCTAGCTCTTTCAGAAAAGCAGAGACTGTCAGACAGTCAAAGCAGCCTTCTAAGAGAGCAAATCCAGAGCCTTAAAAATGAATTTAAATCCAAGGATATAAAAATTGAAGCTTTGCAAAAGGACTTGGATGAAGCACAACTTCAGCTTTCTGACCAGGACATGCAACTAAAGGATCTGAGAAGCCAGGTTGAGAAAAAGGAATGTGAAGTACTTGATCTAGGACAACTTTTGAGGAAGAATACAGCAGAGATGCAAGAGCTTTCCCACAAGTTAACCTTAAAGGGACACGAGGCAGCAGGCCTGGAACAGCTTGTTGCTGAGCACACCAGGTCTATAGAGAGCCTAAAACAAGCCTTGCAGGAAAAGGACCAACAGATGGCAGAGATCAGTGTCAGCATGTCTGAGAAAATGGTCCTCCTGAATGAAGAGAAATTTTCTCTAGGAAATGAGCTGAAGAGTCTTAAGGAGCAGACAAGTCTGTTATTAAAAGCCCAGGAAGAAAAAGAACAGAACATAGGAGTAAAAGATACATGTCTGAAGTGTGGGGTATCCAAGCAGCAAAATGAGACAGAGGCAGTGAGTAAAGAAAGTGACAAATTAGTAAATCAAGTTGAACTTCTGAGAAAAGAAAATGAGCAAGTAAAGCGGAAGCTGCAAGCAGTACTTGTGAACAGGAAGGACCTTCTGAAGAAGGTAACCAGATTGGAGAATGAATTGGAACAACTGAGTAGAGAACAAAAATCAGAAACCTCAGTGGCTCAGGCAGCTGCAGGGGAGGAAGATGTGAGAAGCATGATCAGCAAAGAAATGGGTCTTGAAAACCAGCCCCGTGAGGACTATCTAATTCAGCTGCTTTCTGAAAAGGAATCTGAGTTGCAGAGCATCCGGAAGGAAAAAGAAACTACTGAAGCACAACTGCAGGCAGTGATTGAGGAAATGAGGCAAAGCTTCCAAGATAAGACAAACACTGCTTCAGGTAAAGATGAAGTCATGGAGCATCAGACAATTACTGACAAAGTAACTGAAACTAATGAAAGCCCAGAAGATGATGAAGGAAATGAGAAACATAGTTCAGCAGATACCAGTCTGGAAGAAAAACAAAAGTCTGCTCTTAAAGAAAGGATTTCAGTTCTTGAACAAGAAAAAGAACAACTTCAAAAAAAACTTCAAGAAGCTCTCGTATCTCGCAAAGACACTATAAAAAAGGCTCAAGAAAAAGACAGGCATCACAGAGAACAACTGAAACAGCAAAAAGATGATTACAACATCCTGCAAGAACAATTTGATCAGCAAAGCAAAGAGAAAGACAGCATCCAGGCTCAGCTCAGACAGCTCCAAGAGCAGAAAGGATCAGCAGAGAGTGTTTTCAGGAGTCAAGGTAGGTTGGATTCTTCATGCATGGAAGCAGAAGATACAACAAATAACAAGCTTGTACAAGTTGAAGATATTTCTGAGGAAGAGTGGAAAAAACACCTTGACAAATTGCAGACAGAGAAATTGGAATGTAATGTCAGCCATATGCAAAGGGAGCTTGCCCACAAATCCGAATTAATCTTTGATTTGCAACAGCACATAGCACAGTTGTTTGTAGAGATAGAAGGGCTGAAGAGAACCTCTGACCAAGCTGAAGCTATGGGAGCAAGTCTTCAGACAGAATTGGAGGAGACTCGAGGAAAAAATTCTGGAGTGGCCAGTTTGGAAGACTTGAAAGTTCTTGTACATCAAAAGGATGAAGAAATTGAATTTCTTAACCAGCAGTTAAAGGAGAAAAGTGACGCTCTCAATAACATGCAGGCACAATTGCTGGAAAAAGAGGAATCGGTCCAAAGACTGTGTAGTCAGTTGGAGGCTCAGGCTCAGGTGCACGAGGAGCAAAGCAAGCGACTACAAACACAGATGCTTGAAATTCAGGAGAAGCAAGAGGACAGTGCAGAAGCAGCTAAGCAGAAGAATCAAATGCAGAGGAAATTGCAAGCAGCACTTATCTCTAGAAAAGAGGCACTAAAGGAGAGCAAATCGCTAAAAGAAGAGCTGGCTAATGCTAAAATTACTATTGACAATCTTTCTGTCAAGCTGACAAATATGGAAAGCCAAATATGTGGCCATGTTAAAGAAACAGATACTTTAACAGAAAAGTTAGCGTGCCTCACTGGAGAGCGAGAAAATCTTACTGCAGAAATTGATAAACTACTTAGAGAAAATCAGAATCTTGATGGATGCTGTAAAAACCTTACACTTAGTCTGGATAGAGTTGTTCTAGAGAAGGAGAAGCTGGAGAAGGAGGTGGAATCATTGAAGAGTTTTCAAGCCACTGAGAGTTCTGAGTGGGAGGAGAAATACAAGGAGCTTCAGGGAGAATATGAAACTCTGCTGCAGTCATATGAGAATGTGAGTGATGAGGCTGAGCGAATTCAGCGTGTGTTGGAAACTGTTAGGCAGGAAAAGCAGGAAGTTTTCATTCAGCTAAAAGGGGCTGAAGCAAAAAAACAGGAAACAGATAAGCAGCTACAAGAAGCTGAACAGGAAATTGATGAAATGAAGGAGAAAATGAGGAAATTTGCAAAATCAAAGCAACAAAAGATCCTGGAACTAGAGGAGGAGAACGAGAAGCTTAGAGCAGAGGTGCATTTGACAGATGGAGAGCTGCACAGGACTGGAGAGAGCTTTACAAACACTAGCCTGAAAGAAGAGTTGGAGTGCTCTAGGAGGGACTGCCAGTCTCTTTCTACTCAGCTTGAGACAGTAGTGGCTGAAAAGGAGTCTCTTAATCAAGAGATCGTGGACTTGAAGTGCCTTTTGCAGGTAACAGAATCTAAGCTGAAGGAAAGCAGAGAACTTGTAGACAGGTATGTTGCCCAGCAGACAGCGGGGGAAGAAACTAATAAGGCAGTTGCCACACCATCACCAAAGGAAGAGTCTGAAAATCAAGTGGACTTATCTTTTCGACCAGAGCCTCCTGCTGCAGAGCTGGAACAAGAGGCATTTGAAAGTGATAGACCTTGCGAGGATCCTGGTCTCTACAGACAGCAAATAGCTGAGCTCACCAAGCGAATCACAGAGATGGAAGATAATAGAAGGGCTTCAGAGCAACAGCTGGGTGACATCCGCAGGTGTGTTGAGACTTTAGCAGGTGAGAAAAGGGCTTTAGAGCACCAGATGGGAGAGAAAGTCCTTGAAGTGAATGATCTGCAGGCTACAGTAGTAAAGATGGAGCAAATGGTCCAAGAAGCCAGAGACGACCTCATCAGAATGACAGCACTGAAGGATGCTCTAGAGGCTGAAAAGGATGACTTGGAAGAAAGGCTCATGAATCAGCTGGCAGAACTTAATGGAAGTATTGGAAACTATCAGCAAGATGCAACAGACTTCCAAATCAAAAATGATCAACTGAAACATGAGCTTCAGAGTTTGCAGAGAATGATGCATGAACTGGAGGAGGAGAAAAGTCAGATGGCAAAGGAGCAAAGCAAAGCAAGTTCAGAAAAGCAGAAGGAATTTGTAGAAAAGCTAAAATACAATTGGAGAGGAGAAAGCAGCACACATATAAAGGAGCTTCAAGAACTGCTGAAACAGAAACAGCAGGAGATTAAGCAGCTGCAGAAGGACTGCATCAAAAGCCAGGAAAAGAACAGTAGTTTAGAAAGAACTGTTAAAGCTCTGGAATTTCTGCAGAGTGAGACTCAAAAAGAGGTAGAAGCAGCCAAAGAAACTTCAGCTAAAGCAGCTGAAGACACCAAGAAAGCCCAGGCAGAGCTTTCTCACTGCAGAGTAGTGTTGGATGACACTCAGAGTGAGGCAGCAAGGGTTTTAGCTGAGAGTATCAAAGTGAAAGAAGAGTTGCAAGCAAACAAAGAGCAAATGAAAATTCAAATGAAGAAAAAGGATGAGGACTTTGAGAGAAGACTGGAACAGGAAAAAGACAAGCACTCAAAGGAGATCAAAAACATGGAAGCAAAGCTGGCAACATTGCAGAGGGAGAAGGACCATATGGAAACAATAGTTGGTGATCTACAAGACTCCTTGAAGACAAAGGATCAAGAAGCCAAGCAACTGGAAGGCAGTCTAAACAAAACACTAGCCCAGCTTGCAGCCTTCACCAGGAGCATGTCTTCCCTTCAGGATGATAGGGATAGAGTGATAGATGAATCAAAAACATGGGAGAAGAAATTCACTGAAACTATTCAAAAGAAGGAAGAAGAAATACGTTCAAAAGAGGAAGCTTGTATTGTGCTAGAGGACCAGGTGAAACACATGACCATGCGTGTGGAAGAACTCCAGACTCATATATCCAGGTAAATAAGCTGTATCAGGAGAGGTTACTTTGCATTTGTTACCTGCACAAGGACATGGGGTGATCACTCTAGAATAGTCCTTCTTCACATCTTTAGGATACCTGTGTTAAATCTTTTCTCTGTGACAAGCACTCACCATCTGATTACTCTCCAGAGTATTTCAAATTTCAGATTAATTAAAGAGGTTCTTTTGCATGGAGTTTTTGCGCTAAGAAGTCAAGAGAGCATTGGGATACATAATTCCAGGTTAGTCCCAAAATAAATTTTGAGGGGAAGATGGAGCTATGGAAACTTACCATAATATGTATACATTTGTGTATTTCCAAAATTCAAAACCGAACAATTCTTACATGAGTAAAATTGTTTTATATATACATATATGCTGTATCTTTGCATGATGATGCATTAAATGGACATCAAAGGTATCAGAACAGCAATTTCATTGTGGAGGTGGCGCGGAGTTGTTTATATTGTTAGCTATAATGGACGAGAGAAATTATATAATGGGAGGTGATAACAGTCAGTGTTTAAGTGAACACTTTTTTCAGCATTGACATGAACAACTTTAAAAAATATATTCCCCTGCCACCACCCCTTTAAGGCAATAGTACAGTCAGAATTTTAAAAGATATCTTGACTTTTAAATTGAGAGATTTCCATCTTGCTTTCTTTAATTAAACAAATTCTGTGGCTTTTCTAAATTAGTACAAGAACAGAGTTATTGTGGGTTTAGATACTGAGATACTTTGTGGATTTTTTCACCAACTTAATATTTTCTCTTTTCAGGCTGGAATGCAACAAGAAAGACTGGGAGGCTGACTGCAGAAAGGAGATTCAGCATCATCAAAAGACATGTGAAATGTTGCAGGAGGAAAAAAAAGAGCTTTTGACTCAGCTTGAAGAGTCGCAGGAACTGTACAGCAAGTCTCAGAATGAGCAGCAGGAACTGGAGTCAGAAATCAGTAGCCTAAGAGACCAGCTTGCTGACTTACAGAATTCCCTCACCAAATGTGAGCTAGCCAGGGAAGAGCTGGGGACTGTGGTCAAACAACAAGAGACGAGTATCCAGAATTTTAAACTCAACTGTGAGCAGCTTGAAGCTGACCTGCAGGCTTCCAAGGACCTAACAAATAAGTTGCACGAAGAAACCAGTGCCAAAGATCAAAAGATCATGAGTTTGTTGTCTGCCAAAGAAGAAGCAGTGATGGCTGCTCTAGCTGAATTACAGCAGCAACATTCTGAAGAGATGAAAGAGTTGGAGTGTAGGCTAAGTAAGGAGGAAGATAGTAAAAAAGACTTGGAAAATGAGAAGAACAAATTTCTTGACAAACTCAGTCATCTCACTGAAAAGATGAAGATAAGCAGAGAAGAAAGTAAGCAGCAGAAGGCACAGCTGGACTCATTCACCAAGTCCATGTCATCTCTGCAGGACGACCGAGACCGCATTCTGAGGGACTACAAGCAGCTTGAGGAACGCCATCTTGTTATAATCTTGGAAAAAGACCAGCTGATTCAAGAGGCTGCTGCTGAAAATAACAAGCTCAAGGAAGAAATGAGAAGTTTCCATAGCCAGATGGATGACCTCAACTCTGAGAATGCCAAGCTGAACGCAGAGTTGGTGCGGTACAGAGAAGACCTTAACCAAGTGATTTCAATAAAGGACTCCCAACAGAAGCAACTTCTCAAAATACAGCTTCAGCGGATCCAAACTCTGGAAAATGAGAAGGCAACCATAGAAACACAGCTGAAAGAGTCTGAGCATACTCAGGATGATCTCAGGAAGTGCATGGAAGCCTTAAGAGAGGATAAAGTCAGTATGTCTCAAGAGATTGAAACTCTTACATCCTCTCTGTCGCAGGTGCAGAGTGAGATGGCAGCATTGCATGAGGGGAGTCCCATCATGGAGTGTCAAGCAGAACTGAAGGCTCGAGAGAAAGAAGTACAACAACTGAGTCATGAGCTTTCCCTCTTCCAGAAAAGAATAAGAGAACTTGAGGGAGAGCTAGAATGTGTTCAGAGAGATGCAGCCAAGAGAGTGGGAGAGGCTGAGGACAGGCTTCGGAAGGAATTGAAGCACCTGCATCATGATGCAGGGATAATGAGGAACGAAACCGAGACAGCTGAAGAGAGAGTAGCAGAGTTGGCACGGGACTTGATGGAAATGGAACAGAAATTGCTTGAAGTCACAGATGAAAACAAAGATCTCAGAGCTCAAATTCAGTCTTTTGGGAGGTCCATGAGTTCTCTTCAGGATAGCAGAGACCAGGCCAATGAAGAGCTTCATATTTTGAAGCAGAAATATTCTGCAGACTTAGAGGAACAAAAGAGTCTAGTGCAGAGTCTTCAGAAACAGATGACTCAGCTACAAGAGGAGCAACGTTCCACTGTCAGGGACCGAGATACGGTCAGGTCTGAGCTGACAGAACTGCAGAAGGCTATTGATGAAAGAGGTCTCTTGGCCCAGATTGAGGAACTTAGTCAGCAGCTCAGAGCTAAAGATGATGAGCTTCTCCACTTGTCTTTGGAATTGAAAGGCTCTTCCAACCAAGTCAAATCTTTCTCCAAGGCTATGGCAAGCCTGCAGAATGACCGAGACCGTCTGCTGAATGAATTGGACAAAACGCGTAAGATTGAAGAAGTGAAACAACAAGCAGAAGGGAGCATTTCCACCACTGCTTCAGAAGTGCAGAGTCTGAAGAAGGCACTGGCCTCCTTGCAGAGTGACAGAGACAGAGTAGTAAGTCCATGTTCTCTCTTCCTGCTCTTACTTTAAGCACTACAGGAGGTTTGGATCTTCAAGTCTTAAAATTCAGCACACTTAGGTCTGGTAATTGCAATGTGATGCATAGATCAGGCTGCATCTTCATGGAATCACAGAATGGTTGAGATTCAAAGGGTCTTCCAGAGATCTTCTAGAGACCTTCTAGTCCAACCCCCTTGCACAAACAAGGCTTGCTGGAACAGGTTGCTCTGTACAATGTCCTGTTGGATTTTGAATATTTCCATCAGTAAATATTCCACAGCTTCTCTGGCCAACCTGTTTTTTCATGTATCTGGAAACGGTTTCCAGAATTAGTTTCTCCCTCACTTTCCAAGGGATGGAGATAAGGCTGACCAGACTGCAGGTTCACAATTCTCCTCTCTTGCCCTTCTTATAGGTAGGGATGACATTTGCTTTCTTCCAGTCTTCAGGAGCCTCTTGGGTCACCATGACCTTTCAAAGGTAATGGAGTTGC
This sequence comes from Passer montanus, assembly GCF_014805655.1. Classification (NCBI taxonomy): domain Eukaryota; kingdom Metazoa; phylum Chordata; class Aves; order Passeriformes; family Passeridae; genus Passer; species Passer montanus. The sequence continues at coordinate 46,641 of NW_024365048.1, forward strand.
CTCCCAATGACCTTAGCATTTGTGGGCATGCTCCATCAGACCCCATGGATCTGGTATGGGCCATTTGTATTATCTTCTCTGGCATGGAGGCTGTGATTCCACTGCTAACTTCCCAGGGTGGTTTCTCTGTTAGTTTGGTTTAAAATATGAAATCATGGAAATAAGGTCCCTGTTAACCTGCATAGTTCATATCTGTGTCAGCTCATTTAATTTGCCTTAGATTTCTAAAAGAGACTAGAACAAAGGTTTGAGTTTCCTCCTCCTCTTGGCAGCTGACTTTCAAGGCAGGTACAAGACATTGCAGATTGCTTTTGACATTCTTGCCTGCACACTGGATGTGTCTGTGTTTGTATAGTCTCTGGCACAGTGCAGCCCAGCAAGTTGCAGAATTCTCCTTGCTGGTCAGAAGACAGACTTTGACAGTCATGTCCCACTGCCACTCATTGAGCACTGTCCTGTCTCCAGAGTCAGCCGTGTCTTCTTGTCTTCAAAAACAATTGCAGTGATGCATGTGTGACAACAACTTATTTTTAATTATAGCCTGACTGGAATTGGAGAGCCAAAAGGATTTGGCTTACCAGTTTCCCGGTTTACAGTAAATACGAACTTCAGGAGTTATGCTTAACCAGCTCCTTCTGTGTCACTTAGTTTTCCTCTGAATAAGATAATTAATATTGTAGCTTGGAGTCTTTTTGTTAATGTATTTCACATCTTCATGAGAGGGCTCAAAACTCACTGCCCTCATTACCAATAGAATTGTCTGAGGGCTTTTTTTCTGAGCAGTTTTTAGTACACTGCTGTATTTGATGATTCCGTTTTTAGTTCTTCTGTCATCTGAATGTGACCCTTTTCTCCGTCCGGACACCACAGTAAGAAATGCTCTTAAACAGTTCTAAGTAATAAACCTGATGCTTGCTGAGCTGTCACACAATGATGTTTCTCTTTAATTCCAGGTAAGAGAGCTGGAGAATCTGCAGCAGCAATACATCCTGGTCGGGGTGGAAGCTGCTGAGAATTCTCGCTTAAAGGCACAGCTACAGCAGTGGGAGCAAGAGGCAGACAAACAGCTTCGTCTACAAGAACAGCTGAGGCAGGAAGGAGTTGTGTACCAGCAGGAGCTCCAGCAGCTCAGGTGAGCTGTCTGTCTGCTTCCTGCCTTGGTGAGGTTGCAAATGTGTTTGTTTCTCTCAAAGAGCAGCTGTGGGCAGAGATGGAGTGAGTGCTGAGAACCTCAGCCTGGGCTGCGCCAGGTGACACTGAGCACTCTGCCATGGCCAGGAGAGGACATGTGATTCCCTTGCCCAGCTTCTGCCTCAGAATTGCAGCCCAGCATCTTGGAGGTTAATGCCTGTGTGAAATAGAGCAGTGATGTTTTTGTTTTTATTTCCTTCATCCAGTGGTGGTCAGTATCCTCTGCTGGAGAAGAAACTGAGGCTGTTTCTTGTATTGGAGCTTATGTATATGATCACAGTACTCACCATTCCAGGCTGTGGCTGAACACCCTTTATTATCCCACTGATATCATAGTTTAGAGCATACTAATTTTGTATGGCTGTCTAATCCTTTATTTCACTTGCTCTATGTCTTCTGGTTTTTTTAAGCTCTGTAATTCAAGTCTAGTAAAATTGTCTTCTCCAACTAGACTAAAACTAGTCAGACAAATATGCTCTGTTCTGAAAACAAGGGGAAATGCTTTCAGATATTTAAGAGATCCATTTAAGAATGCCTGAGGCTGGAATGAAAAGGGTGGGATTTTCTTTGTGGAAAGGTCTACAGCTTATCTTTGTCTGGAGTGATATAAAAATTTGTAGTTTTCTCCCTCCCCCTACCCGCAATCTGACCCTCAAATTAACACTGCAGATCTCGTAAAGTTTGAAGCATCTTACAAATTTTATTTATCCTGACAAAAGAACAGGAGTTTTATTTCCTGTGCAGCTTTTACACTGTACATGTAGTGATGGCCTCAGGTTGGTGTGGTGGGATCAGTACTGTGGGTCTGGTGCACATATGACCGTGCAGAAAAATTATTATGGGGACAAGTGGCATTGCCAATGACTTCCTTGACAAAACTCTCTACAGTGATATCAAAACAATGTCCAGGAACACAGCAAGTGTGAAAAAGTCACCCTAGGATAGCATGGAGCAATCCAAAGGGTTCAACCAAATACAGAAAACTTCCTTAAACCTGCTTTTAAGGTTCCAGTACTTAAGTGTGTTGTTTTGGCTTGGCTTGGTTATAAAACTTCGTGTCTAGCATGATTGAATCACCCTTGGCTCATTCTTAGCTGGGTACCTGGTCATCATAAGTCATACTGGTAACTTCCTTGTAACTTCCCTTGTTTATGCTGAGCAGACAGGAGAAGACCACCTGGGAAAAGCAGAGCAGCAGCATGAAGGAGCAGTACCTCATGGCCATTGCAGAGAAGGACAAGCAGCTGAGCCATTTACAAAGCATCACACAGGAAATGAGGCTGCCCTTCAGCAGGTCTCAAACAATAGAGGAACAGCACCAAAGCAAGGTGGGTGCAAAGATACAGATTCTGTACTGGAAATGTGAAGCTTGAAACTCAACCAGAAGAGCACATGTAGCCTGTATCCACCTCCTGCAGACTGCAGCATTGGATGTGGTTGTGAGGCCTCCAAAGATAATGCCAACAGTCTAACTTGCGACACTGGAAGTTGTAGAAATTATGGCATACCCTTAAGTACTCTTCATTAAGTCCTGGTTTCCACTGTTTCAAGAAAGAGGGTAAAAGAGACAGGGCTTCCTAGGCACCTTGGGTCCCTTGGAGCAGCATGGAACTTCTCAGGTGTGTATTCTAGCTGGTTTAAAATTGCCCTCTTGCACTGTCTTTGAATCTAAGATTTTCTTAGTTCTCATTTTAATGTCAGATCTCCATTTTTAAGTTTTCTATTGAATTTTTCTTGCTGTTTTTACTGTAACAGGGATCTAAAATCCTGGTTCAAGCCCAGAGAGGCTGAGGCTTGAACACTGCACCTTCTCTCTTATTCCCTCTGTATACAGTCCTAAAAGTGGAGTGGAATGTGTTTGGTATTTTGTTTGTCTAGAGAAGGCTGCATGCACAGTGCAGTGTATCAGAGTCAAGACAGAACTCTCCCACCCATGTCTGCCATGTCCCTGTGGTTTATATCAGTGGAGGGGGCAGCAAATCTCCTTTATCCCTTTGATACACCCATGCATATATGCAAAGAAAAAGCTTGAACAACGTTCATGTGATGCTTTCCAGGAGGATTCTTCAGTGGTGGCCTTCTGGTCTTTGTTGATTAGATCAGTGTGGACACTGCTTTTGGGTTTTGTTTGTTTTTTCTTTTCACATTCATGTGCTTTTTTTATTCCTTCCGGTGTTACAAACAGCTTTAAGACAACTTTTGAGCAGGACCCATCATATGTGCAAGTTTGGTGATCTTTCCTGACTATTTGTATTTTCAGATGGCTTTTAGGATATTTCTGTTTATTCCCCATTCGCTCTTTTGCCTGTGCAGATCAAGTTCCAGGTCTAGGAATAATGTTAAGTTTGACCTTGGAATACTGAAGAGAGAGGAGCAACACAAGAGCGAGTTGTCACACGTGCAGTATATTTTTCATTGTTCTTTCCTTGGCAGATTTCTCCAGAAGTCCTGAAAGGGAACTTTTCAAGCCTAGAAGCAGAGATGAAACACCTCCAGGCCCAGCTAAGTGATAGTCTGAAAGAACTGCACCAGAAAGAGCTCAGAATTCAGCAGTTAAACAGCAAGGTACTGATACATGTCTTATACTTGCTTGCAGTCAGGAACAAAGAATGTGGGGAGGGTTTGGCTGGAATAGGGCTCAGGAAGCAGGAATTAATCTATTCTTGCAGGCATTCAATCAAGTAACACAAAATCAGAAATACATCTCTCAGAAAAGCAATGTTAGTATCACAGTGATGAATTCACTGCTGCTGAACAAGGCTGGCACAGCAGCAGAGCCCATCCTCCATGTCCCACACTGCTCTCCCTCAGTGAGCAGCTGTCAGAGCCAGAGCGCTGCAGAGAGAAGCCATGAGTGGGACAGCTGTTCTGTATGGACCAGAAGGATATCCAGGCCCCAGGCAGATCCCATCCAGCAGGCTCAGTGACAGGGTCTGACCCAGCAGCTTTTCTGCCACTGCCGTTTAGTGCCCTTTCTCCCAGGTGACCAAATGGAGAAGGGAGGAGGGAAGAAGGCAGGGGAAGAAAAAAAGAGGTGACAGAAGGGGAGAGGCGAGGAGAGAGGACAGATGGAGGGGACAGTGGAGGAAAGGAGTTGGATGGGGGAGATGAAGGCCAGTCAAAGGGACCAGACAGTGAGACCATATGAAGAAAGTTGTTTACAGGTTCCATGTAAAAAACAGTGCTCCTATTGTCAGGAGCACTTTCTAGCCTCCTGCTTTCTGGGCTGCTGAATGAAGTCCCTCCTCACGAAGGCAAGCTTGTCATCTTCATTCCTGCCTGCCAGCTTGAAACACTACCTGCATTTCAGTGCAGGATCACAATCAGTCAATTCCCACACTGAAATGGAAGACCCAGAATTTATTCATCTTCAAAAAGAGAGCTGTGTTCAAGGAGAAAGTGAGACTATCAAATAATAATTTACTGATGATATTTCTGAAAGGTTTAGGTCAGTATCAGCACTTCAGAAATCTTTTTCTGGACATGTAGTATTCTGTACATCTCTGATGTTTTGAGATTCCTATTGCAGAAACCATTGCCACAAGCTACTGTTGGAGATTGTCACTGGTCTTTTGATGTTAGTGATGGGTGGCATGGCAGTTATATGTTCTCAAGAGAACTCTTACCCTCAACTAGACAGAGAATAAATTTGCGTTCATAAAATCAATTTCTTTGCTTGCTGATTGTGTTCTCTTCTCAGCTATCTCAGGTTTTTGAGGAGAAAAATGCCCTCTCCCTCCAGCTCCGAGGGAGCAGTCGGAGCACCTGTGAGAGCCATCAGCACTACAGCGAGGTCCTGAACCGCTGCCTAGTGCTCGAGAGGCAGCTCCAGGAGCTGCAGGCTGCAGACAAGAGCATGGTAAGGGGGCTGGGCTTGCTGCAGAGCAGGCAAAAGGTCATTTCAAGTGGCTCTGCAAACTGTCCAGCATTCTAGTGGCTGTGTGTCCTCTTCATTCAGTGCAGTTTGCAGTACGTTTCTGTGTTCTTTCAGGAGCTGTTTGCAACAGACGCTGCTCCAGGAGCACCCCAAGAAAAGAATGAGTCACAGAGAGGCACTTACACATCTGAACTGCAGGAGCTGCAGCTGAGGTAAAGAAAGTGTGAGAAACAGGGGTGGGGATGTTAGTCCTGATGGAGGCCTTGAGGCTAGTGATGAGCCTGATGCTTTTACTCTGCACCAGTGTTGGGAAAACTCAGTCCCACACTAAGATCTTGTGGACTTGGAGGAACTGTCATATGCACTTATTAGCTGTCATTAGTTATCTCTTTGGATTAGAACTTCAAAAAAACACAAGGATAACGTACAGCAGCAACACCAGCCAAACCAGCATCTTGGATCTGGTAGGCTGCATCTTCAGCAGCTGCTGAAGTATATCAATAGTCCTGGCCTCAGGGTTGTAGCCTGAGAGTGTGTCTGGAATTGAGATGTAGCACAGGATTCCTTGTAACTTTCTGAAACTAAGATCTAGCACATGATTTCTCAAACCCTTTCAAAATAATTTTCAGAAGGTGGAGCCATGGTGACAGAGGCAAGGAACTCCTTCCTGATGTGAAACAAGCTTCAAGAGATTTATCTTCTCTCATGTTTTCCAAATAGTTTATATATAGTAAAGATCACTAAGTCTCCTGTGTGATAATTTGAATCTGTTCACATACTGCATCAGTGAATACAATAGAAACACAATGGTCCATGATTTGGGCCTTTTTTGGCATATGCTTTGTTATTTTCTGACAGGTTATCTGAAACAGAGCATTTACATAGCAGCACAAAGCAGGATACGAAGTATTTGGAGGAGCAGCTGGAGGAAGAACGGGACCGTCGTCTTGCTGCAGAGGAGGCGCTTTTTGCAGCGCAGGATCAGATCAGGAGGTGAGGCAGCTTGAGCAAATGAGCACTAGCACCACAGAAGTGTGCTGGTTCTAGCTCTATTTTTCATATGCACTTGATCACATCCTTCTGTCAAATGGCACTGGTGGCACAGAGACAACTACCATGTCTGTCACAGAATCACAGAAAGGTTGAGGGTGGGGGTCCCAAGGGATTGAAGTTGAGGGGCCTCCGAAGACCATGTGGCCCAGCCCCCTGCTCAGCCTGGATCCAGTTGCCCAGGACCATGTCCAGATGGCATTTGAATATTTCCAGAGGAAGACTTCACAAACTCCCTGGGCAGCTGTTCCTTCAGTTGTAGGCAGATAGGATGAGACTAACGATTAGGCATTAAGACAAGTTCTGTCTAGAAATTAGATGCCAACTTTCTCGATTAGTTAAATTAACTACTGGAAAATAAAATTTGGAGACTGAGTCTTGGGTGCAGGCTGAAGACGAATTCTCATGGTTCCAGGGGATTTGTCTGCTCAGTATGCATCTGTCATGCCTGAAACAGTTCTGACTTGAAGAATGTCACTCATTTTTAATGTATTGCCAATTAACATCAACTTTTCATTAATTTGGTTATGGAGAAACAATTAAACACTTAGGATTTTAGTCCACCTTTCCCAGGCTTAATTTCAGCCTAGCCCCCTATCCTGCCCTGTGCCCACTATCCAGCACTGGGGTCTGCACTGCACAGGGCTCTGCCTATCTCAGGGCACTGCACGGATGCCCTGAGAGTCAGAGCAAAGGCAGCTATCTGGACTAAATGTTGGGATTAGGATGCAGTGAGCCGCAGGTCCAAAATGCTTGATTCTCCTCATTGACTATGGAGGGGGATTTAGCATGTGTCCTGATGGTAGGCACATGTGCTGTGCATTTCCTGGTGGTTCAAATAAGTGGAGTTATGGACTAGTGGAGTCTTTTACATTAAAACACTGCCTTTCTTCTGACACACTTGCCGATTTAGCAAAAAAATAATGGTGTGTATGGAAGAATTCTGGATGAAGTTCCCTGGTAATTGCTACAAGGTTTGGACAACTATACCTCCTTCTGGCATTAAAGTCTATAAAAGCCTCCTGCAGCTGATCTCACTAATGAACCATAGCCCCAGGACGTGACTGCTGCCTCTGTCACTAGAAAATAGGAAGAACCAGCACTACTGCAGCCAGAGCTGGCTTCCAAAATAACTTCATAGAATTTTAAGCATCCGGATGTATTATCTGCCCTGACTTCTTTCTAGTCACACTATAAAATTTCACTTGAAAGGAAGAAGAACGCCTGCTAGCTGGGCCACCCTGTTCTTTTGCCCAGTGTGAGCGCAGGAGGCATGAGACCTGTTCAAATGGAACCAGCTCTTGGCAAGTGAAGCCAGGGCTTGCTTGCAGGGGTTGATTCCTTTTTTGAGAAATGCCTTCTTTCCTAAGCTTGATTACAATGTTGATTTGGGACATCATAATAAAAAACTGAATTTAATTTCATATTTGTTGTGGCAGGTTGCAGTCAAGTGAGTGGTCATCTTCTTTAAGTGCCAGCATTGATATGACTCCAGGTCACGAGCAGTCCTTGCTGATCGACTCCATGGATAATAATTCCAGCAGAGTAAGAATTTAATATTCACAGCTGTCAATTATGTGAGCCCCAGCTGATTCAAGAAACTGTGAACCTACAGCACTAAATTTCCTCTGTAGACACACATAAATCAGTCAGGGACTGTGTAGTTTTTCTGCTTTCACCGTGCTGGAAACAAAACTGAATGGGGCTGTTTTAGAAGTGCTGAAGGACAGGTTCATGGACAGCCTGCAGAGAGCAGAGGAAGGGGAACATTTCATGAGCATTGCCCTAGTGTTAGGATCTGATAGTGGAGCAGATTGGGGAAGGTTTATGCTCATTAGCTTAAACAAGCTTATCTCCATGGTCTGGAGAGCTCTGAATGAAGGCAGCTGGGGCCACAGCCATTCCTTGTAGTGACTGCTCTCTCTTTACTTTTCCAGACCCGGAGTACTCCTGGACTACGACGCCTGTTACGCTCTCTCTTCCACTCCCGGGCCCACTTGCCCCTGCTAGTGGCCACGTATCTGCTTGCTCTCCATGTCCTGCTCTTCCTGTGCTTCACAGGCCACCTGTGAATAGAAGTGACAGTTTTTCCTCGAGCCTCAGCCCTGTGCATGCTGAGGGCCTGCATGCCCTCACAGAAGGGCAGCACTTGCCCCAGCTGCAGCCTTTCCCAAACCAGCCCTGAAGCAGCAGCTGCACCCAGAACCTGCTGTCAGTGCTGGTGCTGGGGAACGGCTCCCAGGAGATCTGCCCTTCCCTCGGTGTTTCTATGTGAGTGGTTTGTCTTCTGAGCCAGGGCTGTGCTGCAAGCCTCAAGGCCAGCATCTGTTCCTGTACCTGGAAGCAGTACCACTCCTTTTAGATAGTATTGTGCTGCACTAGGAATAAGAAAAATACTCTTGAGTTGCTGCAGTACTTCAGCACTTCTAAAACTGCACAGTCTTCCCCCTCTTCGGCTGAATCCATGAGTGGGGTTGGGGGAACACTGCAGCTGGATATAAAAGAATTGTCTTCCCTTTCTTGCACCCCTTAGATTTGCTCCATGGCTCAGAGCTGTCTGAAATACATATCCTAAGGAAGTTATGGGCACTTTAAGGAATGTGAATTTTAAAATCATGTTTCCTGCTCAGTTGCATCTCCTGTTGAAGAAGGGCCAAAATTATTGGCCAGTATATCTGGCCCTGGTGAGCATTCCATTTAAAATCAGTCACGTGTCTGCCCTGACAAGCCTGTAATATAATGCCAGTAATTTAGTTACTTAAAAGGAATAGGAAACATGAAACCTTTTAGCTCTTAAGTTAAAAATCCTCCTATTTATAGCATTTGTGCACCTCTTATGATGGAAGGTGCTGCCTTACCTCTAATAGAGCAGCCCTGCTCCTGCCTTCTCATCCACTAAATACTCATTGCGAGACTGAACCTGCACAGGCTGTGTTGAAGGGGTCCTTAATGTGCTGCATGGGCCCAAAGCAAATGCAGAAACTCAGAAATAAACTCTCTCCCTTGTGCTGAGGAAGGAGCCTTCTGGTTTTAGAACCCTCTGGTGTAGAAAGCTGGTGCTGGTGTTTGGGCATGTTTGGACCCTAATCAAAAGATGCAAATGGACTGAATCTTTTATGATATATGGAGATATGGATATATTTCCATATGTTTTCTAAAAACCTCCTGAATTTGAGACTGCCCTCTTCCAAAAGGAGAATGTTGAATGCAAAGGAAGTTAAGTGGCATTCGCTGTCAGATCCTGAGTGGTCGTTTCATTCAGAGTACTGGCCAGGAGAATCCTATCTGCCTCTTAGTAGAGCATTAACAGTCACATTTTTCCCATGGGAAAGAGGTAGTTCTTTTGATATTGCTGGTAAACTAAGCTGCTCTAGCCAGTGCAGAAAGCCTGTTTGAGGGTGGATTGATTTCACTGGTAGCTAAACCAGCTGAATCTCTGGCAGGTCCAGAGCACTGGCACTAGATATCCTCTTGTGGACTGTCTGTGATTATCAGTGTGAACTTCCTCTAACTATGTCAAAATCAGTGACCAAATGGTTTGTCTATAGCTTCCTGGGGTATGAACTCCTGTATGTATAATAAAGTTTATTTTTCAGATGGAGTTTGTGTAACATTGCCATGTAACTATGCAAGTGGAGGGTGCAGTGCTGCTGTATCAGCACACCTCGTGTGGGACTGCAGGTTTCCTTTGTCTGCACTGCCTTCTATGATGGTTGCAGAAGCTGTTTCTTTATATAATGTGAATGCCTAGGTGATGACTTTTTTTCCCTATCTCACCTCTTGCTCAGCCTTTTTCAGCTGACAGAATAAGGAAATAGCACTTGAATGGGCCAATGCCTCATGGCAGGGATGTGTGGATCTAATGATTTTAAGATCCCTTCCAACCCAGACCATTGCATGCATCGTGAAAGTGATTCCAGTAAAACAATACCTACTTGGGTTTGTTTTTCCACATCTGCCTGAACACTGCGCCTTGTTAGAGTTGTGTAACCCCAGGACAGATAGAGAGGTTGGCAGCAGTGAGCTAGAGCGTGCTGGTCATTCAGATGGGACAGTTCAACTGTCCCAACTTTCTGTAGCCAAAAACTTGTTCACAGTCACTACTACAGTCCCCTACCACCGTTGGATCAAAAGCCAGCATTGGGGTATTGAAAGGCTGTAGATAATGTTTCCACTGTGTTTAACAGGAGCAAGGATTATAAGCAAAGTATGTTTCCTTAAAGCCCATGCATTTTTTTCCTGAACTGAAGAAAGGCATAATTCTGATGTCTCAGATACATTTAAATGTTTTATACCTTCAGACAGAACAGTTCTTAATCTTAATCTTAGATTAAATATAGGAATAAACCCTCAAAAGGATCTCCTGGTCTGCTGAGCATAGTCTGACTGAACAGCTTGATGACCTGATGAAAGATGGAGCCTTTTAGCTGATAGGAACATTTAGGTTCCTATCTCAAACATTTCAACATTTTGTTTCTTCTCCAATGGACCTGTCCTGCCTTGATTTTTGATCTATCTTCCATAAAGGCTGAGAAGGAAGGTCAGCCAACAAAGCTGTGCTCTATCATCCTCAGACACGCCAATTCAGCAGCACCATTGAAGCTGGGACAGGTCTGGTTATGTGCCCGGAGGAAGGCAATGTCAGGGGTGTAGGGAGGAGTGGATACTGCATGGAGCTCTAAGGGGTGCCCTCCTGATCCTCTCAGCTCCCTTTACAGGACAGGTGTGAGGATCTGGGAGTGGCAGAAAAAGCTCACGATGAGGTGCAAGGAACCTGTGCAGGTGCCCTCACTGAGGGCAGATCAACCCACCCCTGATAATGCAGCTCTCATTAAGGCCAGTGCTGAGGAGAAACAACAGAGGGTGCAATCACAGGTAAGTTGCTCCTGAGCACAATGAAAGCACCCATGTGCTAGACTCTTTTCAGGAGTGCTTGCTGCCTCCCAGGAGCCCGAGACACGGATGTCACTGGACAATTGACTTCAGTTCAGTGCAGCCTTTGGACTGTGCCCACTCTGGTTCTCTCATGTAGGTACTGGTGATTTTGCAACAAGAAGCCCAAGTTTGATCAAAGAAGTATTCAGGCCCCTGGGCAGAAATGGGAAAAGGCTCAGGAGCACGGTTAGTGTTCTCAATCCTCCAAGCAATGGGGAGAGATATTGAAAGTAAAAGGCATGCTCAAGACCTGGCTCTGGGATTTGTGCCTCCACCAGAACTTTGGTTTTTATTACCCATGCGAGAGTCTTCTTGAAAACACAAGTGTGCTGGGACCTGATGGGCTCCAGTGTGCTGATGGAGGACCTCTGTGTCTGCACTGCACCAGTGTCTCAGGGCAGAGGCAGTCTGCAGGGGAACTGCAGCTCTGGGGCCAGCTCTGGGACTCAAGACTTGAGCAGAGCTGGGGGCTGGGATGCAGGAAGTGAAAAGAGCTGAAGTTAAAACAGGAACTCAGAGCAGACACAGGTCCAAAGCTGTCACTGGCAGCAGGTGCCTGAGCAAAAAGCAGCAAGTTTGCCAGCAGGAACTCGTGAGCCTTTAAAGGTAAGAAAATTTGAGGGAGTTTTGGGCGTGGAAAGTGAGAAATTACTACAAAAAAGTATAGTTTTCGGTGGGCAAAGAGAACTTCCTGAACAGCATGTTCAAGTGGACAATGCTCAACATTTGTTTCTCAGGCTATTGTCCTGTCATCATTGTGGTTCTTGCGTTTGAGGCTCTAAAGAACCACGTTTCCAAATCTACCAGTACAACTGTGCTGTGTGGTAGCCCTGTATTTGTGCTGTAGTGGATGTTTTCCTAGGGGAAAATGGGACAAAAAAGGGTTGAGATGCTACCCTGGCTGATATTTCTCATATGGACAGTGTCCAGAGCCTTGTGATGTGATTACAGCCTGTGGTTTGTCATGGTTCCCACAATGCATGGCAGGTGGCTTTGGAGAATGGGTGGTCAAGAATCATTTTCAGCAGTATTTGAAACTTTGAACCATCTTATTTGAGCTCAAATCAGCTGTCCTGATGACGAGCAGCCCTATGCTAGCTGGTTATTATTGCTGGTTTATGCTTTACAAAAATGAGCAACAAATATTAAAAATCTTTGGCATGAGAGATGCCAATAAATGAGTGACAGGAGGAGAAGAAAGGTGTTAGAAAGGGCTGTGTTGTCCACATGAGCCTTTCCACATTGCTTCTAATTGCAATTAACTGTATCCTGTTTGGCACCAGATAGCTGTCAGTTGGCAATGTCACAGTCTGATCCTGAGGCACCTGGAGAAGGCCTAAAACTGGATCTTCACCGTGTATCTGCCTTAGCCCGTCATCTTCTCTCTTAGCAGACTACCTGTCCTTTGTTTAACAAAAGAAAGAATCATGACTGCTGTGCTTATTTGGTTTCTGTTCTCTTTGCTCCCTGATCTTACCGTGCTGGTTCTTTGGAAAGGACGGCTCGAAACTGAGCAGTGTATTGCACTAAACCGGAAGGTTATTCACTTAAGCAGCTTTTGATGTGGGACAGTTAATTACTTAGCATAAACAGAGAATTATTAATTATTAAGCATAAACAATTTGCTTTCACAGAGGGTAACTGCCCCAAGAGCTCAGGGCTGTCTGAGGCTTCCACACAGCTGTGGGAGCGAGGGGTTAGCACAGCTGAGCAGCACATGGTAAAGCTGCTGTTAACTGAAGATCCAGCACAAAGGAGCTCTCTTCCTGCTGATTTGGTCACAGTTTGGTGTGATGGAGAACAGGGCTCAGCTCAGTCTTTCCTGCACATTCTCTTCCATCTTTCTCTCTGCCCCACAAAAAAGCTGGTTTGGGCAACACAGAGAACTTGCAGTTCCTCAACAATGCAGGCAGAAAAAGGGGTAGGATATGAAGGGATGGAGCTCTGATGAGAGTGATTGCTCTGGGGTGTAGGGGCAGCAAACTAATCTTTTTTCTCTGTCTCTCATTGTGGAAAAATGCAATTGTTTCGAGGGGGCTGTTTCATCATGTTTTTTCACAGTCACCTTGAAAATGAAATGCAGCAGTTTTAGATTTCACATTACTTTTATCTTCCTCTTCCTGGGCCCATCACTTCCTCCAGGCCTGCAGCAGCAGTTCCACCACAGCCTCAGCCAGTTTAGCCCTACATCTTCAGTGCTTTTAGCCCCATTTCCCATTTTCTCCACGTGACAGACAGAATACCACACAGCACAAGTTCTGTCACACCACTGTCCAGCCTTGCTCTGACCCTTTTCTAGGCTATGGGCAGGGATTAAAAGGTTGAAAAGCAGACAAGAGGCTTGAGGAGTCCATCTCAGTTCCAACAGGACAGTGTCACAGTGTTGGAGCACGCCATGGTGTGTGCGACTGAGCTAATAGCAGGGGTAACTCAGGGAACAGCCTCCCACAGCACAGAAAATCAATGTGTGTTGGAAAAGCAGAATCTGGTAATTGGAAAAGCAGCATTCGTTTACATTATTATGTGTGTGTTCCTACTGCAGAGTCAGGGTGCAGAAGGCCATGGTTTACACCTACATGCCCCGTGTGCTTTGCTGTAAGACATTCTGGGGCTCAGGAGCTGCTATCTGGGGGTGCCCTGTGCTATATGAGGGACAGATGTGTGAGGACAGGTGGCCTGTAAGGACCCCTTCCAGCCCAGGTTCTGCTGTGACCGAGTGTGAGCCAGCTGTGGCCGTGTGTGGCCACCCGGGGTGACAGCATGTCTTTGTTGTGCAGATGTGGAAAGCAGTTGTGGGACACAACGTGTCAGTGAAAATGGAGGCTCAGGGAGATGACTGGGACACAGACCCTGATTTTGTGGTGAGTGTTTGATGTGGAAACTGTTATACTGATGGTGTGAAGAGCTCCTGGCCTTGGGCTCTTGCTGCTGGGGCAGGGCTCGGGGCTCGGCAGGGCTGCAGCACTGCTGGCGGGGCAGGATCAACCCAGTGCCATCAGCCCCTCGCAGGCACTGTCAGGTCACTGTCTGAGCCACTTCTGACATCTCCAGGTTTAGTCTCCAGAACTTCCTACACCATTGCATACTTCATGTCTGACCACAAGTAATGGCACTTAAGGAGTACAGAATACGCAGGGTTTCTCAAACCTGCTTGTTTAAGAAACTCCCTTTTTATAAGGGTAACTCCTTTGTCCTCTCCACAGCATATATTACAAGACACACCAAACAAATTTTCTCTGTCCCACACTGTTTGTAACTACAGGATACAGAATTTCCCTCATTTATCTTTTTTCCAGATGAAAAATCCTACTCTGCTTACAGTCAGCTTGTGCAGGTGCAGCTCTGTGCCTCTTACACTCTTGTTTTCTATCTAGTTCAACTCTGAGTTGAGCTGGTGAGACAGCAGAAGGGTTCAGCCTAGGGAACCCTCTGCATTCATACAGGATCATGATTTTCATTTTGCATTTGGTTCTCTATTACTTTCATAATAAGCCTCTCCTGTTGGACAAGAGTCCTGTGTTTGTGAGGTTCAGTCTTGCCTAATTATTTCCATTAAGATATTCTAGTTTGGGGAAGAAAATCAAATTCCTTTTTCATAGTCACAAGTTTTTAATGTTTTAGGAAAAATCTACACTGTCAAATTTTTTTGTTTACTTTTCTTCTATTTGTGGAAGCATTCAAACTAAGTGTGAACACAATAAGACTTTGTATTAACTTTTTCATTCTATGTCATATATACATATTTTCAGCCTTATTGCATTTTAGGAAATACTTTAGTGATGCTTCACTTTATTGAATAAGTGTTCAGAGCTTCCACAAAGCTACAAGGCTGTGATGGCCAGGCCCGAGGGTTGGGGTCACTGTGGTTTCTCGAGTGATTTCCCCAACAGCGCATTCCGCACGTGCCGGTGTCGCCCCGGCTCTGCGGAGTGTGTCGGAGACCCGGCCTGGCCCGGCCCTGCCTGGCAGGGATGGGGTGCGGGACTCCTGGACCGTGCCCGGTCCGACGGAGCGCAGCGAGCCCCGTGCGGGCTGGGGCTGACAGCCACGTTCGTCCGCAGAATGACATCTCTGAGCGGGAGCAGCGCTGGGGAGCCAAAACCATCGAGGGCTCTGGCCGTGCCGGGCACATCGAGTGAGTGCGGTGAGACCGGGACCGGGGCGTCGGGAAGAGGCCCTGCCCGGGCACAGAACGGGCTCTGCCGGGCACAGAACGGGCTCTGCCGGGGCACAGAACGGGCTCTGCCAGGGTCAGAACGGGCTCTGCCCGGGGTGCCCGGCCCTGCGGAGGAGAGCAGGGTGACACCGCGGGCTCTGCTGGGCTGGTTTGCTGCGGGCCGGGAGCCTCTCTGCCGGGGACAGAACGGGCTCTGCCGGGGGACAGAACGGGCTCTGCCCGGGCACAGAACGGGCTCTGCCGGGGCACAGAACGGGCTCTGCCGGGGACAGAACGGGCTCTGCCGGGGCACAGAACGGGCCCTGCCCGGGCACAGAACGGGTTCTGCCCGGGACAGAACGGGCTCTGCCGGGGACAGAACGGGCTCTGCCGGGCACAGAACGGGCTCTGCCAGGGACAGAACGGGCTCTGCCGGGGACAGAACGGGCTCCGCCGGGCACAGAACGGGCTCTGCCGGGCACAGAACGGGCTCTGCCGGGGCACAGAACGGGCCCTGCCCGGGCACAGAACGGGCTCTGCCGGGGACAGAACGGGCCCTGCCCGGGCACAGAACGGGCCCTGCCAGGGACAGAACAGGCTCTGCCCGGGACAGAACGGGCCCTGCCCGGGCACAGAACGGGCTCTGCCGGGCACAGAACGGGCCCTGCCCGGGCACAGAACGGGCTCTGCCGGGGACAGAACAGGCTCTGCCAGGGTCAGAACGGGCTCTGCCCGGGGTGCCCGGCCCTGCGGAGGAGAGCAGGGTGACACCGCGGGCTCTGCTGGGCTGGTTTGCTGCGGGCCGGGAGCCTCCGCGCCCTCGTTCTGCGGCGCTTGGCCGAGTCCTGCCCCGCAGCCGTGGGCGATCAGGGCCGAACACCTGCACATGGGGCTGCCCCAGGGCAAAGGCTGCCAGCTCCTTCCCTGCCCGGGGCTGACCCGCAGTACAGCTACCTCGGGACAGCTCAGTGCAGCCCTGCAGGAAAAAGGAAATGTGGGGTCCCAAGAAGGTCGGGATGTAACCCTGAACAGGGCTGCATGAGAGGGGCTGGATGTCCCCCTGAACCCACTCGTCCCTTGCCAGACCCCGGGGGAGCCCAGCACAGGCAGCTGGTCCTGCCTGTATGTCCTGCTGGCCTTAGGCTCTGGAAAATCCCACACCCACCTGCCATCTCTGTCTGCAGCATCCATCAGCTGAGGAACGAGGTATCAGAGGAACATGAGGTCATCAAGAAGAAGGAGCTGGAGACTGGCCCCAAGGCATCCTATGGCTATGGAGGAAAATTTGGCACAGAGCAAGACCGAATGGATAAGGTAACAGCTGTGGGAGGCTTCCCTCAGCTTCAGTGGAAAAGTGCTTTTCTCATAAAGGAGGTGGTATCTCTGTTTTCCGGCCTGACCCTGGAGGAAGAGTATGGAGGGTTTGCATGGCTGCACAGATTCACACATGTCCAGCTGGCCCATTCACTATCTCCAGGATCTGTTTGAATTCATTTGTGTAACTCCTCTCTACAACTTCTTTGCAATGCTCCCTTTAGCTGTGAAAGTCTTTCCGGGGCTGTTCAAGCCTGCTGCATAACAAACTAAATCTGGTGCCTCCCTACTTGTGCTTGCAGAACTAATGTGTAGTAATTCCCTCCTCATATTCTGCATTACAGAGCTCATATCTCCCTGAGATAAAGCCCTAGACATCAGATCTGGTCTGTGTTTTGTGATAATCATTATCACGCTTCTTCCTGCACCTTTCAGCATTTAATGCTTCTTTCTCAGAAGTGTGATGTTTAGATCAAAGTAGAGCTGCATAGGTGTGGTCACTGTGGGATTGAACAATACCAGGATGGCAGGGTGAGAAAGACTGTCGTCAAAAATTCCCTGCTCTCCCTGCCAGAGCTGTTGTAGTCAGGAACTGCACACGCTCCTCAGGAGAAGGGGCAGAAACTGAACACTTGCAGAATCCTGGTGAAATCGGACAAAAGCCAAGAAGTTGCTCAACAAAAGCACCCTCACTGTGGTCCAGCAGAGTCTGAGCACAGCTGCTCCATTTTGGCATAGAGTGGCTGTGGTTCCTGGCCACAGAACCTCCAGCAGGGAGAGCAGGTTCCTGGCTTGGCTTGTGGCCAGGTTTGCTGGCCCTCACTGTCAGATACAGAAACCGGAAACAGGTGCCAGAGCTCTGCCTGGAGTTCTCAGCTGTATGTACATACCTGTCCGCACTTTTCTCTTGTCTTCCCTGTGATTATCCACCATGCAACATCACCAGCACTTGAGAGCAGGTGGCATTCAGCATCCCACGCTTTGCTTAATGAGCTGGCAGTGGGGACATTTGTGAGATGACAGCCCTCGAGACTCCTCCCAGGCCTCTGAGCAGAGCTGCTGCTGGCAAAGGCCACATGGAGAGCCTGGGCACCATCAGCACAGCCAGCTTGGACCTGTTACCTGTGGCTGTGAGTGTGTCAGCAGTGTGTGGGAGCAGCTGTGGTGCCTCTGCCTGTCCACCATGGATGCTCATGTCACACTGTCTCTCCTCTCAGTGTGCAGTAGGACACGAGTACATTGCTGATGTTGGGAAGCACTCCTCGCAGACAGATGCAGCCCAGGGCTTTGGTGGCAAGTTCGGAGTCCAGCGGGACCGAGCTGACAAGGTGTGTTGAACAGTGCAGCTGAAATCCATAGTTGTGGCCTCTGCTGGCCTGGAGCATTGCCACGTGCCAGCCTGGGGCTGTTCTCAAAGCTCAGGGCATGCAGGGTGTACCCTGTGCCCTGGTCTCGCTGAAGCACAGCTCAGCTGTGTGCAGGGCAGTGGCCCCACAGTGTGAGGCAGCTCTGGAGGTGGCTGGTGTGCATTGCTGTGGTGGGCCTGTCCCACCCAGGCAGAACACTGTTTCTCCAGGGGCTGTGGTGTTTGCCCCTGCATGCTGCACCACAAGACAGGGAGCCAGTGACAGCCTGGCCCCAGGGGAGGGAGGCTGAGGCCCATCTTGGCCCTCAGGATGTTTGACAGTCCTCCCCTTTTTGTTCCAGTCAGCACTGGGCTTTGAATACAAGAGCGAGGTGGAGAAACACTCATCCCAGAAAGGCAAGTCCATGGGCATATGTGGCCCCTTGACCCTTTGCCCAGCTTCTCTTCTGCTCCCAGTATCTTGTGCTGTTGGCTGTGGCACAGTCTCCTGTCTCTTGTTTCAGATTCCTGTTCCCCGTCCATCTCCCTTGTGGTCCCATGTGCCACTGTCCTCCACACATCTGTTTTCTTCTTTCCTCCTGGTCTGCTGTGTCTCCTGGTGCCCTGACCCGGTTTGCCTCATGCCCCCATTCCTGTGGGCTCTCATCCATGATGCTTCCTACCATCCACTCTGTCCCCTCCACCCCTTCACGTTCTGTGGTGTTTTCCATAATCTCTGCTGCTGTCGCGTCTCCCTGGGGGCCCTCCCCAGTGCTGCTCCCTATCCTCTCCTCACCAGCCCCATACTGGGGGCAGCATTTGACTCCATGCTCCACCTCAGATTACTCCAAGGGCTTTGGTGGCCGTTACGGAGTGGAAAGGGATAAGGTGGACAAAGCAGCTGTGGGATTTGACTACAAAAGCCAGGCAGAGAAGCATGACTCTCAGAAAGGTGAGCCCTGGCATCCAGGTGAGCTGGGGAAAACTGAGGGAACTGGGGGTGCTGGAGGGCGTGGGGGAGCTGGGAGAGTCAGCTGAGGAGGGGGAGCAGGCAGTGTCATGGCTGGAGCTGGGGACTGTGCCCACTGGCACTATGGGCACTGTGCAGGACACTTGTAATCTGCTGCAAGAATGGTGGAAGAGCTACAGGGAGCTGTTGGGAAGGGCCAGGTGAGGAAAGCCATTGCACTGTGCATGACTGCTAGAAAGTGTTCAGGCTAAAGGAAGAGGAGCAGAAGAGTTCTGTGGGCATAGGGATCTCTTGACAGCATATCACCAAAGGAAGGCTGAAGGGGAAGCTCAGGCAGGTGCTAATAGCAGGTGACATGTCCCAGGGAGGAGAGAGGGCTGTTGCTGCAACACCAGTGGGGAAATCTGACTTTGTTCCATGTCTTTCTCTAAGTCCTGGGCATGGAAAACCTGTGAGAACAGCCTAAGCTCACACTGCTGCCACTCATCTCCTTCCCTCCCTTGTGTGTTCTCTTCCATGCCCTGATCTGGATCCCTGTGGCTGAAGACTATTCTGTGGGCTTTGGTGGGAAGTTTGGGGTCCAGAGGGATCGTCAGGACAAGAATGCCCTCGGCTGGGACCATCAGGAAGAAGTGCAGCCCCACGCATCCCAAAGAGGTCAGCAGTATTGCCAGAGGTGGTAGTAGTTTCCTTGGAGCAGACACAGACCTGTGGCTGGAGCTTGTGGTTCATAGTAAGAGATCCAGCTGCTGAAAACAGAATGTGTCCAGCACGTTGCAGACACAGTGAACCCCAAAGCACAAGGGCAGAGTAGTGGGAGCTTGGATCAGTGGGGGACACGCAGTGTGGGTCCCTCAGTCAGGACTCCCAAACTGTGCCGTTCCCTGTGAGGGACGCTCCTAACCATGAGCTCATTGAAACCTCGCTGCCCCATTTCCTAACCGTGAGCTCGTTGTAACCTCGCTGCCCCGTTTCCTAACTGTGAGCTCATTGAAACCTCGCTGCCCCGTTTCCTAACCGTGAGCTCATTGTAACCTCGCTGCCCCGGTTCCTAACCGTGAGCTCATTGTAACCTCGCTGCCCTGGTTCCGCCCAGATTTGCTCTTCGCACACACGAGACGCTCTGAAGTCAGGAGCTCTCACAGAGGAATGAGGCAGAGCAGATCCCAGGAGTGCATTTTGTGCAGCATGTTTGACCTCCCTGAACAGGGCCACGCTCCATTCAGGTGGGGTGACTGGCCTCACCCTGGTGCCTTGGGCTTGGGTTGGCAGCCACAGCCCTGCACACCTGCGCCCTCAGTTGAAAGGAGGGAGGGATTAGTCCTAAAAGCTACTGTCCAGAGCACTTGGCTTTATCTGTGTCTCCTCACAAATGGAATTAACTAGAGATAACACATGCAAACTCATTCCACTGGTCACAGCATACTGAAGTCAGAGATGCACACGAAATACTCTAAAATAATTTTTTTTCCCATACAGACTATGCCAAGGGGTTTGGAGGCCGTTATGGGGTCCAGAAGGATAGAGTGGATAAGGTAAGACTGCTGCAGGCTGCAATTGCTTCCTTGTAACCACTGCTTTTTGCCTAGCTGAAAGAGAAGAGATTCCCCCAGTGGAGCTGAGATCCCAGTACCCAGTGCACAGCTATGGAAGGAACTGGCCGAGCATAAAATACCACAGGGTGCAGAGGAATGCAGCCTGGGGAGACTGTAATGCAGGAATTCCTCATGGCACTCTGTCACCTCTCACTTCTCTGCTGTGTGTTACCCTCTGCAGGTTTTTCACTCCTATCAAGGAGTGCCTCATGGTCTGTTCAGGTGCTAAATCTTCCTGCACACCTTGACAAACTCCAGCAGGGTTGAGATTGGCATAGATGAACCTGCTGTGTGTGAGAAGAGGTCACCAAGTTGCTGGTTCAGGTTTTGTGTTTGGGCTGACACCTGGCAAAGCCTCGTCTACAGTCACAACTCAGAGTGAGGCACGGAGATCAGTTCTGTACTTGGCAGGCTGCCCTGAAGGCTTGGTCCCCAGAGGGTGTCCTGTGAGTGGCTGTGATCTGCATGGATGTGATAGCCTAAAAGATGCAGACCCTGGGGCTTTGGGGCATTTGGAAGAGGAGTGAGAGTGCCTTCCCTGAAACCTCCTTCCCTTGCTGGGGGCACAGAGCTGTGCTTGGTGCAGCACCAGCATCACTGTCCTCGGGAGCTCGAGGAAGCAGGGGAGGGTGCAGAGACCTGGAATCACCCACACGGTCCTGTCCCTGCTGCGTGCTGGCTGGGCCTGCCACAGAGAGGGAATGTTGTCCTGCCCTCAGAAGAGATTCGCACTAGCTCTGAATTTAACAACAGCAAATGGAGGTGCACTGACAAAAGGCACACCTTGTATGTGGTCAAAAACAACATACAAAAGCACATGAGGACTGAATAGAAGGGTTGTGGCTCTTTTGGGAAGCAGGATGCGGAGGGGAGATAAGCAGTTCTTGTTTGGGTGAAAGTGAGCATGAATTTGTGCATTTTAAGAATACTGAAGCATAAACAAACATGGTAAAAATAAAGATTATTTGGGCAAGTAAATAAGTTTCAGATTGCCTGGCCCTCAGGAATGGAGAAATGCTGAATTCACTGCACCAGAGCAGAGCATGACAGACTCTCATGCAGCCTGAACTACCCTTTGGTAAAGTTCTGGACACTCAGTATCAGACAAAGGCTCACACAAAATAAAAATGCTGTCATATACGCAGCATGACCAGGCTTCTGTTGTGACCTGTGGGCACCTGGTTCTGAGCCTGCAGGCTGGTTTACGTGCTCAGGTGTGTTTTCTGCAGGGAAAGCAGAACTGCTGTCGGGCTCCATGGCTGCAGTTGGCTATCATAGCATGGGTCCCTGCCAGATCATAATTAGCATTGACTCCATGATTCTAGAAGGCTGATCAATCACTTTATTATACTATACTGTGCTTATTAAGAAACTAATAATCCTTTACAGACAGTCTGATACAGACAGACCAGATTAGTCAATTGAATCTAAGCACTATCACTGGTGGCCAATCAAGAAATCACCCGTTAGTAAACAAATCTCCATAACACATTTTACATGTTCACAACAAGTACAATAAGTGAAGATAAGAATTGTTTAACATTATTTTCTCTGATCTTCTCACAGCCTTCCCCCACAGAATGCCTGGGAAAGTTGAGCCTTGCTCTCTGTGGCCAGAGAGCTGCTGCCACAGTTGGCCACCAACCTAATGTGACAGCTGCAGGCAGCACCTGCTGTAAAGTGTCAGGCTGAGAAGTGGGTCCTACCTGCTCGTACCTTTTTGCATAAAATAGTTTTCTCATGAAAGCAGATAAACGCTTAAGCCTTCTCTATCTCACTTTGGGTTTCCTTCACCCTCCCCACCAATCCTATTCCCAGTCCAGCCTCTCTCCATCCCTCCTGAAGCCGGTGGTGCTACAGATGTTGGCACACAGGTGCTGCTTTCCAGCCTGTGCCACTGCACACACATGGCAAGTGAGGCAGCTGTGCATCCAGCAGGGAAGTGCTTTCAGGCCTCCTGCACGGGCAGTGCCAGGGTGGGTGCACAGTGTCCCTGGGCCTGGGGAAGAGGCAGATGGCCAGGCATCTCCCCAGACATCCCCCCAGCTCCTTGCCATGGTACAGGGAGTGTCCCCAGCACTGCTGTCCTGTGTCACTGCTCAGCCTTCCCCACTGGGCTCCACAGCACCTTTCTGGCTCTCAGTGCCATCTCTTGGGCAGGGACACCTGTGTCCTTGGCTGGGGGGCAACAGGCACGTCCCCAGGCCAGGGAGGTGTCAGAAGGGGGGACTGCAGCCAACAGCCTCCCCTGGGCCAGGGCAGGTGTGCAGGTGAGGAAAAACATACCTGGGAACAAAGCTTGCCATCACCAGTACCCAAAGCCAGCACTGGCATTGCCCAATGGGCTGAACAATTCTTTCACTTCCTCTTGCAGAGTGCTGCTGGCTTTGATGAGATGGCAGCTCCCACCTCCTCCTATGAGAAAACAAGACCCCTGGAGGCAGGTGAGACCTGAGTACCAGCCCTGGGCTTAGGAAGCTGTGGGCCTCACAGTCCCTCTGTGGCAGCCTGCTGGCAGGTGTGTGCTGTGGTGGGATAGGGGTTTTACCTGTGCTGGAGGGCAGGAGAAGGTGGCTGACTGCAAGTTTCTCTGGAAGAGGCAGCGGTCTGGGTTTCTCCTGGATGCTTGGTGTGGTGGAAGGAAGACACAGGGCTGGGTCAACCAGCTGTCTCCTCACAGGAGCCTCCAGTGGCACCAGCAGCCTGCGGTTGCGGTTTGAGCACATGGCCCAGTCGGCAGAGGAGGAGAGCAGGAGGCAGGCAGAGGAGGAGCGGGTGAGGCGGCAGGCCCGGGAGCACCGGCTGGCTCAGCAGCAGGTGAGTCAGGGCTGTCTTGCCATGTCCTCCAAGACTCATGCCTCAGACTTTTCTTTGGAGCCTTGCAGCTCCATGTTCTTCTGTCTGGTCTCTTGAGAGTAACCTCCTGCCTAAACTGCTTCCCTGCATCTGCCAAGAATGGCCACTGAACTTCACGGTTGTCACCGGACTTTCCTTTTCAGCACACCAAACACTCATACAAGGACATACCTGCACTTAACCTGTGCTCTGGCCTCAGCTTCTTTTGCCTCTGGTGCAACAGTGTGGTTTCTGCTCCCCAACACTGCGGATGCATCCCAGCAAACTGGAGATGGCCCCCAGCCCCTATGTTTACCTGCCTTCCCCCGGTGCTTTTCCTTTACTCAGAGAACAGAGCGGTATTAACGATGGACCTCTCCCCCCAGCATTGCTCCTCTTTGGGGCTGCCCAACCCCAAAGAGGGTTGTCACCAACCTGTGAGTGCCCAGGCCCAGAGCAGGTTTGTAGGTGGTGGAGAACATTCTGAGTTGCTCTGTTGGGAACGTGAACAGCCATTGTTCAAAGGAACTGAGCAGTCTGATGGCTTTTCCCCAGCAGGAAGTCCCTCTGAGAGAGAAGGAGCACACTGGGACTGGGGCAGCCCCTCCAGCTGTGCCAGCAGGGGTGCCCAGGGGTGCTGCTGGGGACCAGCCTGTGTCACCAGGAGAGCAGGTACCAAGGCAGTCTGGGAGAGCTGGGGAGGGGAGCAGGCAAAGGGGATTGCACCTGAGAGGAGCTGTGCTTCATGTGCAGCCCTGCAGGAAGATGTGGAGCACAACCACAGGGTGGGAGAGGCTTTGGAAGAATGAGGGGGAGCATTGGGCTGGGAATGGGCCATGGCTGTGCAGCACCTGACCCCATGGGACAAGCTCTGGGAGCGGGTCAGTGCAGTGGCACTGCTGTGGGCTGTGGTGAAGTATGAACAGAGTTCAGGCACGTGAGTCCTGAGGGTCTCCAGAACAACCCCAGCTGCTGGTTCAGTATGGCCCAAGTAGCTCTGCTGTTTCCCGGGTGTGCAGGGGATGGTGTTCCATTGGTGGCCTGGCAGCAGTAAAGGGGCTGCCTTGTGTCAGGTGCTGGGAGTCAGGAAAGAGTTGCCTGTGGTGGGTGCCTTGCAGGTGACTTTGCTGTCACTTTCCCACCTCACGGCAGGAGGCCAAAAGGGATGATGAAGAAGTACCACCCACTTTGCCACCAAGGCCAGCAGATCTGGATGCAGAGCTGTGCAAGGTCCCCAGCCAGGGTCAGCCCACCTACAATGTAAGTTTGGATGTTGGCGGAGACTATGAGGAGCTGCCAGAGCCTTCTGACCACTATGACAGCACCAGTGGAGGTGCTGACTATGAAGAGCTGCCAGCCCCTCTGGAAAAGCTGGACGCCACCTACGACTTTGGAGGAGATGGAGGTGAAGACTATGAGGTGATCCTTCCTCAGGAGCCCAGACAGAGCCATCCCCACCTGGGTGAGTACTGATGGAATGTCTTAGGAAGCTTGTACCTGTCCACTAACCTCACTGGACATATGGGACAAACTGCAGAGGGAATTTTTTTCCTGAAATCTACTGTGGTCAGGATAGCAGCTTCTGGTGATGGAGACTTGGTTGTGTCCCACTCCCCCGCCCAACTCTAAGGTGCAGATGAGCTGCATGGGATGCTGGACCAGACAGCAAGAATCTGCTGGGTCAGGGTCTGGGCAGGAGGCTGCCAGAGGCCTGGGAGAAGCTGGATGTGGACCAATGCTCTTGCTGGAGTTTCCTGGCAAGTAGTGCCCTGGGTCCTGGGGATGCCCCTGGTTCAGCCCATCTGTCATATGGCTGGTGTTCCTGGGACCTGCTGTGGTGGAGTCTCTGGTGTGAGGAGTGTAGGTAGCCTTTGTCCAAGCACAGGAGCAAACTGTGTGGGCTGCTGTCGGTGCTTCTGTCACAGCTGGCATTGCTGGCAGGTGAAGAGCTTGGAGTTATTCCCGGCCTTTTTCTTGGGAGAGGAGCATGAAAGATCAGGATCCAGCTGTCTCCTTGAGGGAGGGGAGGGAAGTCACTCCTTGCTTTGGGCTGTGGTGCACCTCTCCTTGCTGACAGGGTTTGACGTGCTTCCCCAGAGCTGGGCTGGAGGGTGGCCTGACCAGGACTGTGTGGAGGCTTCAGCCTCTGTCTCATCTGTGTGTCCTGTGTCCTGCAGGGAACACAGACAGTGCTGCTGAGGGGCAGAGCCCCGGGATCTGCGCAGTGGCTCTCTATGACTACCAAGGAGGTGAGTCTGCCCTCAGGGCTGGGGGAAGGCGCTGTGCCTGCAGGGGGTTCACTGCAGAGGGGAAAGGACTGGGACTTGGTGGTTTAAATTTCTTCCTCCTGGGAAGCACAATGAGATCTGGCTTAGGAACATCATGGTGCAGGAATGGTATTCTCCTGTTTAGTACTCCCAGTAAAAAAAAAATCACTTCTCCTCTCCAATTGGAGGCACAAAAAGGCAGAGATCACAGGTTGAGATAACAATTTTGAAAACAGCAATAAGAAAGTGAACAGTAACAGCAACAATGTTAATAACAAAAGATATAAGAAAAAAATTATTCACATGGAAAAACACCCAGCAACAGACAGTATTGGATGGCTCCCTCCACCACATTTTCTCAACCCAGTGGTCCTTGGAACTGAGAGTTCCTTTCCCCCACCCTGGCAATGACATGAGGTGGTACAGAATAACGTCCATGTCTTGGCCATGGTTCCTCCCAACAACTGCAAATATTAGCCTTGTCCTGACGCAGAGCAGGACAGGAACAAAGAAACTTCATCTTTCATCTGTGAGGTCTTGCTCTTTGCTTTATCTGTGATGTGGGATGGGGGTTGGGTGAGGTAAACTCTTGGGGTTATCAGAGCACTTGTTCTGTCTTCTGCCTGGGGAAAGGTGGGAGGAAGAACGTGAACCAGCTCTCTCTGGGGTTCTCTTTGCATTGTGACTGTCTTTTCTTGACAATGTTTGCAGATGGAGATGATGAGATTTCTTTTGATCCTGATGACACAATCACGCACATTGAGATGGTGGATGAAGGCTGGTGGCGGGGACAGTGCCATGGCAGAGTCGGCCTCTTCCCAGCAAATTATGTGAAGCTTCTGCAATGAAATTAGCACAGTGCAAGCTGCTTCCTTCACACCTTTTGCCTCTGTCATGGTTTGACACTGGGCAAATGCCAGACACCCACAAAAGTCACTCATCCACCCTCCTCTGCCACAGCTTGGCAGAGGAGAGAAAAATTTAACGAAGCTTTGTGAGCTAAGGACTGGGAGAAAACACTCCAAGGGCAAAATAGGCTTGACTTAGAGGTACAAAGGGAATTTATTACTAACAGAGTCAGAGGAGGATAAGGAGAAATAAAGGAAACCCTTAAAACACCTTTTTTTCCCCCAACTCCTCTCTCCTTCCCACCAACATTGCAGGGAGATAGGGCATGGGAGTTTTGGTCATTTCATCACTGAGATTTTCTTCCATTGCTCTGGGAGAGGAGTCTTTCCCCTGTGAAACCATGAGGTCCCTCCCATGGGAGACAATTCTCTGAACTTCTCTGACACAGGTCCACTCTCATGAGCAGCAGTCCTCCAAAAACTGCTGCAGCATGGTCACTGTTCCATGGGGTGCAGTGCTCCAAGGACAGGCTGCTCCAGCCTGGCAGCAGGGCCCTCTCTCTTCACTGGCTCTCCCACTGGATCACAGCCTCCTCCAGGCATCCACTGCCCTGGCATGGGCACCTCCCCCTGGGGCTGTGGGTGGATCTCTGCATCCCCCGTGGATCCCCACAGCTGTCTCACCATGGTCTCACCGCAGCTGCAGAGGAATCTCAGCTCTGGCCCCTGGAGCACCTCCTGCTCCTCCTTGTGCACTGGCCTTGGTGTCTCCAGGTTGTCTCCCTCACATGTTCTCACCTTCTCCTCTTCTCTGGCTGGAACTGAAATTGCTCCTCACTTAAATCATGGAGGTGTTACCATCACCTCTCATTGGCTCAGCTGTGACCAGCAGCATGTCCATTTTCAGAGCCACCAGAGGTTGGCTCTGCTGGACGTGGTGGAAGCTTCCAGCAGCTTCTCACAGAAGCCACCTCTGTGCTCCCCACTACCAAAAACCAGGCCATGCAAAACCAACACAGTCCACCTCTTGCATCTGTGAATCACATATTGAAGAAGAAGAGCAACAACAGCACCACCACAACAAAGTGAGCACAGTTTGTTTGTTTTCTTTTCTAGCCAGAGAAGAGGGGGAGGTGAGAACCTGTGAGGGAAACAACCTGGAGACAGCAAGGTCAGTGGGGAAGGGAGGGCAGGAGATGCTCCAAGTACCAGAGCCGAGATTCTTCTGCAGGCCATAGTGAGACCATGGTGAGAAGTGTTTTCTCACAGTCCTTATCTCAACTCATGAACCCTTAATTTAATTTTTTTTTCCCTCTTCTATGGCAGGGGAGGGTGAGTGAGTGACTTTTGTGGGGGCCTGGCATTTGGCCAGTGTCAAATCATGGCAGCCTCTCTCTGCTTTAGCCTTTCCCGTGTTATCAGCTTCATTTGGCTCAGCTTGGTATAGCCACATTCAGAGAAATATCAAGGAGCAAATTGGCAGTGCTAGAGGGAATGTTTTGTCTTGTGCCCAAGAGGATTTTGATCTCCATCCACTTCCAAGTGGGAAAGGTGGGATGGTTTAAGAGCATATGAGTGCAATACAAGGTCTCTTCTATCTAGGCTGCCCCACCTGTCAGCCAGCAAGCCTGCAGGAGTGTGTCCTGTTCCCAGTGGGGCAATTTCCAGAGCAGAAATACCAAATCTAGTCCAGGCAAGGCAGAAGGGATGTGAGCTGTGGGACCTTTGTCAGTTGCTGTGGCCCTGGATCTCATCCTAATCAGGGGTCAGGGAAAAGAACCCTGGGAAAGCCAAATTTGTGTTTATGGCAAAGAAGGGTTTCAATTTTAGGACGAGCCATATTTGCAGCGTGGACCAGAGAAACAGGAAGATGGTCTGTGTGATGCTTTTGGGCACTGGTGTGTCTGTCCCTGGGGCTGTGCCCTCCCTCCCAGCTTCTGATCTGGCCTGGCTCAAACTGTGTCCCAGTGATTCTGTGACAGCTCGTGTCCCCTGTGCCTGCTGGAGGCTCCTGAAAAGCCTGACAGTTCATCACAGATGTGAGGGAAAGGCTGGGCAGGTGGGAAGCAGGACAGGAGGAAACATTTTATTGTTAATGTTTAAAAAACAGTTTTCAGAAATGCAAAGTAAAGCCCTCCCTCAAGCTCGTACCTCTTAGGTGGGTGTTCAGCTGTGGGAATTGTTCCTCTGTGGGATGCAGGTACCATCACAGCAGGAATAAACCAGGGAAAACTGAATAGAACAGCACCTGAGGGTGTGTGGGATTTGAGGGGCTGTGGGAGCACACCTGAGAGGCTGCAGGAACACGTGAGGTTCTCTGGGACTTGAGAGGCTGTGGGAGCACACCTGAGGGGCTGTGGGAGCACACCTGAGGGACTGAGGGGCTGTGGGAGCACACCTGGGAGGCTGCAGGAACACCTGAGGCACTGTGGGAGCACAGCCCATCACTGCCACTGCCAGCAGTGTGTGCAGAGGGTGCCTCTGTGACACTAAAGCGTTAGAGTGCAGTGTGGTTTGCAGGTGAGTTCTGGACCACGCTGCAGTTGACCAAGCTGGACTACCCCAAGCTGACTTGTCCTACCTGTGCAGGGGTGTGGCATTCCTGCTCAGTGTTTGATCCTGGGAACACCTAACACTGCCTGTCACAGGAAAGGTGCATTGCAATTCAGGTTAAAAATTACCAATTTTTATGTAACTTTTCCTGAGGTTTCTTGTTTAGGTTTCTGGTTGGTTGGCTTTGGGGTTTTTGTTTGGAGTGCTTTGGGTTTTTTTGTTTCTCTGAGGCAGCTTCCCCAGTCTTTTTCCTTGTGCAGTTTCTGCTGTTTCCTTCCAGGGGCTCCTCAGAAAGGTGTTCACTGGTCAGACTCTGATGTGTCCAGTGACACTGGACTGAGGGTGCTTCAAGGACTTTTTAGAATCCAGAAGGGTGTATAGCAAGGAGGGCTGAGGAGCTCACAGCCTGTCTGGATAGGAGCAACAGCCCAACCCAACAGATGGGTTACAGAAGCATTTCTTTCCCTGAAGAGTAAAATCAGTATGTGTTGTGCACTAAGAAATGGTGAACTGATCCCAGCAAGGCTGTGTGCCTCCTAGTCCCAGTTCTGACTCTCCGGTGGGTTTCTTTGGGAGCAGATTAGATACTGTTGGGTATCTCTTGGTAACTGAGCTACACATGAGCGTGTTTGGGTCCAGCCGACGTAGGTTGTGTGACTGCAGGTGTCACCTGCCTGTGCCACCTCCCTTGCCCCAGTGAGCCCCTGCTCCTGGCTCTGCTGCAGTGCTCATGTGCCTCATGTGCACACCTGCAGATTTGGCCACTTCTACCACAGCCACAGAATCATTTGAGCTTGGGCCCTGCTGCAGACCCCCAGCCAGTCCTCAGCCACCGTCACCCAGAGCCACAGCAAACACAACAGCTGCACAGGGAAATTTTTCTGGCCATAAAGCAGACCATTTCTGGTGAGGAGTTCAGTGCCACCAGGTCTCAGCTCAGTGCCAAGACCTCTGTGTCTGAGTGCAGCACTGAGGCCGTGGGTGGCCTGTGCAAGCTGCTGTGCTTATGTACAGAGTGCTGCAGAGCCTCCCTGGCAGCCTGGGGAAACCCAGCAGACATCAGATTTGAAGCCAGGGCACGTGGGGACAGTGGATGATGGGACAGCCCCTCTTGCCCAGGCCAGGTTTTGCAGTCCAAGGCACTGCCCTTGTTCTGCACAGAGCCTGACTCAAGACCTGGGGCAGCCCTGAGGCAGAGCTTGGCCATGCTCAGGGCCAGCACATGTCTGGCTCCACATGAATTTGCCTTTTGCAGAGCTCACTGGCAGTAGCAGAGCTGCAGCACATCCTGTGTCAAGCTCAGCACATGGCATCTGGAAAATAAAGACAGAATCCTGGACCTGTGGCTTTGTTTCTGACTTTATTCTGCTCTCAGTGATGCAATGAGGGTGAGATGAGCGATGGCAGTGTGCCATGTGCTTGGGCTGGGAGCCCCAGGCTGGCTGTGCTGTCACAGGCATCCCACAGATGGACACTGCAGTGGCAGTGCCATGTTGGCAGCCTGTGGCAGCCCTGGCGCTGCTCAGGCATTGTTGCCTAGGGAGCCTGGCATGGCACTCACCCGCACAGCCTTCCGCAGGGCCCCCCACACCTCCTGGTTGCGGAGGCTGTAGACGAGGGGGTTCAGCATGGGGACGATGATGCAGTACAGCACAGAGACCAGCGTGTCAGCTGCCGGGGAGTAGCCTGAGCTGGGCCGGTTGTAGTTCAGGTTGGCTGCCACGAAGTACAGCGTGACCACGATCAGGTGCGCAGAGCAGGTGGAGAAGGCCTTGCGCCGGCTGGTGGCCAGTGGCATCCCAAGGACGGTGGCCAGGATGCAAAGGTAGGAGATTACGACGAGCAGAAAGGGACTGAGTCCCACAAAGATGCTGGAGATGTGGAGGGCCAGCTCGTTTGGGCGGGTGTCGCTGCAGGTGGCCCCCAGCAGTGGCGGCACGTCGCAGAAGATGTGCTGGAGCCGGGCAACCCCGCAGAAGGAGAGCCGGGCCGCCAGGAGCGTGTGCACGGCCGAGTCCAGCAGCCCCCAGAGCCAGCAGCCGGCGGCAGCGGTGGCGCAGGTGCTGCGGCGCAGGGCCTGGCTGTAGCGCAGGGGCTGGCACACGGCGGTGAAGCGGTCGTAGGCCATGAGGGCCAGCAGCGCGCACTCGGCCCCCGCGCACCACATCAGCAGGAACATCTGTGCCAGGCACCCCCCGTAGGAGATGGTGGCCTGCGGGCGCAGAGCGTTCGCCAGGATCTTGGGCACCGTCACTGATGAGTAGCAAAGGTCCAGGCAAGACAGGTGACTAAGGAAGAAGTACATGGGGCTGTGGAGGTGGGAGTCCAGCGACACGAGGGAGAGTATTGCAGAGTTGCCCAGTAGCGTGGCCAGGTAAATGGCCAGGAAAAGAGCAAAGAGGAAGGGCCGGCCGTGGGAAAAGCCCAGGAGCACAAACTCCGTCACCTGTGTCTGGTTCGTACCTGCCATGGGGCAAGTTGGGTCTGGCTTTGGGCAGAGCCCTGAGGAGGAGGGATGACTGTGAGGCAAGGGACTAGAGCACAGCCCCTCGTGAAGCAAGGGGGTCCCTAGTGGTACAGCTCTGATCCCATCTCCCTGGTGGTTGAAAGTTTCCTGAGTTCAGATTTCACAGATGCTGGGATTTTGGAGTCCAAAGAGCTGCCATCCTGTGTTGGGTACCTGATTGCAGAACAAGCACACAGAAAAACCCAAGAGCAGGGGGTATTCACCCACGCCTCTTGGAGTTCTTTGCCTACCCAGCCCCTTGTCCTGATGGCTATTCCAAGCATGTGTCCCTCCCCCTCCTGGATGTATTTATTCTGACTAAAAGTTTCCCTGCCCCTGGTCACGTCACAGCATTCCCTGATGCTGTCATTGAGCTTGCTCTTCCCCAGCCCTCGGCTGGGAATTTGGCATCACCCTGCACCAGTCAATTTGTTTTTCTTTTTCCTGTTTCCTGCTCCGTAATAACCAGCTCTCACAAAGCAGGGGTCCCACTTACAAAAGTACAGGTTCCAACAAAGAGCAACTCATCACATGGGGTTTGTTGAGCCACAGGAAAATTTAAGCCAGCAGGGTTCTCCTGGCCTGGAACTCCCTACCATTTTTCCATCATCCTATTTCAATTTTCACCCTGACACAAGGGTTTTGCTCACTGTCACATGGAGCTGTGATCACCATGTCCAAGAGATGGAGGAGGCCTGAGGAAGCATTTCTGGTTGAGAACTTCAGCCAGGGGCTGATGGGGGTGGCACGTGCTGGGCACATCCAGCCAGGGCTGCTGCTGCCCACCCTGCCCCTGCCATGGACTCCATGGGGCGGGGGGGCAAGGCGCTTCAGTGGGCAAATGCAGTGAAAGAAGAGAAGAGAAGAGAAGAGAAGAGAGAAGAGAGAAGAGAGAAGAGAGAAGAGAGAAGAGAGAAGAGAGAAGAGAGAAGAGAGAAGAGAGAAGAGAGAAGAGAGAAGAGAGAAGAGAGAAGAGAGAAGAGAGAAGAGAGAAGAGAGAAGAGAGAAGAGAGAAGAGAGAAGAGAGAAGAGAGAAGAGAGAAGAGAGAAGTCCCCTTCCTCTTTATAAAAGTATTTTTAGCAACTGAAGTCAATTGTCTTGTCTGTTCAGGAGATTAACCAATCTGATTTGATTTTAGGTTGATTCCCTTGATTTAGACTCATTAATCTGACTTTAATTTCCCTGCCCTATTCTTGCATCTGTGCATCAGTCATGCATTTATAATATTAATTGCTGGAGAATTCACTGCTTCTGGTGGGAGTTTGTTTCTTATAGCTGCTTACCACAGGAAACTGTGAAAGCACTGTCAAAATTCTGCACTTCTGCCTGCTAGAATTTCTCCATTGTGAGTTCTGTTTCATTCATAACTTTCAGATCTTCCAGCTGAAGACTATCCTGTTCTGAGGGTATTTTCTCCCTGTGCACTGGGAGCAATACCAGGGTTTGCTAAGCAAATTAAGTTCTGATTCATTTCTCCTTCACTTGCTAGTTTTTCAACACCTAAAAAACCAAAACAAACAACTTTGAGAGGAAAATGTTCACTCAGAAGATGAGTTCTTCCTTGCCTGGCACAGAGACATCCTAACTTGTCACTCCATTCAGGATGTGCCAGGCTGGGAAACCTCTCAGTGGGCAAGCTCTCAAGTAGTTGCACAGACCAACATATTCTTTAACTACTTATTCTGCACACTTTGGGGTTTCTTAAATTACTGCACATATTGGAGAGGGACACAAGGACTGTATCATCCAGTGGTCTGGAAATCTCAGACTCTTGCTCTTCCTCCAGCTCCAGGCTGAGCCAAGAACATTTTGATGAAGGAGCAGTGCTGCTGGGAGAGGGTCCTGGGGGCTGAACGCTGGGGGGGCCCATGGTGCCACTCCCCAGGAAGTGCCTCCTGCCTGCCACTGTCCCTGCTGCAGTGCCACACAGCCTGCACATGGATCTGTGCTCACTGGAAATTCAGGCTGCGTGAGCTGCCACAGCACTCAGGCAGCTGGTTTGTCAGGGCACGGGTACCATGTTGTGTGGGGTGAGAGGGGAAGGCTCCGTCCAGGACCTGCCTGGACCCTGCTCCCACTGACCTGTTCATCAGAGGCAGGAGGAGGAGGAATAGGGGAGTTCAGGAACCAGAGTGACAAAAATGTGAATAAATTCAATAATAGGAGGTTGGACATATAAGAGTTAGTCACCTGTTCATGCTCCAAGCTGGGCCTCAACTCCTGGAAAAAGAGCAGATGAGCAAGAGGAAAGTAAGCCCATCACAGTGGGAAATGAACCTTGAGCCCTGCAGTGACCCTGTGTGGCACAGCATGCAGGGAATGGGTAATGTCACTGCAGGAGAGACAGCAAGGGTTCAAGAGCTCATCTGGTGCCCCCCACCCATACTGACAAATCCAGGCTGGATTGGACATGCAACTGCAGGGCTGCAGAGTAGCCACAGGAATGTGCAGAGGAATGATCCTGAGTTTCACCCTAGCGAGGAGCAATGTGGCAGTCAGCAAACACAGCCACAGTTCAGAGATGCCAGATTTAATCCATTTGTCTTCAGACATCCTGAGCACGAAGGAATAGGAAGATACGGGAGGAGAATCTCCCTGTCCCCCCTGGGCTGCACAGGGATGAGCCTGGAAAGAGCCTCCACCTTGCTCAACCCTTTTCCTCCCTCTCTCACCTGCACTGAAGGCGATTTCTCATGGTAACTGCAGACTGAGCAGGTGTTACACTGTGCAGGTACCAGAGCAGGCACACACACCTCTGCCCAGGCAGGCAAGGCCAGAGAGGCTGGATGGGAAGCAGAGAGGGAACACAGATGCACCAGTGCCAGGTTCCTGCCCTTCCCTCAGGAGATGGGAGGGACCTTTGTGACAGTGCCTTGTGAGCCAGCCAGAGACCCAGCTCTGCTGGTGCAGGAGCACATTTGTGCTCCTACCCATGCAGGGAAGCTGCTCCTGCAGGAGGATGTGGTTCTCCTCACCAAGCCACTGCACCTGTACTCACTCAGGTGAGCAGAGCAGACAGCCTGGAGCATTTAGCAGTGGGAGTGGGGCCCTGAGCCCTGGGCACAGCCATGGCCCAGTGCAAGGGCATGGCTGAACTGAGGGAGCAGATAACAACACAGGATTCATTTCTCTTGGAAAGGACTGGATGCCTCTACTGGAGGCAGCAGCAGCAGCCACAGCCTGCCCAGACCACCCAGAGCCCTGGGGGCCAGCACCAGGTTGCCCCCAGCAGTGTATGACAGGGTCCTGGTGAAGCCCTGCTCTCTCACCCCTCCTCACCTCCACAGCCAAGAGCAGAGACTGTATGACACCTAGTCCTTAGTAAGCTGTCCCCAGATGCTGTCCCATGTTCCATGTGCCAGCCATGCCGCAGGTGCTGGCTAGTTTGTCTTACCTGCATGATGAGAAGCTGTGTGTCCTCAGTGCTGTAAGCGCAGCAGGAGCTTTTAACCCTGTGGGGGCCCTGGGGAGAGGCTTCCAGAGGTGGCTCCTGCTCAGCTGCAGCCAGCGGAGTGAGGAGCAGCACCCAGCAGCCTGCAGCGGTGGGATCTGAGCCCACGGGACCAAGCCCTTGTGGCACAGCACCCATGCTGACCTGCCTTGTCCTGGGCTGTGCCAGGTGCTGACCGGCTGTTGCTCCAGCCTTGCAGCTCTTTGGCACCTGGGCACGGGAGGAGGCTGCTGGAGGAGCTGGGAGCTGCAGTTCCTGGGCACCAAGTCCTTCCCACAGCCCCATCTTACCTGTTGCAGGGCTGTGAGGTGCCTGCACCTGCCACTGTCAGCAGAGAGGAGCAGTGATGGGGGCTGGCCTTGGGCCAAGCTGGCAGCACCACAGCCATAGGGGCACAGCAGATGACTGCATGGCACCTGCGCTCCCTGTGCTCCCACACCTGTGCCAACTGTGCCCACTCAGCCCAAGGCACAGCTCTCTGGGGGAGCTGATGTGGTCCAGAGACCTGGAGAGGACTTGGACAGCAGGGACAGAGCCCTAGCAGTGGCACTGGCTGGACACAGAAGGCACCAAAAGTGCCCAGCGCGTTTGAAGGGCTCAGCAGTGAGATGGCTCCAGCTCAGTGAGATGGCTGGGTGAGCACTGCCTGCTCAGAGCCTGGAGCTATTCCTGATAGAAGGAGTGAGTTCAGCTGGAGTTCACCACGTAGTGCCAGGGAAATGTAAAGTGGGACCCCCAGGAGATGAGGACTGCCGCAGGGAGTGAATCTGGAGGTCGAGAGAGAGCTGTGATGTTTCTGCAGCAGGGAAACACTATTGCTTCAGTGTCCTTGCAGCTTCTGCTCCTGGTGGTGGGGCAGTAGGAGATGGTCCAAGCAGAAGCTCTGGACCTGGAATGTCAAGAGAGGAGAGGCTGAACAGCAACATTTCTGGGAAGTAGGAAAGTGTAGGCTACAGCCCCAGATGGGGATGAACACCCTATTTGGAAATCCAACACAGATACCAAGGGAGTGGCAGCCTCAGTGAGGGAAATTCAGGTCAGAAGGTGTCTGGAGCTGAAAAAGATAAGCAGTAAGTGTGAAAAAGAGCAGCTGTGGCTGTGGCCCTGTGTGTGTGTGTGTAGCTGTGGATCTGTGTCCTGTGTGTACATGGAACAGTGACTCTGGGCTCTGCCCTTCTCGAGCACCTCTCAGGCAGGGCAGCTGAGCTGGCAGAGCAGAGGGGCCACGGTAATGGGACTTTTTCACTTATTTGCTTTGAGTTTACAAATTACA
Organism: Passer montanus; assembly: GCF_014805655.1. Classification (NCBI taxonomy): domain Eukaryota; kingdom Metazoa; phylum Chordata; class Aves; order Passeriformes; family Passeridae; genus Passer; species Passer montanus. Next base: position 82,808 of record NW_024365048.1, read on the forward strand.
CTTTTTGCTCATGGCAGTGACGAGCATTTCCTTGTTTCGCACAGAAACTTGGTGCCATGGCATTCCAGTACAACCTGGCCACTCTCCCAATGTTTTAGGGAAGGCACAGGCTGGCAGCACTTGCAGAAACCCCCTCCCACTTTGATATTTGAAAAGGGACTTTTCTGAGACCATCAATACTTGGCACAAATATTAAAATATACTGAAATCTCCCTGGATGCCATGAACTTCAGTTCTGGTAGTCCACATCTTCAGAACAGCCTTTAGGATAAGAAATATCATGTTTGTGTCCCCCTCTAGTCTCCTGATGGATATCAAACCTGGCCAGTGATGTCCAGCAGTAAATCAAATCTCCATGAACTTGTGAAATGTTAAGGGAGATGTTTTTTTAAACCAAATACCTCAAATTGGGGGTGCAGCCTTCAGGATTGGGCCCAGATCCTATAAATACTTGTCACTTCTGAAAATCAGACTCTTAACTTACCTTTTCCAAGCATGTGTCGTATCTCCCAAAGCCAAGGGCATTGTTGTAGCACCAGTAACTTCTCCCAGTGCTGTTCCTTGGCTGTTTTGAGGGATGCACCTTCCTGCTCAAGAATTCTTTCTCCACCAGAAATCACCATCACTTGTATCTCAGCTCCCTGCCAGCTGGTTCTGATCTCCACATGGGCACAACTGCTTCCTTTGAGGATGGGGACAAGAAAGTGGTGGGTTTTGTCTGGATTTTGCCTGTCTCCTCTCTCCATGTCCCCCTGTAACGAGTGTGGCACCGGTTTTGGGGTAACCTCCCTACAGGGCCTGACAGACAAATGGCTCTTTGGTGTTCCCAAAGCCATTCCTGCTGTGGGCAGAGTCCACTCAGCACTTCCAGCCCCCGCTCTCAGTGTGGAGCTTCATCCCTAGCCTGTTTGGGGGGTCTTCACTGACCTCTCCTGAGATTGTGGTGCTGTTTTTTTCAGGGAGCGCTGGATGCAGGATCTGGCATTTGTCTTTGTTGAATTGTACCAGCTGCTTCTGGCTTCATTTTCCAGTCTGTCCAAGTCCTTCTGGCCCTGCCCTGGAGCACTGGTCCCCCTGACTTGTGTCACCCACAACCCTGACAGGAGAACACTGTCACCTCTTTCCTACAGCTGAAGTGAATGTTCCACAGAACATGTGTCAAGACAGACCCTGGTGACACTCCACTTGTCCCTGCCCTCTAGACAGAGCATGATCTCACCCTCTGAACCTGGTGGCCTGGGCAGATGCTTTCCCTGGCATTGCTGCTGCTCTGACATGTGCCCACTGAGAGCCCTCCTGGCCTTCTTCCCTGCTCACCCTGCTGCTGCCCAGGCAGCCTCTGGGCCCAGGATCCCTGCAGCCACAACAGGCTCAGGAGCTCAGTGGGTTTTTGATAGCCAAAATTCTCCCCGAGGAGCGAGAGTTTCATGCTCAAGTTTTTCCTCTCCATGGGTTTGGCTGCATCAGATGCAGTTCTGAGGGCACGAAAACTGTCCTGTCCTGCAGGTGTCATCCAGACAGCAGTTCCAGCAGATTTCATACAACTTAGAGCTTGTGCTTTCCTGTTCCCCTTTTCTTCTCCAGCTGGGCTTCCACATCCCTGGCAGTGTCCAAGACGAGGCTGGACAGGGCTTGAAGCGACCTGGTCTAGCAGAAGATGCCCCTGCCCCTGGCAGGGGGTGGAACTGGATGAGCTTTAAGGTCCCTCTCAAGCCAAATCAATCTGAGAGTCTGTGATTCTAGCACCACTTTTTAAAACTCCCCATGGGCACTCTTCTGTAGGATTTTCTCATGTCCCACTGTTGTCGGAGTGAGGAAAAGGGGGCCCTGACCACAGTCTCCAGTTGCCTCATGGTCCTGGGAGAGGTGACGGGTACAGAGCACTCACAGCTGCGTGGTGACCAGAGAGGCAACTTGGACAAGCTGGAACAGGAGACATCCTCGCTGGATCTCAGAAAAAACCTTGGAGCACTAATAAAGGCCCTGAGAGGCTCCTGACTCTGACCTTGGAGATTCTCAGTACTCACCTGGCCACAGATGAGCACAGTCCCAGCCTGAGCCACCTCTGCTGCAAGGGCCTCCTCAAAGCATGGCCTGGTCCAGCTTCCCTGCCCAGCATAAGGCTGATGCTGGAATCAAACTCTCACCAGGTTTTCCAATAATAATATTTCAGGGGTTTCTCCCAATGATTTCCTCAGGAAAAGCACTTCCTTCAGTATATTTTAAATTATTTTTAGCTTAATTGCCAGGGCCACCTGTTACTGGAACCAGGCAAGGAATAAGAATAAGCTAAATTTGGCATTTCCACTTTAGCCTATCCAAGACAGGACAACAGCCTCACCCCACATCTTGTGGGAGAGGTCGTAGATTCCTGCCAGACTCCTCTCCCAACACTTGACAAGGAGGTTTTTGTCTGAAGAATATTGTACTGTTTCAAGCTTTTGTCCAGCGTAATTTATATTTGTGTTTAAGAAGACTGGGCAAGAAGGGTTGCAGTTTTGTGGTCTAACCATAAACTGGCCAAAGCTGACCGTATTTGCAGTGTTTGTAGTGTGCTGATGTTTGCAGAAGCCCAAACCCTGCACTCACGAACATGGAGTGAGTGCCTCTTAACCTGGGGCATCACCCTTGCCCAGGGGAGGTCCAGCACCTGCAGGGGCCTGGACATGGAAAGTGTGGTCATGGCAGCAGCCCTGGGGCCACTGGCTCTTCCTGGCCGACTTGTGCTCAGAAAGCACCAAGGAAAGTCTCTTCTGTCATCACTTTTGCCTCATGGTTTCTCATGGTCCTTCTGGGCCGTGGTGGCAGCTGCTGCCTGTCTCCTCCTTCCCACTGCAGAGGGCCAGCCCGAGGCTCCTCACCCAGGTGTGGGCACCAGCTCTGCCCCTGGGGCCAATCAGGGCACTTCCACCAGGAGGCTGAAGTTGGAGAGGAGCTCCTGTGTTCCCAGTCTGGTCCCATCCCCACAGCCTCCTGGTGGGAACAGGAGCTCCAGTGCCAATTACAAAAGCCCAGAGCACTCCACCTGCTCACCTGCATGTTTGTGAATGTGCAAACAAGGCCCACAGCGGGCTGTTAAAAGTTCTGGGCTGGTAAAAGTTCAATGCAACCACTTAACTCACAGCTGCTGGAATCAGTCACATCCCAGAGGCACTTGGAGCGAGAAGACCCCACATGGCACAGACCTACCACCTTGAAAAGGTAGGACACACACCTGGACACACACCTGGAACTGTTGAAGTAAAACAAAAAGAGAAAACAGTAAGTAATTGACCAATGCTTTGACAGGCTCTGGGAAATATTTGGGTGACAGGAAGCATTTTGAAAACAACTTTTTTTGCAACAAAAAATAAAATGTTAACATTCCAGAGCTATTTGCAATCCTGATTGTACCTCCTGCCCAAATTCTTGCTCTGCTCCAGCCACAGCAGTTTATCCCACAGTAGGTAGGAGCAGTTATTACAGCATTGCATACCTCATACATTACTTGTTTGAGTCGTTCTGGTGCCTCTCGGTCCTCTGCTGAGTCACCTCTGATTTTTAACTTCCAAAGCGTTTAATTTAACACAATTTATCTAATTTTTCTCTCCTTGCTGCCCCTTTCCCATCCCTGATCTGTGGGTACAGGCCAAGCTGAAACCAGAGACCCGGGCCTTGCCTCAGGCTTATTCTTTTCTGTCACAAAGATTTTTGATTGCTTTATCTGACCTCCAAACTTTGTATCACAAAATAACAAAAACAATAATCTGAATTCTGGTTCAGCTTAGTTTTGTGATGGATGGTGCTGCCACAATCTCACATCTGTAATTTTCCTGGTGTTTTCCTTCTGTCCAATGTTTAAACTTCTCCTGCCTGTTGTCCCTTTGCAGGTACCAAGGGATGGGACTGGGAAATACTGAACCGTGGCTGCTGCTGCATGCAGGATTTCTAAAGAGTTTCCATAAAACATCTGTTCTCTGGAAAGGATCAACACAGCCCCATCTTAAATTTAAATATTCAGCTCCAGCAGCAGCAGCAGATGCTTTGCACAACCGATGGCTTTCAACTTTCCCTGGGTGCTGTGGGAGATACAGAACTGTGTTTTGTTTATCTAGAATGTTTTGGAAGGCAGGGGAGCATTAATGAGGAAATCTGGCTAATACAAGTACTCAATAGTCATGTGTGAATGGAGGGGCCAATCAAGTCCTGGACATGATGATAATTGGGATCGGGATCTGATGGGGAGATGAAAACTGGCTCTTCCTGGAGCCTGCCAGGGCTTTGGACAGTGCATCACAAAGATGTGGCTGTCTGGACACAGGTGAGGAGGAGCACATGTGGATGGCTTGTCTGTGTAGGCTGGAGTCTGGTCTCTCATGAGGTTTTCCTGATCTGTGGCACCACACCAAGCTCAGTTACATTTGGTCAGTGTCCTGATCCAGCCCATGCTTGGCCTGTCTGGGGCATGAGGTGGGAGAGTGTTGGGGAAGATGAAACAGGAAAGCCTTATAAATATGATTGCTTGGCAAGATTTTGAGAATATGGAAACTATAAGCGAGATTGAAATGAAAGCAAGCTTTCAGATACCTTGGTTACTAACAACTGGAAAACAATGGTATGGCCAGCTGAAGGTAATCCCTTTTGAGGAAACAACACCCTCTGCTTGCAGACAGGTCCAAGGGCCAGAGCAGACTCTACTAGCTTGGCAGAAGGGGCCCAAAGAGTAGCTTTTAGGGTTTAAAATGTACCACAGTATGGTAATGTAATGATTCTTATAGGCTGTATGTAAATACTATAGATTTGTATCTTGTACTAAATTGGTTAGTGAAAATTAGAATATTCAGCTCAGAAGATTTATTGTATTGTAATGGGAACTTTGTCCTCTTTGGTCCTCTCTTTTCCTCTTGCTCTCTCTCTCCCCAGCTCCTCTTTGGGGCCTGCTCTGAGCTGTGGCTGGAAGCTCCCTGCACCCAGCCTTTGGCAATAAACCACAGGTTCCAAGACCTGGCTCCAGAGATCTCTCGTCTCCATCCTTCCCAACTGTCCTACTCCTGCCGCTCCTACAGGAGAGGGTTTATTTTCTGTGCTAGGAAGAAAACAGTGCCAGTCTATGACGATTTTTTTCCTCATAGTTTGGTGTTTCTCTCACTCCTTGTTTCTCCTGCTTTGTACAGCACCTCTGTGGGAAAACTGTGGACAACAGGGTTGTGACCCCCAAATCTGAGATGACCGTTTGCTAATCCTGTGGAACTTTCAGTGTGGGGATGGATTGCACTTCTCTGGCACAGCCTTCCCTAAACATCATTACTTCTGTTTGTGTGGGATTCTGTGGCTGCTTTCCCAGGCTCCTTTTCTTTTCCACGGGAGAACCCACAGCCTGATACATGACCAAATCCACAAAATCTTTGGCCACCTACAACACCCTTGTCTCTAGCTCTGCACAGTGAGATGCAGCTTTAGCAGAGGAAAGTGCAGCAAGCACTGAAGTGAAAAATTTTTATATTTCCACTTGGAAATATAGTATCCATTTTTCCTTGTCCCCAGACCTGGGAAAAGCAGAAGACAGGCTGTTGTGAGAAGAGCAGATCTGCCGGTTCTTGGCTTCCTTCCTGCCTCTGTCAATGTGGGGATTGAAGCACTCGAGACGATGTTTCGTGTTCCGACTGAGGTGTTTATTATTTCTTATCTCTATTACAAATGGTGAGTTCTACAGCATTCTACTAACAAGCTACAAAATGGCTAACAATCTTTCTGTACATGGTCTTTTAAGGCTAAACTATCCAATTAAGAAATTACACCTAAATTATTTTCACTCTTAACCTAATAACTAATCACTCAAAGTCCGCAATGTGGACTTTTCTGTCCAATTACACAAAACCACCCAAACCTATGAAGAAGGAAGAAGATGAAGAAGGACCAGCTACCACGCTAAAACCTCCATCTTGCTCTACATATATTACTATATTCTAAAACCTTAAACTCTTAAGTTTTCCACCCTGGAATATCACACACTTCTAACCAACTACACACCCATAATCCAAGCGCTATCAATCAATTTTGGAAGCCTTCTCTACAGCCTCAGGTCAATGCAGTGTTCTCTTGGGGATCAGTGCATGTCAGCACAGAAAGTCTGAAATTCTCAGCATCCAGGGCTCCAACACAGATCCGCTGCAGAGATGGAGTGTTGAGGCCGAAGTCCTGCCTTGGCATAGGGGCTCCTGACCTTATTTTATCACCCTTGGAGTATAAAAATAATAAAAGAGGGTTTTTTATGTCTCAGTGAAATTGCCAGTTTTCAGGTCATTTCCACTGCCTTGTGTCCATTCCTGGGACACCTAAGGTTCCCTTCACTGCTCACACCTGGGATTTCTACCCATTGATAAACCCCACTGAGGTCCTAGGTCTGAGCAGCCCCAGCCCACAGCCTCTCCTTACCTGTCAGACTCTCAGATGTCCCAATCAATCCATGCTGGACTCCAGTTCTGACCAGCCTGTCTTGCACTGGGGAGTTCAAAACTGGTGCCAATGCTGCAGATGTGGCCTTACCTGTGCCCCAGGAGGGGACAAGGGTAACCTGAGGGCAAGTGCTCTGGCTCCCACACCTGAGGATGTTGTCAGACCATGGAGGTGCACTGCTGACTCAGGGGTGGCTCATGGCCATCAGTGTCTCTGGTCCCTCACACCAGTGTTGTCAGATGGAAACATCCTTGCCCAGGTGCAGGACATGGCATTTTCCTCTAGAAACTTCATGAAATTCCCATGGGCCCATTTCTCCCTGAAGAGACCAGCCCAGGGAGGGACGACACCAGAGCAGGCACACACCTGAGGGACTGCAGCCTGAGTGTGCCATGAGTGAGTAAACAAGAAGGAAAGAGGAAGAAACAAGTAGAAAAGCAAAGCCTAGCCCAGCCCCAGCCCTCTGTGCTGTGTCACCTCCCTCAGGGACTAGGAGAGACTAGGCAGAACCTGCAGGGAAAGAGGGGAGAAAAGATGCTGGACTGAAGCTGAACCTGGGAAAGTAGAGGAAAGGTGTTTCCCCAGGTGTTTCTTCAGTCATTACCTTGGGTCTTCCTCGGTACATGAATCAGTAACTAGAAGTTTATGTTACAGCAATAAATAAAGTGAAGTTCCTCAGGCTGAGAGGGTTCTGCCCGTGGTGGCAGAGACTGAGGCCAGGCCTGGGCTGGGATCAGCACTGATTGCCCTCTGAAGCCTTTCCTTCCCTTCTCCCCAGGCCAAACCGTGTTCTCCCCTCCAGTGCTGACACAAGCCTGCTCCATTCTTCCAAGAGCAGACCAAGTTTAGGCTCCAACTCACACGTCCCTCTGAGATGCCCTGTCCCAGCTCCACACCTGAAGTGTCCCTGCAGGTGCCTGGGCTGGACCTTGTGCCCCAGGCAGTGCTGGGGCACCTGGGGCAAAAGCTGCTGCAGACACACAGCCGTGACCAGCCCTGTGCACAGACCCCACAGGTGGGCCAGGCACCTGCAGCTTCCAGGAAAAAACCTGTACTGAGGTGCCACATTGTCTCGGTTTGAGACCAACTGGGAGACTGATTTACTGCTGCAACACACACCCATCAGCACGGAATGGCCTGGGCTGGGAGGGACCATTCAGCTCATCCAGCTCCATGCCCCTGCCATGAACAGGGATGTCACCCACTGCTCCAGGCTGCTCCAGGCCCATCCAACTCAGCCCAGGAAACTGCCAGGGATGGGGCAAGCACCACTAGAAAAGCAAAAAATCACTTACTGGGTATTTACAAGGAAAAGAAAAAGAAAATGGGAAAAAACCCAAAACAAACAAACCCACTTTGATAAGAGCCCTCAAAGCAGAGTTACCTGTGACATTCTGTAAGACTTCCTTGGAGAGCAAAAATCAGTTTTGACACTGTCTCCTGCAAGAAACACCATGTGCTTCAGCCTCAGGTCTCTGAAAGTCTGCTGGACAGCTTTAGATTCACACAATAAATCCTCTGTCTGGGGCAATGGGCTGCCCAGTCCGAGCACCTGTGCTCAGGTACAGCCTCAGGGCCAGGGCAATGTCAAGGTGCCACCCAGCAGGTATCTGAACCACGGTGGCTGTAAGGCAGTGTCACTGTGACAATCCTGCTGCCAGAGTTCTCTGCATTGGCAATGTTCAGAAGGGCCCTTTTCCCAAGTGTAACCATTGCAAGTGAGTAGAAAAAAGACCAAAACTTCAAAAATGGCAAGTGTGAGCCAGGAATTATCAGTTAATGATATTCCCAAGGAATATCCAAAAAGGAAAGCACAACATAAAAGAAGAAAGGTGAAAAACAGTAAAGTTTAATAGTTAAAAACACAAAGATCTGAGCAAAACCTCCAGGAATCAATAAAATAACTGACAAAATATCAATAAAGTATCAACAGCACTGGGGACAGCAGCTCTCAGAGCTGTGTGAAGACACACAGGATCCTGAGCAGATCCACTCTGGACACTGCTGAGGACAGGGACAGCAGTGATGTCCTGCAGATCCCTGGATCTGTACCTGGAACAGAACAAGGACCATTTGATCCCAGACAGGAGGAGGGAACACAAACACGGGTGAGTCCAGGCAGTGCTTTCCACCACAGAGTCAGTCAGTCAGTCACTACCCAACACCTCACGGGGTTCTGGAAGCACCTGCAGAGTCCCTGCCTTGGCTCTGCTGAATCTCGGCTCAGCTTTCCTGCCCCAAGCACAGCACACCTTCCCCAGCCCAGGCATTTGGGACTGCCCAAAGGAAATTCCAACAGGGCACTGTAACTAAAATGGCAGCACTGCAAGGAGCCCATAGGGAGACAGCATAAATGGACTGAAACCCTGTCCTGGAACACATCTCACACGGCATCACAGAGAGAAACACCATTCAGCCACCAGGACCTGGCTCTGTACCTCCCAACTGAGCCCTCCTGCACCACCCTGTCATTATTCCACCATGTATCTGGGTAATTTAATGGCCTTGTTCATCCCATTTCCCAAGGACACAGAACTGCCCCAGCACCCAGGCGGGCCCTGGACACTGAGGGCTCCAAGTGCTCTCATATGCAGAGCTACTGGCAAAGCTCCTCATTTCCCAGCCCAGCTGCAGGTGAGCAAGGACAGGACTGTTCATCTTGCCCTGCTGATGTCTTTCTTCATGTTCTTCTTCCTTCTTTTCTCCCTAAGGCACTGTGGGAACAGCCAGCTGAGACTTCCCAGCAGCAACCCAGGACAATCCCATCTGGAACAAGCAACCCATCCTTCACCTGGCCCTTGACCAACTCACCTGCCCTGTTCACACCCAAACAAACTCAGGGGGCCAGTGAGCTGCATGGCCAGACTGTCAGCATGAGCACTGCAGGGGGAACTCCTACAGTACCCCAGCATCCTGTTACACCAATAATCTGATCCCAGGCAGCACAACGCTGCTCTCCCCCTCCCACGCTCCCTGAAAGGCAGCACAGCTCTGCGTCTGCTGCCCAGAGGAGTGCCCACAGCGGCTGCCAGGCCAGCCAAGCAGGCCCTGCCCGGTACCTGTGCTGGCTGTGCCCCGAGCACGCGGTGCACGCGCTCCTGGGCGCTGTAGAACAGCTGCCCCCGCCGCAGCCGCGGCTCCTCCTGCTCGTACCAGCGCTGCTCGTCAAACTCGGGGAAGAAAAAGGCAATTTCTCTGCTGGCTGAGGCAGCCGAGTCTGAAAAAAAGAGAGGCAAAGAATGACAGAGAGATGCCAGTCTGCCACCACAAACACGTGCTGGACTCCAAAGGTGCCTGGCTAGGCTGCACCTGGCCAGGTGTGCGTGGGGTCTGCAGAATGGAACAAATCACTCACTTGGAGCCCCAGAACTAAAGCAAAGGCGGACAAAGCACCATCACTCCTGCCTCCCCAAGAACTATCCAAGAATGCTAGGCCTACCTGAGCCATGGGTCGTATTCCTGGTGTCTGTAAGGCCATAGGCACCTCGGATGGAGTCTGGGTCGCTGTGTCGGGCTCGGAACACTTTAGTGGGTCCCATCAGGGATCTCCAGAGAGGGACAGCGTCCTCATGGGCCAGGATGTAAGCCCACATGGGGCCACTGCAGCAAGGGCCCAGGAACAGCAGGAGAAAAGATTACGAAGAGCTCATTACTAACAGGTTATTCGTCCTCACAAACCTGCACAGTGCAGCCGCCCTGGCCTGCCCTGGCACGGTGCCACCGCGGCACCGAGGCCACGGCGCTGGCACTGCCGGCCTACTCCAAATGATGACCGGCACACCTTCGGGGCTGCCACCCGCCAGGTATCACTGCTGCCACAGCAGGCTGCGATCCCGAGAGCCTCCCACCTCGCACGCGGGCACGGCAGCGCACAGCCGCGGCACGTACCTGGCCATGAACTCCACCAGCCGCTGGTAGAAGAAACGCCCTGCGGAGAGACACGGGCCGCGTGGGCACCGGCCCGGGGCAGCAAGCCGCCCCGCAGCCCTGAGCCCCGCTCGTACCTGCGTGCTCCCGGTAGAAGCGGCGGCTCTGCTCCGCGCCGCACCGCAGCTCCTTGGCGCGGACGATGAGGAACCGGTGACGGAGGATGGCGGCGTGCACGGCCTGCGGGAAGAGGCGGTGCTGGGGGGGTTCGTGGCGAGGCCTGCTGTGCCGTGCCGTGCCGTGCCGTGCTGTGCCCGGCCCGGCCCGGCCCGGCGCTCACCTCGCGCACCAGCGGATGCGCCACGGCGTCCGGCTTGAGCAGCGCCAGCGTCAGCTGGAGCTCGTCGCGCGGCAGCGGGCACGCGCAGGCGCTGCCATGGCGACGGCGGCGGAGCAGCAGGCGCGGGCCGCGGCGCGGGAGGAGGCCCCAGCCCCGGATGGGGCCCGCGATGAGGCCGCGGCCGGCGCCGAGGAGACGGTGAAGATCATCTGCCTGGGCGACAGCGCCGTGGGCAAGTCCAAGTGCGTGGGGCGCGGGCGGCCCGCGGGTTGTGGCGGGGGTCCCGCGGAGCCGGGCGGGCCGCGGCTGACGGGACGCGTGCTGTGTCCGCAGGCTGCTGGAGCGGTTCCTGCTCGATGGCTTGTATCCTTGGCAGCGGGGCGGCGGGCAGGCCGGCGGCGGGCGGGGTCGCGGGCCGGCGGCTGTGCCCTCGCGGTGGCTCCTTAGCGCGGCGCAGCCAGCCCCAGCAGCTCTCCACGTTCGCCCTGACGCTGTACCAGCACCGCGCCCGCGTGGGCGGCCAGGAGGTCCGCGTGGGTGAGTGGGGCCAGCCCGGGGACATGGGGTGCCGTGGCAGACGAGGGCAGATTCCCTTCGCTCTGGGTCTCGGCTACGTGTTTTGATAAACAGCAGCATGGTGATAAATCTGGTGCCCTTCTGGGACGGGGCTGCAGCATTGGTGGATGGGGCAAAGTGACTGCCATCATCCTCCTGGGCTTGCAAAGTGTGGGGCACGGTCCCCACGATGTCCTGGACTCTGAGCTGGAGAGGGTTGGTTGGATGGATCCGTGGACAGTCGGAGGATAAAGAATGGTCTGGATGGACTCTGCGTGGAGTCACTGGTCACGGCTCTTTGGGGCTGGGGCTGACACTGCTTAACATCTTTGTTGTGACACAGACAGTGAGTGCAAATGTGGTCTGGTGGGGACCTGTCTGTATTTGGGCAGTTTAAGAAAGTCACTGTCCAGTAGGTCTGACACAGAGTCCAGTCACAGTATCAGTGCAAAGGAATCCCTAAGGAAACTGGTTCATTTGGCTTCGGATACAGCACCACACTTGGGTTCAGCTGACAGGAGGTGTGACTACACTGAGATTCTTAACTGAAGCTGTGCCAATTTATACAGCAAACCAGAGCCAGATCTGAACCTACAAACCCAGTGAGAGGTGGGGGATCTCCACCTGAGCTGCACCAACAGCAAAAGGCACGGCCGTGTCCAGGTTTGCTCCATGGTGTCTGGTGTACACAGAACTTCATGGACTGGGACCTGTTTGCCTCTGGCTGACTTACCTTCAGCACTTCAGGATGATTCCTGCCCCTGGGAGAACAGAGTCAGGTGTCTGTGAGAGGAGCTGGAGCATTTCCCACAGCAGGGCCCCAGCTGACCATCACTGGGTCAGAAATCAGCAGTGCCCAGCAGCTCCTGGAGTTTTAGGTAGTTTCCCGTTGTCATCCCTAGTGACAGAGTGGCAGGCATGGCAACTGCTGTGTGCACTTCTGCCTGTCTTGGTCCTGCTGTCCCACACAACTTGTGTCACTGGTGGCTTCTCCTTTGTTGATGGCCAGTGCCAGCATAGCCCACAGCTGAGCCCAGTAAGGAAAGGTCCCAGTTTGGCACAATTTCTTAACCCTAAGGTGTTTCAGATTGGTGAGGTGAAGCTCAGTGTGTGTCTCTGAGCAGGTGGGCTGGGCTTTGCCTCCTGGGTGTGAGTTGTGGGAAAAGCAGAGCTCGGTGAGTTGTGTCATTCTGAGCTGTTTTTGTGTTCCAGACTTCTGGGACACGGCGGGCCAGGAACGCTTCCGGAGCATGCACGCCTCCTACTACCACCAGGCCCATGCCTGCATCATGGTGAGGGAGTCTCAGCTGGACCCGTGGGATTTGGGCACAGAATGGTCTCAGTGACACTTGGCCTTTGTGTTACTTTTATGGTTACACTGCCATGTGTTCCTTGTCTCTTCCAGTCACTTAAAAAACTTTCCTATATTGTTCTTTCTTCTCTCACCAGATAAACCCCCTGTAGATGGACCTGATTAGCTCTGGTCTGTCTCTCCTGGTAACCCTTTTCCTCCATCCCCTGGCTCTGCTGTCTTCTCAATGTCCTCATGTTTGCCCCTGTTGCCAGTTTTGGTGGCTCCTCTCCTGCTCAGATCTCCTGATTTGTCCTGTCGCCCTCACTTTCCACCAGTGATTTTCATTGGTGCTTTAGTTGCCAGAACAGAGGATCTGATCCTGCTTGGCACAAGCTGTTCCCTCTGTGGGTGGTAGGGACTTGCACAGGACACAGGACGGTGTAAAGGACATCCAGGGCTGTTTCCTGCTGGCTGGGTTTGGCGATACTGTCCCTTTCTCTTTCACCCTTTGTAATAATGCCCAGTTCCCTTTGTCTTGTCTTTCTGGGAACATTCTGGATTCTGTCCTTGTGTTGGTCAGAGCTGTCCTGGGTCAGTCAGCCTTGCTGGGCTGGCCCCGGGATAGGTGGTTCTCTCTTGGAAGGTGTTTGATGTGCAGCGGAAGGTCACCTACAAGAACCTGAACAGCTGGTACAAGGAGCTGAGGGAATTCCGCCCAGAAATCCCATGCATTGTAGTGGCCAACAAGATTGATGGTGAGCATGCCTTCTGCTGCCAGCTTGCCAGGGTTGTGCTGGGATTCACTCCTGTCCTTACTGAGAACCAATGTCCCTTGTCTGTTGGGTCCAGAGGATTTCCTCAGTCCCCCAGGGCTGGGTCCTGTGCTGACCTCAGCTGCTGCTTTACAGGTGCTTGTCCTGTGTCACCAGCAATTAAAAGTGCAAATTTCATCCATTTCAATTTATTCAAGCATTTTTCTTCCAGTTCTCCCCTTACCACACTGCCTATTCTATCCATCAAGACCCCAAAAGTGATTGGAATAGCACCTGGTCAAAAATAGCAGCAAAAGGAAGCAAAAGCTGTTCTGTGGCTTCCCTAGATCAGTCAGGGATGGCCTTAGTGCTCCTTCAGCCTGCACAGACTCCTCTGTGCTGACGTGTCTCAATGCACCTGCTGACAGAACTGTTCACCTGGCCCTGCAGGAGGCTGAAAGGTTCTCTCCCATGGGGAATGCCAGCCAGCCCTTCGTGATTGCCGTCACAGGGTTGTGCTCGTCCGGCTTAGCAGGGGCTGACGTGTCACACAGAAGACACCCACCTTTGGACCTCCTGCCATGTCTGACTGACCATGTCTTCTTTGTCTGCCTCAGCGGATATGAAGGTGACCCAGAGAAGCTTCAACTTTGCCCGGAAGTTCAGCTTGCCCTTTTACTTTGTGTCTGCTGCCAATGGCACCAACGTGGTGAAGGTGAGATGGGTGTTCGGCTGCTGGGCTTGGTGTCCACGAGAGCCCTTGGCAGCCCATGGGGACTGCTGTGGGCACAGAGAGCAGGAAATGGTCCATCATTTCAGCTCCATGTGAGTGGCTGGTGGCTATGGAGTGCGGCAGAAGGGGTTTTTTCCCTGGGATGTGGGAACAGTCTCCATTTGCTACAAAAACCCAGTGCCCATGTGCCCCATTCTGTGAGTGACGAGCCTTGTCCTTCCCACCAGCTCTTCAACGACGCCATCAGACTGGCTGTGGCTTACAAACAGCACTCAGGAGACTTCATGGACGAGATCCTGCGGGAGCTGGAGGTAGGGAAGGCTCTGTCCCTGCTCGGTCCTGAGTCCTGTCAGATGAGCAGTTCTGCCCTTTTCCCTTGTGGCAAAGCGGGGAAACTGCAGCACGGGAAGCTTTGCCCTCTGCTGGGCTTTGTGTGCTGCTCAGTCTGGGCTGGGAGGGGGGAAGTGGGAGCCATCACAAGAGTTCTCACTGCCCTAGGCGGAGTCTAAAAGAGCTGCCACAGCAGATACAGTTGTTGCAGTCTGTCATTTCTCAGTAGTTCCTTGTCCCGCTCCTTTCCAGAGCTTTGATCTGCAGAACACAAGCAAGGATTTGTCAGATAAAGGGAAGAGCTGCACTGAAGAGGAGCCCTCATCTGCCTAGGCCTGGACCCTGAGCCTATTTTCCCCTTGGCTCTGGACTTCTGGGGCCTGCATGGAGGACAGTGATGCTTCTCATGCCCTAGAGCTGTGGTGATGGGCAGCTGGGCCTCTTCCCTTGTGGGAGTCTGCCTGGGCAGGATCTTCATTGGCTCAGCCCTTGCTGCTGCACACTTCGCTCAGGAGAGGGATGGGAGAATCCACATGATTCTGCATGGATGGTGGCTCATTCCTACTGCTCCTTCAGGACAGAGCTGCCTGGGAGAAGTGAGCCATCCTGGACCTGCAGGAGGTATCCTGCCCAGGCGCTGTAGTGGTACCTGCTGCAGAAAGCAAACACTAAAGGATATTTTTTACAAAGCTATGAGATGGCATCCTCCCTGCGCTGCTGCTGTAAGGAGGCAGGTGGTTTAAGGCCACAGGCCAGCCAGCCTGCTCCCAGCTGAGCCAGTGCTGCCTCAGTCCACCCATGACCTCTGCTGCCCATCCCTGGGCTGCTGTCCCCATTCTGCCCCAGAACAGCCAGATCCCAGGGGCTGCTGAGCACAGGAGGTTTCTCCTTCCAGGTCTGTACAGCTGACACATGTGGGCTCACACCCAGGAGCTGGTTCTGTCCCAGCTTATTGGATGTGGCCATGGCTCTTGTCTGTGTCTCTGCACACGATGCTGCATTCCAGAGAGCTGGATACACACAAAGTCACGGAATCATGGAATGGTTTGGTTTGAAAGGCACCTTAAAGGTCACCTCATTCCACTCCCTTCCATGGACAGGGAGACTTTCCACTATCCCAGGTTGCTCCAAGTCCTGTCCAGCCTGGCCTTAGACACCTCCAGGGATCCAGGGGCAGCCACATCTTCTCTAGGCACTGTGTGCCAGGGCCTCATCACTCCCTGAGTAAAAACTCCTTCCCACCACCATCCCAATCTCCCCTCCTCTAGATTTAATCCATTCCTCCTTATCCTGTCATGGCCTGCCCATGCAAAAAGCCGCTCTCCCCCACTATTATAACCTGCTTCAGGCACGGCAAGGGGCACTGAGGTTTCCCCGGAGCCCTCTCCAGGCTGAAGAATGAATGTGAACACAGCAGATGGACACAGCAGGGACTCTGTGGGCCTGCCAGTGCACTGAGCAGGGCTGAAAACACAGTTAATGGTGAACACAGAAACTTTACTTCAACGCCTCAGTCACGTCAGCATCGCTGTGGCTGCAGCGCAGCAGCGTGGGCAGGACAGAGAAGCCTCTGGCCCCAAGGCTACCTTTGGCCCAGCAGGAACTGCCGTGATCCACTGTAGCCCTGGAGCCTGCTCATCCTGCTGCTGCTCAGGCTTTTTTGTCCTTCTGAAACTGCAGGAATTCCTGCAGCAGATTCCAAAATTGCACCAGGAACTGGTGTGGGAATGCCATGGGCAGTGACGAGCCCGAGGATGTCACTGCTGGTCTCCGGCTGTACTCAGGGGTCAAGTTGATATCTTCCTCTGCTTCCTCTGCTTCCTCTGCTTCCTCAGGCTCCTCCTCGGGGGCCGAGGTGACAACTGGCTCTGGTGCTGGACCAGCTCTTTCTGCTGGGCTCAGGCCCGTCTGGAGTAGGATCCAGTTGTAGAAGTGCTGAGTGGAGGTGTAGATCCCGGGGTGCCTGGCTCTGTCACAGCCTCTTCCCCAGCTGTTCAATCCCACCAGCCAGTAGTAGTCAGCGTCATTGTCCTTGCAGACGAGGGGACCCCCGCTGTCCCCCTGTGCCAGAAGAGATGGCTCAGGGACTGTGGGGGCTGCTGTGGGGAAGGGAGGGGCAGACTGGGGACAGGCTGTGCTGTGTGTGGGGATGAGGGGGTCCCTGCACTGCCGCGGGCTCAGGGACTTATCACAGCCTCCTACCTGGCAGGTGTCAATGCCACCCTGCGGGTACCCAGCACACAGGTTGTCAGCATGAACGGCCCCTGCATACCAAACACCCACATGGGCCGTGCCAGCAGCAGAGGCCACGGAGCCGTAGTCGAGAGCAGCAGAGCTGTGGTCAGAGGCCATGGGCCGGAGCCCGCAGGTCCCTCTGGAAGCACAAAGCCATCACTGACCTGCTCGGTGGCTGCTGCTGCTGCTCAGGCTGAAAGTCCCACCTGGTCCCTGAGCAGCAGCAGGGCCAGAGAACCCCGAGGGGCATCTTTCACCACAGTTCTGCCAGGGAAGTCCCCAGGTGTTCCTCCAGCTCCCTCCCAGAGCCTGGAACCACTGACCTGCAGGTGTCCCAGCTGCCCCACACGGGCCCGGCCAGGGCTGGCAGGATGAGCAGCCACAGAAGAGCCATCCGTGCCAGCACAGGTGGCAGAGCCAGAACAGAGGTGTCAGCTCCAGTGCGGCCACCGCCACAGCACCCACAGCCTTCGTGGTGCTCACAGTGCCCGGGCCAGGGCCGCTGTCACAGAGGGGCTGGTTCTGAGTGCTGGGCAGGGAAGGGAGGGGCAGCACAGAGTCATAGAGACATGGAATGGTCTGGGTGGAAGGGACTTTAGTGACCACCCAGTGCCATCCCTGCCATGGACAGGGACACCTTCCACTGTCCCAGGTTGCTCCAAGCCCTGTCCAGCCTGACCTTGGGCACTGCCAGGATTTCAGCCCCAGGGCCAGCCCCAGCTGCTCTGGGCACCCTGTGCCAGGGCCTGCCCGTACTCACAGTCAGAAATTCCTTCCTAAAGGAATCTAAATCTGATCTGCCCACCTTCAGCTTAAGGCCATTTTTCTTGTGTCCTATCACCACACGATCTTGTCCGAAGTACCCCTCCAGCCTTTTTCTAAGCCCCCTTTAAGTACTGGAAGAGGCACCAAAGTGTCCCTGGAACCTTCTGTTCTCCAGGCTGACCTGCCATAACTCTCTCAGCCTGTCAACCCTTCTTCCCACCCTGAATGAGTATTTTAAACATGGTGATCCTTGCTGCAAAACAGCAGCGGTCTACAAATTCACCTTCACCTTTTACATATGTTTATTTTACATATCTATTTCAGAAAGGCACCTGACTTTGATTAAATACCTCGAGAAATTGAAGTTTACATTTTTTCCTCCATAATTTCTTGAAATACTTTGTGGGAGGATGGCTGAGGGTAAAAAGATAACAGTATGAAATTATAGGGGAAATTACAGTTGCTGCTCTCTGGATGGAAGGCAGTCAGCATGCCTGATGTCCCTCACACCGCACAACCAAGAGAATCCCCTGCTGCCCATGCTATGGGATGAGACCAGGACAGGAGGGTTCTAGGCGGGGTTATGTCCAGCTCCCCATCCACCAGCACCCCCAAGTCCTTCTCACAGGGCTCCTCCATCTGCTCATTCCAAGCCTGGATGGATTCCAAAGTTTTTTCCAGGCACAGCATCTGCACTTGGTCTTGTCAAACCTCATGAGGTTCCCACAGGCCACCACTTGGGCCTGTCCAGGTCCCTCAGGGGGCAACCTGCCCCACTCAGTTTGGTGTCACCTGCAAACCTGCTGAGGATGCACTCCCTCCCTTCATCCTTGTCATTAACAAAGATATTAAATTCTTCCTGCACATCTGTCCCAGCTTCTCCCTTCCCCTTTGGGTGGGACATCACAGGGGTGTTGGACAGAGGGTGGCCAGCAGAGCAGGGGGGTGATCCTGCCCCTCTGCCCTGCCCACATGAGGCTGCTCTGAGCTCCACAACTCGGGAAAGACAAGGAGCTGCTGGAGAGGGCCAAGGAGGCCACAAAGATGATTCAGGGTCTGGAGCATGTCTGTTGATGAGGGGCGACTTCAGGAGCTTGGCTTGGTTAGTCTGGAGAAGGCTGAGAGTGGATTCCATCAATCCATACAAATATCTCAAATCACAGAATCACACAGAACCACAGAATCAATTACAGTGGAGAAGCCCTCCTAGACCATTGAGTCCAACCCTGTGCCTGGTCTCCACTTTGTCCACCAGACCAGACCACTGAGTGCTACATTCAGTTGTTCCTTGGACACCTCCAGGGACTGGAACTCCATGGGGCAGCCCCTTCCAATGCCTGACTACCTTTCCATGAAGAATTTCTTGAACTCCACCCTGAACCTCTTCTGGCATAACTTGAGGCCGCTCCCTCTTGTCCTGTCCTTTGTTCCCTGGGAGGCTGAGCCTCCCCTGGCTCCGCTCTCCTGTCAGGGAGTTCTGGAGAGTGAGAAGGTTCCCCCTGAGCCTCCTTTTCTCCAGGCTGAGCCTCTCCAGCTCCCTCTACTCCTCCTCTAGGCCCTTCCCAGCTATGTTGCCTTTTCTGGACACACTCCAGCCCCTCAATGTCCTTCTTGAACTGAGAGGCTGAGAACTGGACACAGGACTTGAGGTGTGTCTCACCAATGCCACGTTCAGGGGGACAATCACTTCTTCCCCAACAGCTCATTTTTAGGCACATAGGGACAGGCTGCTCCTGCACCTTAAAGGTTTCCTTCTTGATGTATGCCCAGCCCTCTTGGGACCCTTTGTTTTTAAGGGCTGCTTCCAAAGGGACTGTCCAAATCAGTGTCCAAACTGGCTGAAATTCACCCTCTGACAGTCTGATGTAGAGGTTTTGTTGACTCACCTTGTTACTTCACCAAGGACTGAAAACTCTTTCGTTTCATGGTCACTGTGCCCAAGATGGCTCCAACCACCACATCTTCCAGCAGCGCCTCTCAGTCTGCAAACAGCAAGTCCAGCAGGGCCCCACCCTTGGTGGGCTGCTCAGCTACTGAGTCAGAAGTTCTCTTCCACACATTCCAGGAGCCTCTCAGCCTGTCTCCTCTCCACTGTGCTGCTTCCAGCAGACATCCGGCAGGTTAAAGACCTCCAAAAAAACAAGGGCTGGCAACCACGAACCATCAGCCAGCACTTACCTCTCCATCCTGGTTGTGGGGTCTAGAACAGACTCCCACCAGGTATCTGCCTTGCCAGCCTTCCCCTTGGTTCTCACCCATGACCTGCCACTGAGCTCCAGACAGCCAAAACCCTCCCTAACGTACAGAGTCATCACACCACATCTGCTGCCTCACCTGTTCCTTCTGAAGGGCTTGGAGCCATCCACTGCAACATTCCACTCATGGAGTCATCTCATCACAGTTCCATGACAGCAGAGCTCTACATCAGAGCTTTGCTGCTGCACCATGGCCTCCAGCTCCTCCTGTGTTGCCCACACTGCTGCATTGGTGTAGATGCACTTTAGCTGTGCCATCAGTGTCTCCCCAGCACTGGCCTGCTGCCCCCAGCTTCATTTCTAGGGAGTGTGCTCTCATCCCCCTCTCCCTTCAAACCTAGTTTGAAGCCCTCTCAATGAGCCCTGCCAATTCACAGGTTGGAACCCTTTTGCCTCTTCTAGAGGTGAACCCATCTACCTTCAGCCTGGTGCTATACACACCACCTCATGTTCAAAAAACCCAAAATTCACCAATGGCACCAGTCTTTAAGCTACTTTTTGATCTCATGGGTTTTCCTGTTCATTTTGACATTCATCCCTACTACCAAAGGAATCAAGACCACCACCTCTTGTACCTTGTGCTCTTGTCCCTTCAACCAGGCAACCCAGTGCCTTGAAATAGTTTTTTGTTACCCTGGTACTTTTCTCATCAGGACAATGAGCAGTGGGCAGGAACTGGTGGGTGAATTAGAGCAGGGAGTCTCTCAGCAATGTCCCTTGCCTGGGCCTCAGGGAGACAGCAGACTGTGGGATAGGTCTGGTTGGCATACAGGTCCTCAGCCCCGTTCAGAAGTGAATCACACACAAATACCCTTCTTTCTTTTTTCTTTAATAACTGTAGCTGTGATCTGTCTGACTGACTGCACTGATCTGGGACACCCACCAAGTAGACTTTCTTCTCCACTGTCAACTATCTGACCCTCAAAATCCAGGACCTCGTATCAGTGCTGTAAGGGCACCTGGGAAGGCGAGGGAAGCCAGGAGGGGTTCTGCTACCTCCCTAAGCAGGGACCTGTTTCCATTCCCCAGCTTTTAGGTCTCCTCCTGCCTGATGGCAAGAGGGCCAGGGCTGCTCTGACTCTTGCTGAGCTTTCATGCACTGCATTTCTCTCCTGGATGGAAGGGTGCAACTCCACCAGTCTGTTTCTCCTTGGCAGTCCTTGATAATCCTCAGCCTCCCCACCTCCTCTGTAAGATCCCCCACCTGTTCACACCACATGCAGTGATGTTTCCACTGTCCTCCAGCAGCAACAGTAGGCTCAGACACTCCCTGCAGCCCGGTGCTTCTAGGGGAGCTCTGTCTGCTTCTCCCCACTCCTGCAGCTATGGCTTTTGTCAGTGTGTGAACTACTGCTGGGTCTAATCAAGTTGGACAAGTGAAAAAAACAATCCCCACCTGAGGAGAGCACACCTCAAGAGTCAGGAGGGTGGCTATGCCCTTCTACAAATGCTACTCCTTGAGCTGCTACGCCACGTCCTGCTGCTTCACGTCCCATTTGGCTGCCCCAGCCACCAGGCTCTGGGTCACCTGCACAGCCTGGAGCCATTTCGATCTCCCCTGCTCCTGGCAAAGCCCCGCTGTGTGCCTGATGGGCTGCCAGGGCTCCTGAGTCCACGTGGAGCTTTGGACTGCTGCTCACATGTCCACACTAATCCCTCACCCGAGGGGATTGCACCAATCCATACAAGTATCTGAGGGGGGATCCCACCAACCCCAGACCTCCCCAGGTTATGAGGATGGTGTCAGACCCAGCCTCATCCTGCCAGCGACAGGACGAGGAGTCAGGCCCTGAGCTCCAACAGTCCCAGCTCAGCATGAGGAACATCTTCCCTCCACCAGGGAAAGGCCAAGCCCTGGGAGAGCTGCCCAGCAGGGTGAGGGGTGTCCCTCCATGGAGACATCCTAACCCACCTGGACAAGTGTCACCTGCTCAAGGCGACCCTGCCTGGGCAGGAGCTGAGCTGGATCATCACCAGAGGGCCCCTCCCACCCACACTGTTCTGGGATTCCGTGTGTGATAAATGTGTGTGTGTGTGGTATGTGTGAGACACCTGTGTGTGAGACACCTGTGTGTGAGACACCTGTGTGTGGCACACCTGTGACAACTGTGTCCATGCCCACCCGTGCCCACCCTTGCCCACAGCATGTCCCCAGCACGGCCACCACCCAGGCCCACAGAGATGTGGGTTCCCCCTCAAACGCCCCTCCAGGTGTCACCCTGTCTGCAGGGGCACACAGGGGCTGCTGAGGAGGTGGGGGGGCCATGGGGACAAGGAGGCTGGGAACAGAAACATGGGGGCAGGGCTGGGTGGACAGAGCCCCCAGGCCCCGTGTGGCACGGGGGGCTCTCCCCTGCTGTCCCCCCAAGGGTGGGGGTTATGGGGGGCTCTCAGGGTGTTCCTGTGCCCTGAGCCCTCCACGTCTCTGTCCCTGGGCCACATGTCCAAGTCCCCCCCATTTCTGTCTTCCCCCCATCCCTCAGAGCACCCCACAGAGCAGAGCAGAGCAGACAGTGAGTGGTGTCAGCACATGTTGGGGACACTGGCAGGGAGACACATGGAGGACACAAATGACACGGGCACTGGGGGAGGGTAATAAATAACCACCCCCCAGGTTCTGCTGGGCTGAGGAGGCTGGGGAGGAGCTGGGGGAACGGTGACAAGGTCACAGAGACAACTCCCAGTGTCCTTGGGGTGTTCCTTTCCTCCCCCACGGTGTCCCTCCCTGCCTACAGGCAGGACCTGGCAGGATTCAGCAGGATACAGTGGTGGCACTTCCCCATCACGGGACATAGCTGAGACACAGTCACGGGTCACCCTCAGGGCCCTCGTGGCAGCCCCAGGCACCCTCAGAGACACACCAGGTTCCCCGTGTCACCCTCAGACCCAGGGGGCAACCACAGCCCCCCACCACCCGAAGGACACCCTGGGAATGCCAGGGACCCCCCAGAAGCAGCCTGGGATGGGCTGGGGACTTCTTGGGGTGGAGACCCCCAGGCATGGGACACAACTGCCCCAGGTGGGCTGGGGGCCCCTGGGTGGGTTTCCCTGGGGTGGAGACCCCCCAGGCCTGGTTTATGACCCCAACGGGTGCTTGGGGCTGTTTTGGGGTACCAGGGAGGGCTACCACAGGTCTTCGAGTGTGAAGAAGTTGTGGGAGTGGTGGAGGACTGTTTGGGGTGGCTGGGAGGGTGCCGAGGGCTGTCTGAGGGTGCTCGTGGGCCGTGGTGGGGTGCAGAGGCCACGGGCACTGGGGGCAGTTTGGGCGTGCCGCGGGGCCTTGCACACACGGGGGGATGGGGGAACTGCTTGGGGGAGCTTAGAGGGGGATTTTGTGGGGAGGGGCGGGGGGTCCGGGGGGCTCTATCGCAGCTCATCGGGGGCGAAGAGCCCCCGGGCGCGGCGCAGCACCGAGTCCCGGGCCGGGTCGTAGGGGTGGTCCTTGGAGGGGATCTCGAGCACCGCGGGCAGCGCCCGGGCATGGGCTGCGACCGCCGGCCGGATCTGCTCCGCCAGCGCCTGCGAGATCAGGATCATGCCCACGTCCTCCCGCGCCAGGAAACCCCTGCCAAGGGGAAAAAGGGCGAGTGAGGGGGCACGGAGCGCCCGCCGCGGGGCCCCGGCACCCCGGCACCCTGCCGAGGCTCCTGCCAGCCCTCTCCCTCCCTCCAGGAGCCCTGCGACCCCCAGAGCCCGCCTGGTGCCCCTGCGAGACCCCCTGGGCACTCCCACGAGCCGCGGGGGCCCCGCAGGCACCCCGACCCTGGCTGGCCCCGGGCCCCGCAGGCCGCCCGAGTCCCCCGGCCGCCTTCCACACACCGGAACGTCTCCTCGATCTCCGCCAGGCTTGTTTCCTTCTCCACCACCAGGAAGTTGGGCCGCCGGTGCTTGTCCAGCTCCCCGATGCCGCCCAGCAGAAACCCGGTCACCGTGTCCTCGTCGCCCATCACCGCGATCAGCTTCCCGCGGCCCGCCATGCCCGGGGCCCGCTGGGAACGGAACCCGCCGGGACAGGGACCCTGGGAAAGCGGTGCCGGAGCCGGCGAGGTGCGGAAGCGCCGCCGGGAGCGGCTGTGGGGCTCGGGACCGGCCGGGACCGACCGGAACCCGCCGCCGCTTCCGGGTTCCGCCGCCGCTCCCGGAGCGCCCCGCCCGCCGCTGCCCGGCAACGCGCGGGCCCCGCCCACCGCCGTGGGAGGAGCCTCGCCCCCTGGCCACGCCTTTCTGTGCTCTCGTCCCACCCCCTGCCGCCGGCCCCGCCCCGCGCGCATGCGCAGAGTGCCGTGCCCTTGAGGGGACGCGGGGCTCTTCCCCTGCACAGCGCCCCCTACCGGACGGCACCGGCCCCGCAGGCACCGGGACCCCTGAACCCCCAGGCCCCCAGGATACCACTATGTGCCATGGAATCCCCTTGGACCCCCCCGGGCTCCCCAGGATACCTCTGCTTGCCATGGAATCCCCCTGAACCGTCCCGGGCCCCCAGGATACCACTGTTTGCCATGGAATCCCCTTGGACCCCCTCGGGACTCGGGCACTCTGCTCCAGACCCTCCCAGGCCACCTCCAGTGCTCTGTTCCAGACCCCACCATCTCGCTCCGGGGCCTCACGATCCCGTCCTGCAGCCCACAGAATCCCCGCCACACCCCAGGACCAGGATGTCCTGCTCTGGACCCCCCAGGCCCCACCATCCTGCCCCGGACACCCAGGGCCACCCCAGACCCTTCTGTGCTGTTCTGCACACCCCACAGCTGTGTCGTGCTCAGAACACCCCAGACACGGTGTCCCGTGTCCCCGGCCCTGGCCCGTCCCCAGCCCCCAGTCATCACTCGGACCACGCTCCTGTCCCAGTGCTTTATTGCCGGGCCCGCGAGCCCTGCGTGCCGGGCTCTCAGGCCGCGGTCACTCGGAAGGGGCTCCCCGGGACGTCGCGGTCGCCCCAGCGCAGCAGCAGCACGTACTCGCCGCGCTCCCGCACGCTGTAGGTCACCGTGTACACGCGGTTCCCCTCGTGCTTCACGTGCACCTCCTCGCACGGCGCCTTGGGACCGTGCACCCCCACCAGCAGCATGTTTGTGCCTGGGGGGACACAGGCAGGGTGAGCCCTGAGCTTCACACCCCAGGGTCGCCCCGAACTTCCCCCCTGCATCCCAGACCCTCCACCAGACTCTCCCACTCACCCACCCCATCCCCTCCCAGGGCCCCCCAGGCCCACCTTTAACCCACCCCATCCTTTCTGAAGGCTCCCCAGAACCCTCTGAACACCCCACAGCCCCACCACCTCTCCTCCAAGCCCTCACAGGACTCCTTTAGGAGCCCCAGACCGTTCTGCTGAGCCCCCACCTGCCCTTCCAGCCCCATGCCCCCTCCCAGGCGCCCCAACCCCAGGACCCCCAGCGTCCCTCACCAGCCTTGCTGCAGTCCACGGTGAAGTGGTTCTTGTGGCCTAGGCGGGCGGCTGCCAGCCCTGGTCCCCGGGCCACCACCTGCCCAGCGTCCGACGGGGCCTTGGTGACCCCCCCAAAGGCGGGGGGGCCCCGCGAGCCCGCCCTCACCACCGGCTCCACCAGCACTGTTGAGGTCTCGTGCAGACTGTGCCCGCCCGACAGCCGTGGGCCTGGGGAGTACCAGGGACACGGTCAGCCCCCACCAAGGGACACCCCCATCACACCGTGCTGGGGGACATCTTTTGGGGCAACCCCCCTCCCCCTGGGACCCCCATCATGTCATCCTGGGGCTCCTACACCACGTCACCCCCAGGACCCCCCTCCTCACGTCACCCTGGGGTCCTGCAGGGTGGCCCTCCTGCAACCCTCCATCATGCCCATCATTGACCCCTTGTCACCCCACACTGGGGACTCCTGTGTTCTCCTCCCCCAGTCTCCCTTATCCATGCCCCCCATCCCCATGTCTGCCCCCACCCCATCTGTAGCAGTGACCCTGACTTTGAGGGGGCTGCCCATGATGTCCCCATGTCCCCCTCAGTTCCTGTGTCCCTGCTAGTTCCATGTTCCTCCCTGCCCATGATGTCCCTCCCAATACCCATGTCCCCTCCCACCCCCATGTCCCCCCAGTTCATACCAGTGACCTTGGCCTTGAAAGGGCTCCCCACGATGTGGTGGGGGCCCCCATACTTGATGGAGATGAGGTAGTTGCCAGGGGCCATCGGGGTGTAGGTGACGCGGTGTCCCTCAGGGACCTCAGTACAGTCCAGCTCCACTTTGGAAGGGCCATCAATGGTGACAGCCAGTGCTCCTGCCCCTGCATTGGCTGTCTTCACCAGGAACTCTGAGGGCACCCCTGGGACATGGACATGGGGATGGCATCACGAGGGAGACACCAGGACACCATTGTGGTCACCACCCTTGGCCATGTTCCCATCATGGCAACGTCATGGCCACATCTCCATCGTGGCTCTGTCCCCATCACCATTTCATGGCCGTGTCTCTCCCCACCCCTCCCACAGCCCTGTCCCTGTCTCCACAGCAGTGTCACCTGTGCGGCCACCCTCGAGGCCCGGCCCAAAGGCAGTGACGAGCCCGGGGTCCCCAGCCTGGCTCTGCTCGCCCACGCGGATGTTGAAGGGGCTCCCGGGCACGTGGCGCCCATTGAAGCGCAGGTCGATGGAGTGGACTCCGTTCTCACGCGGCAGGAACCCCAGGGCGTACCGATCTGGGGGACACAGACATGTCACCGTGTCCCTGTGTGCCCGTGTCCCCACACCCCTGTTCTTGCACAGCAGGAACCCCAGTGCATGTCAGGGGGACACAGACATGTCCCCATACCCCCGTGTCCCGTGTCCCCACATCCCTGTGTCTCCACACCCCACGCAAGAACCCCAGTGTGTACTAGTCTGGAGGATGCCATCATGTCACCACGTCCTGTGTCCCTGTGTCACTCTGTCCCCGTACCCCATGTCCCCATGCTCTCAAGCCCCATGTCCCCACATCACATGTCCCCATGTCCTGCACCCTGTGCCCACCACCCCACATCTGCAGACCCGGTGTCCCCGCAGTGTCCCCGCGGTGTCCCCGCGTCCCCTCACCGCTGTCCAGCTCGGACACGTAGCACTCCTCCACCACCCCTGCTGGCGTGTGCACTTTGGCATCAATGACACCGCGCGCCCCGTTCAGCTGCACCGCGAAGGACGCTGGCTGGTTCACTGCCACTGTCTCCTGTGGGGACACCACAGCGGCATCAGGGACAGGGGGGACAGGGGGACATCATGAATGATGCCAGCTGGTTCACCCCAGGGAATGGGGGGACACGGCAGGGGGGCAGTGGGGCAGGGGGAACCACGGGGCCCAAGAGTGACACAGAGGTGCAATGTGACACAAGGGATGTGAGACTGGCACCAGAGAGGGTCCCAAGGCTGGCACAGAGGGACATAAAAGTGGTCTAGGGGTGACATGAGGGAGAGAGAGGTGGCCCCAAGAATGACATGAGGGAAGGAGAGGGTCCAAGGGTGCCACAGGAAACCCAAAGGTGGCACCCAGTGGGCATCCCAAGAGTGCAATAGGGGCTCAGAGCAGCCCAAGAGTGACCCGGGGACCCAGAGGGCATCTGTGGGCCCACGGGTGCCCTAGGGTTTCACAGGGGCTGTCCCCAGTACCTGCAGGCTGGTGACAGTGAGGCGTCGGGCATCATCAGAGTGGGAGGCGACAGGGACGATGAAGGGGCTGTCAGGGATGTGCTCCTCGTTGAACTTGATGGACACCTCGTAGTCACCTGGGGGACAGGGGACAGTCAGGCAGGGAGCCCCCACACAGGGACACCTTCCCTTGGGAACACTGTTATGTGGGGACACCCATGCACAGAGACACCCTCCCTTGGGGACAGCTGTGCAGAGAGACACCTTTATTTGGGGACATCCTCCCGTGGGCACACCCTTAACTGGGGATACATTTGCATGTGGGCTCCTCCTCACATGATGGTCCTGTGGCCCCAGCCCCAGGCTGAGCACCCTGGGGATGTTAGGGGTGGGTGGGGTGGTTGGGGGTGTTGGGGCACAGCCCCCCCTCACCTGGCTCCTGCACCAGGTAGGAGACGCCACAGGAGCCATCCTTGCGGTCCTCAAAGGAGATCTCGGCCTTGCTGGGGCCCTCGACAGCAATGGAGAGTCCCCCCGCGCCCGCCTCACGCGTCCAGATGCTGAACTCAGCTGGGGGGGTCACCGGTGTCACCCTGGCCCTCAATGGCACCCCAGGGTGGCGACACCCAGCACAGACCTGCACCCACCCACCCATGGCACCCAGACCCCTCCAAAGAACCCACATCCCCCCACAAAACACAGAGCACCTATGACACCCCTGCATTTCCCCCACACCCAGCTGTACCCAAATCCTCCATCACAGCACCCAGAGCCCCCAAATTTCACCAACACCCCACCCACACATAGCACCTACCCCATTGCCACCCACACCCGTAACAGCACCCAGACCCCACACACATCCCCCAAGAGCACCCATCCCTCATTGCCCCCACATCCCCACCACACCCCCATTCCCATGGCCCCCAGAGCCCCCAGGCCCCCATCCTCCCCCAGACCCACGTACCTGGCGTGCCGGCCACGGCGCGCTGCAGCCCGGTGCCCCCTGCGCGCACCTTGTGGGCGCCGCCCTCGCCCAGGGGCCCCACGGTGAACTGGAAGGGGCTCCCGGGCACGTGCTGCCCGCGGAACTTGACGCTGACGGTGTGGGCGCCTGTCTCCTGGGGCACGAAGCGCACGCTGTACACCCCCGCGCCCCCCGGCACCACCTCGGCCTCGCGCCGCTGCCCCGACGGGCTCAGCACCTGCGCCGACAGCTCCTGCGCTGACGCCTCGCCTGCGGGCACGCACCACGTCACGCTGGGCACCCAACACCAGCGGCACCCCAGCGGCACCCCAGCGGCACCCCAGCTCCCTATTGCCACGGCATCCCAGCTCCTGCACCACTGCCTCAGCTGCAGGCACACACCATGTCACCCTGCAGCACCTGGGCACCCCAACACCACCCCATTGTCACACCACCACTGCGCCACTATGGCACCCCAGCACCCCATCACTATATGGCACCCTGTCATCCTGTCACCAGGGCACCTTGTCACCACATCACTCCATCATCCTGTAACCCGGGTACCCCTGCATCCCAGCCCCTCTGCACCCCATTTCCATATCACCATGTCACTATGGCACCCCAGCACCTGTCACTGGGGCACCCTGTCATCCTGTCACCGTGGCATCCTGTCCCCCATCAAGCCATTACCCTGGCACCACAGCACCCCTGCATCCTGTCACTGGGGCACTGTGGCATCCTGTCACCCCAACATCCTGTCACTCTGATACCAGAGCACTGGGACACCCCATTGTCCCATCACCTTCTCACCATCGTCCCAAGGGCTCCCTGGCACACTAACACTCTGCTACCCCACCACCAGGGCACCCTTGTCACTGTCATCCCACCACCCTGCCACCAGTGTGCCCTGCTGTCCCAACACCCACCAGAGCCCACGTACACCCCCCCACTGGGTGCACCCCACCCCACAAGTGTGCCCCCTCATGCACAGGACACGTACCCTTGCCAGCGTGCACACACACACATTCACACACACGTGTGCACACACATGCACACACCCTTGTGGGACTGCACACCCATGCTGAGGGGACCCACAGCCCTCTGGGCTGAGCACACACACCCTGTAAGCAGGGTGTGCACCTGCCTGTGCAAAGAGCCAGAGTTGCCCCCACCTCTGCACACATCCCCGCGTGAAGGGCACCCCCCATCAGCACAGCAGCCCCCACGCATGTACCAGGGAGTGTGTCCCAGGTGTGTCCTGGGCACACACAGGTGGGCCCTTGTGTGAGCACACACAGCCGTGTGCAAGGGCACTCCCATGGCAAGTGTGCCCAGCTCTCATGCAAGCCCACATCCCTGCACACCCAGCCCTTGTGCAAGCACACACCCCCAGGCCTCACGTGCACCCAGCCCTTGTGCAAGCACAGCTCTGTGCAAACACACACTGTTGCTCTGGTGCACCCAGTCCTCATGCAAACACACTTCCCTGCACTCTCCCCTCATGCCCACCCGCCCCTCGTGCAAGCACGGTGCCCTGCACGCCCAGCCCTGGTGCATGCTCG
This sequence comes from Passer montanus, assembly GCF_014805655.1. Classification (NCBI taxonomy): domain Eukaryota; kingdom Metazoa; phylum Chordata; class Aves; order Passeriformes; family Passeridae; genus Passer; species Passer montanus. Next base: position 112,483 of record NW_024365048.1, read on the forward strand.
CCCCTCATGCACACGCAGCTCTTGAGCAATCCCACTTTGCTGCACGCCCCCATGCACACGCCCCGAACCGCCCCGGTGCAGGACGCACCCTCGTGTGCGCGCGCAGGGGCTGCGAAGGCGCCGATGCCCTCGCGGGTCCCGAAGGCCCCGAAGGCCCCGAAGGGCTCCGGGGGGGCGCGGGGGAAGGCGCCGCCCACGCGGGTCGATTCCTCCACGTGCACCTCGCGCGTGGTCTCACCGCCGCGCGTCTTGCTGATCTCAGTGCGCTCCGTGCGTGTGTACGTGTGGCTGCTGCGCGTGAACGTGCGCGTCAGCCGCTCCTGCGCCGACACCATCTGGAACCAGTTCCCTGGGGAACACCCCGCGGGGACACAGGGACAGCGCGGACACATGGAGGGGGAACAGAGGGGTGATTGGGACACAGGAGGATATGGATAGACGTGGGGATGAATGGACAGCGGGATGGATGTAGTGATGGAAGGAGATGTGGATGAGTGGAGACATGCAGGGATGGAGACGAGGATGGACACAGGGATGATGGAATCACGATGGGTGGAGATGTGAGTGGTCACATCGTTGGAAGTAGAGAATGGTGCAGGGAGGGGTGGAGCCAAGGGGGGATGAAGCCAGAGATGGACATGTGGATAGGTGTGAATGGACACACAGACATGTGGATGGAGGTGTCAGTGCATGGTGGCATGCACAGTGGATGCAAGGACACAGGCACAGCACACAGAGAAACACAGACATGGACATAGACGCATGGGAGGGGAGAGAAAGAGAAAGCAAGGAGAAATCAGATCTGGAGTGGCTGAGATGTGTCTCCATCCCCATGGCCCACAGAGCAGGAGGAGGAAGAAGATTAGGTTGGAGAAGGGAGAAGAAGAGGAGGAAAAGAGGAGGATGATGGAGGATAAAAGATGAGAAGAGGACAAGAAAGAGGAAGAGGAGGAAAAGGGGAGGAGAAGGAGAAGGAGGGAGGGTGGGAGGAGGAGGAGGTAGGAGAACAAGAAGAAGGAGGAGGAGAAGGAGGAAGAGAAGGAAAGCCAACCCTACCTGGGATCTTAAGGTTGAGGTCACAGGTGCTGCCAACAGTGGCGATGGAGGGCGCCTGCCGCCGGCGTGTGATGCTCTCCTTTATCCGCCCCTCACCCGTCACCTTCACCGTGAAGGGGCTCCCTGTGGGACACAGTTACCTCAGGGACCCGTCACCCCCTGGGGGTCCTAGAACCCCTCCCCACCACAACTCTCCGTCCCCCATGTTTCCCCCAGCCCCACCTGGGACATGTTTGTCAGCAAACTTGATGTTGATGATGTAGTTGCCGGGCTCGGTGGGGCAGTAGGTGACTTTGCAGGTGCCATCTTCCATGTCCTCACAGTTAATGTCCACCTTGCTGGGGCCCTCAATGGACAGGCCCAGCCCACCGTAACCTGGGTGGCCATGGGGATATATCAGAGGTGTCCCATGGAGGCTGTCCCTGTCCTGGTCACAGTCACACCAAGGCCACAAGCCCAAACTGTCCATGGTCACCACCCAATCCCAGTCATCACCCCCGTCCTGGCCATGGCCATGCCCTCAAATCTGTATCATGGCCATGGTCCTCAAATCATCCTGGCTATGGCCACATCACCACCACAGCCACCATCCAACCCCAGCCACCATCCAACCCCAGCCACAGGGACCATCTCCTGCCTTGACCATGACCTTCACCACCACCCCTTCCTGACCACATGTAGCTTTGGCCACCATCACATGTGGCCTTAGTACACCACAGCAATAACCATTGCCACCACCTCATCCTTGGGTGGCCACAACCTACTCATGGTCATGGCCATCACCCCATCCTGCCCTTAGCCATGGCTACCCCCTCCCCACCATGTCCTCACCAGCGCTGCGTGTGTCCACGATGAACTCAGCCACCTCAAAGGTGTGGCCCTCCAGAAGCCCTTGTCCCCACACCTTGACCCGGCCAGCATCACCAATCTCTGACTGTCCCACCAGGATCTTGAAGGGGCTGTTGGTGACATGCTGCCCACTCTTCCGCACACTCACCACGTGCTCGCCCACCTCCTTGGGTGTGAATGAGATGCCTGGGGAGGACACAGCAGTCACACACCACCAGCAGACTTGGCCACCACCCATGTACCATCCCCATCCCCTAGCCACTGCCACCAGCCCCTGGCCACCTCCATCAGCCCCTGGTCACCATCCAAGTCCCCTGACTATGGCCACCAACCCCTGCTGATGCAATGCCACAGGGCCACCCATCCCTGTGACCCCATAGCCCCACTGTTCCCTGTCCCGACAAGTTCCCAGGTCCCACATCCTCCTCTCATGTGCCCTTGTGCCAGTTCTCCTGTGCCCACATCTGCATGTCCCTGTGTCCCCATGGTGTCCCCGTGTCCCTGCACACCGATGTGGCGGTTGGGCAGCCGCTTGAGCAGACATGGCTCCTCGTTGCCCGAGGGTGCACGGATGGTGGCCGCCAACAGGCTCAGGTCTGTCTCTGCAATCTTCAGTGACACATCAGTTGAGGTGCCCACGTTGAGCTGGGACGTGCGCATGGAGTCATCCCCTGCAGAGATGCCATCAGCAGGGACATCAGCCAAAGGTGCACAACAAGATGAACAGGATCCCAGTGGTGATAGAATGATATTCCCAAAGCCCCACAAGGTGCCAATGGACATGTGGTGAGGGTCCTCAGAATCAGGGGTTGCCCAAAGATGTGGAATAGCCTCCTCAAGGCCATGGATAGAGTCCCCACAAGGTCTACATGGCCCTGTGATGGGGTACTCAAAGCTCTATGACAACCCCATGGCCATGGGTTAGGGTCTCCAAGGTTTCAGGCAATCCCAAGGCCATGGAAGGGGGGATCCTGGTGGCCAGGGATGGACAAGAGACACCACAGCTGTCCCAATGGCCATGGGGCAAGTGTGCCCATTACCCCATGGGTGTCCCCATGACCATGTCATGGTCTTCATGATCCACAGGTCATACAAGTGCCCCCACAGCCTCGCAGGTGACTCTGTAGATGTCTCCATGGCCAACTAGGTGCCCCCATGGCCACGTGGAGCCCCCAAGAACCCCCAGAACTCCCCCAGACCCCCCTGTGCGCTGTGCCCCCAGCCTGTCTCACCAGTGATCTTGGCAGTGAAGGGGCTGCCCGGGATGTGTTTGTCATCAAAGCGCACGATGATGCTGTAGTCGCCAGGGGCTGTGGGCAGGTAGGACACGGTGCATGTCCCGTCCTTGTTGTCCTGGCAGGTGATCTCCGCCTTGGAGGGACCTTCGACCGCTAGCGACAGCCCACCTGCAGGCACAGGGGTTGTCAGAAGGCACTGGACAAGGGGTGTCAGGAGGCAACAGAGGTCTCCGGTCCCTCCTGATGGCGCTGGGGTATCCCCCTGACCTCCCAGGCCCCCTTGGCCATCACTCACCCTCGCCAGCATCTTTGGTGACAATGGTGAATGTGCATGGCTTGTTGACCATGCCATGGCTCAGCCCAGGCCCATAGGCACTGACATGGCGTGGGTTGATGGCATCCACATAGAACTGGAGGGGACTCCCTGAGGACACAAGGGACAATGGTTAGAGACCCATGGGGACACTCCAACACAAGGGTGACCAGCCATGGACCCTACAGAGACATTCCACACCATGGCATGTGCCTGACCCACAGGAGCCCAGACAGGGCATGGTTGTATCAACCTTCCTCAGCCACCTCCCAGTGGCTCCCAGTGTCCCCAGTGGCTCACCGGGGATGTGGTTGCCATCATAGCGAATGTCCATCTCGTGCAGCCCCTTCTCGGAGGGGGCATAGTGCACTGTCACCGTCCCGTCCTTGTTGTCGGTGATGTTGGGCCGCGCTGTCTTCCCCGACGGCATCCGCACCTCACCTGGGGGCATTTTGTCAGTAGGGGCACAAGAGGGGGGCTGGTGCCTGAAGGGTGGCCCCCATCCCCACAACCCTGTGCTGTACCTGTGATCTCACCCTTCTGCACCGTGAAGGGAATGACGAGGTTAAAGGGCCGGAGGTTCTCGGCGGTGGCTGGGGGCTCCTCTGTGGCCTGATCATGGGGCAGAGAGGGAGGGTGAGAACCTCATGGTGGGCTCCCAGCCCCAGGGTGGCCATAGAGGGGACATGAGGACACCCAAGGTGGGCTCCCAGCCCTGTGCTGATCCTCATGACCTTCGAACCCCATGGTGTCCACCATGATCCTAATTCCCAACACCTCAACCCTGGCCCCACTGTGCCCACCATGGTCATCCAGCCCCACAGTGCCCACAGTGGTCTCCCAACTCTCTCAGCTCCATGATGGCCACCATTGTCCCAACACTGCCCCGCCATGGTCCCCCAGTTCCATAACTCCCATCATGGTCACCCAATCCTGCAGTGCCCATTGTGCTCTTGCAACTCCACGCTGACTGACTCAACTCTCTGTCCCTTGGTGTCAACCATAGCCCCAGTCCTCTGTCTGTTGGTGCCTACCACAATGTTCCAACCCCATCATACTTTCACTGTGGTGTTCAAAATCAGTCCCATGCTGTCTGTTGTGCCCTCAACTCTTTGCCTCTTGGATCCACCACTATTTCCCAACCCCATGGCCCCACGTGTCTGTCGCACAGCACCCACCATGACCACCTGACCCCACAGCGCCCATCACAGTCCCAGCTCTCTGCCCCATGGCACCTACCATGGTCTCCCAGTTCTATGTTGCCCACACCACAGCCTCCCAAAGTCTGACCCATGGTGCTCATCACAACCCCCCCAGACTCACAATGCCCCCCGCAGTGTCCCACTCACCATGACATGGAAGGGGCTGTTAGGAACATGCTCCCCACCAAAGCGGATGGTGATGACGTATTTGCCAGGCTCAGGTGCAGTGTAGAAGATGTCAAAAGTGCCGTCGTGGTTTTCCACCACATCCACGTCCAGCTCAGCACCATCAGGCGTTGACACCTTGCAGGTGACCTTGCCCTGTCCCGCTGCCTTTGCGTCCACCGTGATCACCGTCTCCTCCCCGATCTGAATTGTGGGGCCCAGGCAGGTACCTGCGGGGGAGGGTGGGGTCAGGGCCATGGGGGGACTCCAAACCTATCCCCCAACTGCCTCCTCCCAGCCCCCCAACTGCCCCCCCGGCACCACTTACCCAGTCCATGGCCCCCAATGGATACTGCAAGAAAGACCAGGGAGAGCGGTGAGAAGGCGTTGGGGGGCTGGTTGGGGGGCCAGGGGTGCCGAGGGGGCCGGGGGGCTCCGGGGGGGCCGGAACATCCTGTCTTGGGGGCACCCGCTCATCCCCACTGCGCCGCGGGGCAGGTCTGGGCTGGTGGGAGGGGTGCTGAGGGGCAGCAGTGGGGCAGTGGGTGTGCTGGGGGCAGCCATGGGGTGTGGGGGTAAGGCAGGGGTGTCGGGGTGGGTGCCGTGGGGCAGCAGGGGGACACTGTGGGTCAGCATATGGATGTTGTGGGGCAGGAGGGGATGCTGTGGGGCAGAAGGGACGCTGTGGGGCAGGGAGGGATGCGGTGGGGCAGCGAGGGACATCATGGGGCAGTGAGGGGATGCTGTGGGTCAGCAAGGGGATGCCAGAGGCCAGCAAGGGGATGGCATAGGTCAGCATAAGGACACTGGGGGACAGCCCCACCTGTGACGAGGCACTTGCTGGCATCGCCAGAAGGCACGGCGAGGACCCGGAAGGGCGATGCAGGGATCTCGTCGCCCCCGTACTTGACAGTGCTGGTGTAGCGCCCCGGCACGTCGGGCACGTAGGACACTGTGTAGGTGCCGTCCCCGTTGTCCCGGATTGATGCCTTCTTGGGCTGTCCCTCGGGGTCCTGCAGGCAACCCCCATCAGTGCTCGGTGCTGGGAGCACCCTGTGGGGCTCAGCACCCCGGGATGTGGGGGAAAGGGCACCCTGTGGGACTCAGCACACCAGGATGTGGGGAAAGGGGCATCCTGTGGGACTCAGCACCCCATGACTCCCCCCTGCACTGACCAGGATCTGGACTGTGAGCAGCCCATCCTCAGTGTGCCCCCCACAACCCCCCCACTCCCCCATGTTTCCCCCTCACACACTGACCAGAATCTGCACCGTGAGCAGTCCCTCGCCAGCGTCGCGGGCGTCAATGGTGAATTCCACAGGGAGGCTGGCAGGGATCCCTCCCGCACTCAGCCCGGGGCCGCTCGCCCGCACCTTGCTGGCATCATGGGTGGGCAGCGCCGTCACCTTGAAGGGGCTGGGGGAAGCAGGGAGTCAGGAGGCTGCCGGGACCTCCAGGCTGTGTGGGGGATCCCCTGTGCCCACCTGAGGTGGGGTCTCACCTGCGTGGCACCTCCTGCCCCCCATACTTGACAGACACGGTGTAGGGCCCGTCAGTGGCTGGGGTGTAGGTGACCTTGTGGGTGCCATCACCATTGTCTCGGATCTCCACTGGCTCCGGCAGCCCTGTGGGGCAGTGGGACATGTCAGGCAGGGAGATGTGTGGGACGGGAGGACATGGGGGGAATAGAGCAGCATGTAGGGCACAACCTCCCTGGGTGGATCTGAGTATCCATGAGGAGGGCACCCCATGGAGTTGGACAGCCTGTGAAGAAGGGCATCCATGGGGCTGGATGTCCTGTGGGGTAGGACACTCTATGGAGCAGGATGTCCACAGGTAGGACACCCTATATAACAGGGGGCACTTTGAGGCAGGACACCCTGTGGAACAGAGCATCCATGGTGCTAGACAACCCAGGAGTCAGGACACCCCAGGGGACAGGACTCTCCATAGACCAGGGCATCCAAGGGCCAGGACATCCTACACAGTAGGACATTTCAGAGGCAGGACACCCCAGAGGTCAGCACACCCCACGAGACACAGGCCCCCCCTGCCCCCCATGTCCCCACGTACCAGTGGGCCCCAGCAGCGTCACCTCAAGGGCTGCACGTCCCGCGGCACTGACGTCCACGGTGAAGCTCTGGGGCAGCCGGGCACGGACACTGGGGCCCAGCCCTGGCCCTGAGCACGTCACCTTTGAGGCGTCCACAGCGTCCCGCACTCGCACCCGGAATGGGCTCCCTGTGTGGAGAGAGGGGGTCAGCATGGGGCAGGTGGGGACAGGGGCAGTGTGGCCAGTGCCAGTGTGAGTGTGGGATCAGTGTGGGAATGGGGTCAGTGTGGGAATGGGGTCAGCATGAGGACAAGGTCAACATGGCCATGAGGTCAACAGGGGCACAGGGACAGTGTGGCCATACAGCTGGCATGTCCATCATGTGCATGGACTCTTTTTGGGGCCAGTGTGTCATAAGGTCAGTGTGGCCACGGTGTCAGCGTGAGCCATAAGGACAACACGACCATCGGTCAGTGTGGCCATGGGGCTGCCAAAGCCATGGCCATGGGGACAGCACAGGCAGGGGACAACTTGGCTGTGGGGCCACCATGGGTGGCATCACCACAGTGAAGCCCTGTGACCAACGGATGACAGCCAGGACATCTCCCCCCACCCCCCGTCCCGTGTCTGCCCGCACCGGGGATGGGGTGGCCGCCGAAGGTGATGTTGACGTCGTAGTCACCAGGCGTGAAGGGGACGTACTCCACTGCGCAGCTCCCGTCCTTGTTGTCCTTGCAGGACATCTTCGCCTCTGAGGGACCCTCGATGGCCAGGCCCAGCCCCCCAGTGCCCGCGCCCCTGGGGACACGCCACCACTCAGAGAGGGGACACAGGCATGGCAGGGCCAGGGGGAACAACTGCCATGGTGAGGAGATGGAGGTGCCACCTCCCTGGCAGGGGGAGGGAGGTGCCACCTCCCTGGCAGAGGTGGCATCTCCATGGCAAGGGGACAGAGATGATATCCTGGTGACAGGGGATGGAGATGGCACTTTCATAGCAGGGGGTGGAGATGCCTGTTTGGTGGCATGGGATAGAGGTGGCACATCCATGGAAAAGGACACAGGTGGTAGAGGATGCAAGAGGTTGGGTGTGGGACCTCTGTGGTAGAACGTAAAGATGCCAGAGTGGTGGCACAGGATGGAGGTGGCAGGCTGGTGACATGGGATGAGGTGGGACATGCACATGAAGGGCACGGGTGCCAGAGGATAGTGGTAGCACTTCCACGATAGGTGATGGAGATGGTGGCTTGGGATGGAGGGGACATCTCTGGGGAGGAATCCATGGGTGTGGGAATGGAGGGACTCAGGGTTGGTGCCCACCTGGTCTCCACACTGAAGCAGGGAGCCATGCCCACCCCACACCCCCCAACACGGACAGCATGAGGGGTCGGTGGGTGTGGAATACGGCTAGGGCAGGGGATTTTGAGGGCAGGGTTGGGGTCTTTGGGGAGCAGGGCTGGATTGAGGCTGGGGGTCGGTGCCCACCTGGTCTCCACAGTGAAGTGGTTGGCCGTGCCCACCAGGCCGCCCTCCAGGCCAGGGCCGTGAGCCCGCACGCGTGTGGGGTCACAGCCCTCGGCCACCCCCACACGGAACGGGCTCTTGGGGACTGCCACGTCGTCATATGTCACCTCCACCAGGTGCAGGCCTGCAACAGGGACACCATCACATGCTGCCCATGGAGGGGGCACCAGGGCTCTCTGGGGTGGGGATTCTCAGGGGATTTTGGGGATCCCTCAGTGGGGTTTGAAAGGTCTTGGGGGTTTTGGGGATCCGTGCATGAGGTTTTTGGGGGAGGCTGGGAGTCCCTGGTTGGGATTTGGGGGTGTCTCAGGGGTCTTGAGGGTTCCTGGTTTTGGGGATCCAGCAGGAATTGAAGGAGGTCCCCACTTGGGCATGGTATGGGAAGGTCCCTCTCTGAAGGTCCCTCATGAGGAATGGAGGATGCCTGGCCAGGACTTGGGGTCTGGGGGGAAGTTGGAGTCTGGTGTAGGAGCAGAGTGCCTGGGGACGTCATGGTCTCTGGAGGTTCCCAGGGGGTTGGGGGCCCCTAGGGATTTGGGATTCCCCTGGGGATGTCTGTGTTCTCCAAGAGGGTCTGGGGGTCTCTGGGGGTGTTGGGGCTCCCAGGGGGGTTGTGGGGGTCCCTCACCCTCCTCGAAGGGTGTGTACTCCACGCGGTAGGTGCCATCGCCGAGGTCAGTGACGAAGGTGTCGATGGGGGTCCCTGAGGGGTTCAGCACCCGTGCCCGGACGTGGGGTCCCCCGGTGGGGGCCAGTGCCCGTGCATCCACCGTGAACTCAGTGCCCACCTCACGCAGCACCCCTGAGGGGTACAGGGTGGTCAAGGGGGCCCAGAGCTCCCCTAAGGGTGCCTTACAGCACCCTCTGAGAGCCCATGGCCCCCTCAGCACAGGCAGGGGCTTCAAGGGGAATCTGGCACACCTTTGGGGTCCCACCCCACCCTCCCTGCACCCCCCGAATGTCCCCCCAGAAATGAGGGGAAAACCACAGGGACCCCTGAGTAGTGGTGGTGGCAAGGGGGATAGGGGAAGGAGAGATGCCCATGGGGTGCCCAGGACAGCCCCCATTAGAGGGGATGCCCATGGGGAGGAGATGTTGGTGACCATGGGAGTGTCCATAGCCACAGGGTTGTCCATGCAAGGGGGAGGTGCCCACAGAGGGATGTCCATAGGGTGCCCAGAAATCCCCCACACGAGAAGAGCTGTCCATGGGGTGCCCATGGGGTTGGAATGCCCATGGGGTTGGAATGCCTGGGAGTGGGGATATCCAGAGACGGGATAGCCCCAGGGATGGGGTGCCCACAGGGATGCTCCTAGAGGGGAGATGCCTGTGGTGGTGTCCACGGGGCTACCCAGGAGGAAGAGATGCCCACAGGGATGGGATGCTGCTGGGGAGGAGGAGATCCCCGCCCAAGGGAAGGGGGTGCCATGGTGAGCAGCCCCTGCTCCCTCACCTCGCGGCTCCACGCCTTTGCCGTAGACCTTGACGCTGCTGGTGTCCACGGCTGGGTCGACAGTGACGCGCACGGGGCAGTTGGGCACCGGGAGGCCGCCGTAGTTGATGGTGATGGTGTAGGCGCCGGCACAGGCTGGGGTGTAGGTGATGGCGTAGGTGCCGTCGCGGTTGTTCTGCACCAGCACCTCGGCCTTGACGCCGGCCTCGGAGCGGATCTCGATGGTGAGCTCGGCCTCGCCGGCCTGTGAGCAGTCCACGGAGAACACGGCCGCCTCGCCCGCGCGGCCGCGCTCCAGCCCCGGCCCCGAGGCCGTCACTTTGGCCGGGTCGAAGGGCGCCGTGACCGCGGCCGTGAAGGGGCTGCCCGGGATGTGGCGCCCAGCGAAGAGGATGTTGATGTGGTACTCTCCGGGCGCCGTGGGCAGGTAGGACACGGCGCAGGAGCCGTCCCCGTTGTCCTGGCACTCGATCTTGGCCTCGCAGGGCCCCTCCACTGTCAGCCCCAGCCCCCCACTGCCCGCGCCCTGCGTGGCAATGGAGAAGGGGGCTGGGACCCCGACACGGCCGCCCTTCAGCCCTGGCCCCGAGGCCACCACCTGCAGGCACAGGGACACATGGGGGTCAGGGGGAACACAGGGACAGGTGGAGGTCAAGAGGGACAAGGGACAGGTAGAGGTCAAGGGGACAGAGGGACACGTAGGGGACAAGGGGGACACAGGGCCAGGTGGGGGGTCAGTGGACCCGTGTGTGACTGCCCTGCAGCCCCAGCCCCGAGGCCACCACCTGCACACACAGGAACACGTGGGGCTCAGGGGGGACATGCAGGGGTTATGGGGGTATAGGCACATTTGGGGTTTGTGAGCAGCACGTGGGGGTCAGGAGGGCAGAGGGACACACAGGGGCTGGGACACACGTGTCCCTGTTGCACACGTGTGTGCCATGCTCACCTTGGAGGGGTCAGGGGGCAGCAGAGCCTCCACAGGGAAGGGGCTGCCTGGAACCGGGTGCCCATCGTAGGTGACCTCGACACGGTGGGGCCCCTCCTCGGAGGGTGTGAAGGTGACGGGGTGGGGGCCCCCAGGGGGTGCAGGTCCCACTGTGCAGGGCACGGGGCGCCGCGAGGGGCCCGTCACCTTCACCTCCAGTTGCCCCTGGCCTCCGGCACCCTGGGCCTCCACGTGGAACTCCTGCACCTGCCCCACCTCTGCCTCTGCAGGGGAGTGGGTGGTCAGAGGGGCACTCCACACCCTGGAGTGCCCCCAGACCTATGGAAGAACCCCATACCCAGATGTGTCCCCCAGATCCAGGGCAGAGCGTGTGTGCCTGTCCCAGGGTGTGTCACCTCCACCAAGGGTGTCTCCCACATCCAGGGTATTGCTTCCCCACAGTGTGTGTGTTCCATGCTCCCACCCATATCTGTCCCCCACATCCTGGTTACTCCCATGCACAGGTGGTCCCAAACCTCTCCTATTAGGGTGCCCCCAACCCACCCTCGGGGCCCCCAAGCTGCACCCCATAACCAGGGTGTCTATCCCCCACCCAGGTACCCCTACATGCAGTGTCCGTGCCCTCATGTGCCCTCACCCCATGCTGAACCCCAGGCTCAAGAGTGCCCTCCCCCAGAGTGCCCTCTCATTCAGAGTTCCCCCCAGACTGATCCTGTCACCCAGGGATCCCCTCCAAGGTCTCTTTCCCCACAGTGCCCCCAATGCTCAATTGTCCCTTCCAGGGCCCGCCCCCACTGCACACCACATGCAGGGTGCTCCCCTCCCTCGGTGCCCCCCACCATTCCCCAGTGCTGCCACTCACTGCTGTTGAGCCCCTGCACCTTGACCTTGCCCAGCTGCAGGGGGGGGGCCACGGTGACGGGGAAGGGGCTCTTGGGGATGGGGTCCCCCCCATAGGTGACCACCACAGACAGAGGGCCCTGCAGGAACAACTCCACTTCAGGGTGCTGGCAGGGGACCCCCACACAGCACCCAGACGTGGGGCAGAGGGCAGACACCCACGGGACAGTGCTGGGGGACTCCGAGGGGTGCCAGGGGACACACAGCCATAAGGCTGAGCGGGGCTGGGGGTCACCCGTGGCTGCTGGGGAGGGTAAATTCCCAGGGATGGGGGAATCTGTGGACCTGGGGGTGCCCTGGGTTGACAGGTACACATGTGGGGCTGCAGCTGCCCCAAGGGGGTGCCCACAGAGGTGGGGTGTCCATGGTGATAGGGGGTTGTTCATAGGGGTGCATTGCCCAGGAGCTGGGGGTGCCTGTGGGGAGGAGGTGCCCATGGGGCGCCCCTGTACACTGGGCTGCATGGGTGGGTCTCCCTGGGGGAGCCCAGGGGGTGGGATGTAAGTGAGGGGGACTCTCTTGGGTGCCCCATGGGCCGGGGAGCCCCTCTGTGCTGGACATCCCCCCACGGGGTGACCCTGTGGGCTGGGGTGCCCGGACTGGGTGAGGTGCCTCCATGGGGTGTTCCCCGGGGTCCAGGTGCCCCCAGCACGCACCTGCTGCAGCGGGGTGTACTTGACAGTGTAGGAATAGTCGTGATTGTCGATGACCTCGAAGTCGGCAACAGCTGGGCCAGGCCCCGAGCCCACGAACCGCACGTCCAGGGGGGCCTTCCCCGCGCCCCGCGTCTGCACGCGGAAGTGGGTGGGGGTCCCCACCTCCACCCCTGCACACGTCATCAAGTCACTGCAGGACCCACGGGACACACGGGCCCCACAGTCCCTGCCCCCCAGCACCCAGAAGTGGGTGGGGGTCCCCACCTCCACCCCTGCACACGTCATCAAGTCACTGCAGGACCCACGGGACACACGGGACCCACAGTCCCTGCCCCCCAGCACCCAGAAGTGGGTGGGGGTCCCCACCTCCCCCCCTGCACACGTCATCAAGTCACTGCAGGACCCACAGCACCCACGGGACCCACAGTCCATGCCCCACAGCACCCAGAAGTGGGTGGGGGTCCCCACCTCCACCCCTGCCCCCCAGTGTCCCAGTGGGACCCACGGCACTCCCAGTACCTGCCTCACAGCACCCACCACCCCCACCCCTGTCCCCCAGCCCACCCCACCCCACTGGCTCCTCACCTGTCCGGCTGAGCCCAGGTCCCTCAGCTTTGACCTTGCTGGCGTCGTGGGATGGGTCCACCTTGATGCGGAAGGGGCTGGAAGGGATCTCCTGGGGACCAAGACCAGGGCACAGTGACACGGGGGCACCACGGCATCAAAGCCCCAGCCCCACCTGGCCCCGGGGGCTGGGGGCACCCACAGAGTGCGGGACAGACCCTCGGGACGTGGGGCCGTCCCAGAAGCCTGACCTGGTTGGCAAAGAGCACCATGATGGTGTAGAGCCCCGCGCCTGGCGCTGTGTACTTGACCGTGAAGGTGTCATTGTCGTTCTTAATGATGTCAAAGTCGATGTCAGCCTCCAGCGGCCCCACCACTCCTGGGGCACACTTGATGCCAATGCTGACGTCACCTGTGGGGTGGCCGGGTCAGTGGCCCCCACTCCGCAGGGGGACACCAAGGAGTGGAACTGGGCAGATGGAGCAGGGGGCTGGATCAGGAATGGAGGTGATGGACAGGACCAGGACTGATGGACCAGGATCAGAGATAATGGACCGGGGATGCAGGTGCAGGAACAGGGATGCAGGCCCAGGAATCCTGGACCAGGAGGGGACAATGCACCAGGATCAGGGATGCAGGCTCAGGGATGTAGGACCAGGACCAGAACTGATGGGCCCAGAATGAAGGACCCTTGATCCAGGAATGACGGAGCAGGACTGGGGGTAAGGGTCCAGAACCAGGGGTGCAGGACTAGGGATGGTGGCCCAGGGACACAAGCCTTATGCCCACAGAGGAGTTCCAGGGTGCCCCCCACCATTGCACCCACCCTGTCCAGCCTCGCTGCAGTCCACGGTGAAGTAGGTGGGTTCGTTGGCCTTCAGCCCCGTCTTCTCCACACCTGGCCCGTGCACCTTCACCCTGCTGGGGTGGCTGCCCTCGCCCACGCTCACCTGCGGGCCCACAGTGTCTCATGGGGCAGGGGCACAGACCCCTCTTTCCCTGGCACCCCATGGGACTGGGACCTCCAGCCCCACCACTGGCACCCTGCCTCCATCCAACCACTCCACAGACTCCCATGCCCAGCACTTCATGGGACCCCCATTTCCATCCACATCACTGCATGGACCCCCAGCCCCACCCTGACCCCCATCCCCACAGGACTCCCGTGCCCCACATCTGACACCTTAACACCCTCCAAGACGAGCACCCCCTCCCTACACCTCAAGGGACCCCCACGGCCACCCCAGCACCCAGGGGCCCCCATGACACCCACACGGAAGGGGCTGTTGGGGGTGTTGACGCCACCCCAGGCGACGATGATTGTGTGCTTCATGGCCTTGGTGGGGACGTAGACACAGTGGAAGGTGCCGTCACCGTTGTCCTTCACCTTGATGTCAATGGGGAAGCCCTCGGCGTCCTGTGAGCAGCAGGGGGGAGGTGAGGGTGCCCAACGGCACTCAGCATTGGCCAGTGACACCCAAGGGTGCCCAACAGCACTCAGCATTGGCCAATGGCACCCAAGGGTGCCCAATGGTACTCATCGTTGGCCAATGGGCACCCAAGGGTGCTCAACAGCACCCAGTAGTGCTCTAGGGCACCCAATGGTGCCCAACAACACTAAATGGAACCCAGCAATGTTCAACAGTACTCAAAGGCACTCAACACCACCCAATGTCACTCACAGCACCCAGCAGCACCCAACAGCCCCCACAGCTCCCACCTGTGCATAGAGCTTGAGGGGCCCCTTGCCGGCACCACGGGCGTCAATGGTGAACTCGGCCGGGCGATCCACGATGCAGCCAGTGGGCTCCAGCCCCGGCCCGAAGGCCTTCACCTGTGGACAGGGGGTTAGAAGGATGCAGTGGGGGCTGGCAGCCCCAGCACCCACGGGTGAGGCGTAATGGGGCGCAAGGGGGCACGGCAGGGCGCTAAGGAGCACAAAGGCACAACGGGATCCGTGGGTTGCCACGGGTGGCAGCACCTTGTCGGGCCAGGAGTCGGGGGGCGCGGGGCGGATGTCAGCCATGAAGGGGCTGTCGCGGATGTCCTCGTCGTCACAGACCACGTGCACGGCGTAGAGCCCTGGCTCCGTGGGCCAGTAGCGCACGTCGCAGGAGCCATCGCCCTTGTCATCACACTCGATGCGCGCCTGGGACGGGCCCTCGATGGAGAACCCTGGGGACACCACAGCCACCGTTACCCTGTGCCTGTGCCACGGCCCTGACCTCGTCCTTGTTCCCGCTCTGTGCCCATACCCCCAGCAGGGTGACACCTAACACGTCTTCATGTGCCCCCATGGGGATCCCCAGACCATTGTCCCCTCTCTGTGACCATCCCCCCAGTGTGGCACCACCCATGTCCCCCCGACCCCTCTGGGGCCACCCCCAACCTGTCCCATGTCACCACTCTGCATGCCTGTGTCACCACAGCAGTGGGGGACCCCACTATGGTGTCCATCCTCCTGCTGTACCCATGTCCCCCATGGGTTTTCACACACGCCGTGCCCTAGTCCCCACCTCACTGACACCCCCCACATGCCACATTGCCCCATGGTGCCCCCCATTCTGTCCACATGTCCCCAACAGGGTGCCACCCACTCACGCCCTTGTCCCCACCACATAGCTCCCCACCCTGTTCCCCCCACACAACCCCCAGCCCTGTCCCCACATCCCCACCATGGTGCCCCTGACCCTGTCCCCATGTCCCCCCCTTCAGGGCTCACCCAGGGTCCCCACCACCTCCATGTGCCCCCCACTCACCAAGGGTCCCCACTTCAGTGCCGACGGCCTCGACCACAAAGTCTGCAGGGCGCCCCACGACCCCGCCCTCGAGCCCCGGCCCCCAGGCCCGGACCTTCTGTGCCCCCGGCTGGGGAGACACCTGCACCTCAAACGGGCTGGGGGGACAGATGGGTGTGAGGGGCTGTAACAGACCTGCACACCCCCACCCCTCACACACCTGCACCTCAAACGGGCTGGGGGGACAGGTGGGTGTGAGGGGCTGTAACACACCTGCACACCCCCACCCCTCACACACCTGCACCTCAAACGGGCTGGGGGGACAGATGGGTGTGAGGGGCTGTAACAGACCTGCACACCCCCACCCCTCACACACCTGCACCCCAAATGGGCTGGGGGGAATGGGAGGGAGGGGGTCACACTGCACCTGCACACACCTGTAACCCCCAGTCCCCCCAAATATCTCCCACTGCTGGGAGGACATCTGCACCTCAGTGCAGGTGGACGAGAAAGGACCCTCACCCCACACACAGCCCCCACACTCCCCAAAACCCCCCACCCCAGGGGACACCTGCATCTCAGAAGGGCTGGGGAGGGTGGAGGGGCAGGGCTTGTACATCTCCCCCCGCCCCCCCCTTCCGCACAAGCCCACCCCCGTCCCTTCCCCCTGCCGGGACCCCTGTGCTGGCACTGACCTGCGGGGGATGGCGTAGCCCCCCCAGGTGATGGACACCTGGTAGGTGCCGGGCACCCGCGGCACGTACTCGCACTCGTAGACGCCGTCACCAACGTCCCGCACTGTCACCAGCTCCTCCGTGCCCCCTGTGGAGGGGCTCAGATGGGGCACCCACCCCAGGGGCACCCCCAGCCGTGCACTCCCGTGGTGCCCCCAACCCCAGGATGGCCCCAAACCATCCAAGCTCCATGGACAACCTCGGGGACCCCTGCCCATGCACCCACCTCCCCGTGGCCACCCCCTCGGTGTCCCCAGCCCTGGACCCCCATGGGTCCCCCATCTGTATCCATCCCTCCATGGGGGACCCCCACCCACACACCCACCCCACGGGCCCCCCCAGTGGGACCCTACCCACACCCTTCCAGTGGCCAGCCCCGTGGTGCCCCCGCCTGCCAGCCCGCCGTGCTCCCACACGTGACACGTACCTGGTCCCCGCAGTGTCACCCGCAGGTCCCCACTGCCCGCGCCCCGTGTCAGAACCTTGAAGTCGGCCACGTCCTGCACTCGGACCCCCCGTGGCTGCAGCCCCCTGCCCGTGGCCCGGACCGCCGAGGGGGTGCAGGCTGCAAACTGCCATTAGCACCCACCCGGCACCGGGGGACCCTGGGGAACCCCCAGGGACAGGAAGGGGGTGTCCCAGGGCTGGGAGGGGCCACGGGGATGCCTTGGGGATGCCCTGGGCACAGGGGAGTGCCATGGTACCCTCAGGGGCACAAGGAACCAACCCCTGGGCACACTCTGGGGACAGGGGTGCCAGAGGGACACCCTGGGGAGTGTGAGGGGACCATGGGTTCACTCGTGGTCACTTACTGGTGTCATGGACCACCACGGTCACCACTGGGTGCCTTGGGGCCACCGTGGTCACAGCTGGGTGACATGGGGCTGCTGACAGGTGTCATTAGCTACAGGGACCACAAATGTTATGGAGCCCCGTGGGGACCCAGGAGGGAGCCTCACCTTCAGCCACGTTGACAGTGAAGGGGCTCCTGGGCACCTGGGCGCCAGCGTAGGTGACACAGATGGTGTGTGGCCCTTCGAGGACGGGCCGGTAGGTGCAGCGGAACACGTTGTCCCCCTTGTCCTCCAGCATCACCTCCACGGTGTCCCGGCGGCCCTGGGGGTCCGTGATCACCACCCCCACATCGCCCGGGCCAGCCCCTGTCATCACCAGGACACGCGCTCAGACCCGCGGCCAGGCCACCGTGAGGACACGTCCCCAGAGTCACCCTGCCATGCCATGGCCCTGTCACCCTGACATGGCCCCACGGCCACCAGACCACCCATGGCCACGGCACAAGAAGGACACAGTCCTGGTGCCACTTGCCATGCCATGGCCCTGCCGCCGTAAGACCAAGACCACCCCATGGCCATGGCACCACGAAGGCATGTTCCCAGAGCCACCTGGCCATGCTACATCGAGGCCACCTTGAGGACACGTCCCCAGAGCCACCTGGCCATGCTGTGGCCCTGGAATAAGAATGAGGTGTCCCCAAGCCACCATGGTCATGCCATGGCCCTGCCACTCCAAGGACACATCTCCAGAGCCACCAGGCCACCCCATGTCATCATGAGGACACGGACAGTGCCAGCAAGTCATGTCAGCCACACCACCACAAGGACATGTCCTCAAAGCCTCTGGGTCATGTCACGGCCATGGCACCACGAAGGCATGTCCCCAGAGACCCCCAGCCCGCCGGTGCCCCCACCTGCAGTGTAGATGTCGAAGTAGGTGGCCTTGTTGGCCACGTTGCCCACGGGCTCCAGGCCGGGCCCGCGTGCCGTGACCTTGCTGGCGTCGCCCAGGGCCATGCCCACATTCACCCCAAAGGGGCTCCCGTCGATGTTCTGCCCCGCGAACAGCACTGTCACCTGCAGGGCACGGGGACACCGAGGGTGTCAGGGGACACGGCCCCACGGCTGCACCACACCCCAGGGACACCCTCCATGGATCCCCATGGAGACAGCACCTGACACACCCCAGGGACACCCAGTGCCATCCCCAGGGACCCCAAGGGGAGCCCCCAGAGATCCTTAGGGACCCCCTAGGGACCCCCAAACCCCACTGTGCCAGGTGCCCCCATTCCCCTTGGTGGGGAGGCGTGGGAGGGGCAGCCACCACTCTGAGATGTGGGGGTGTCACGGGATGGGGGTATCATGGGGTGGGGGTATCACAAAGTGGGGGTGTCACAGGGTGGGGATCTCACAGGGACATCGCAGGGAGCATGTCATGGGGGTATTGCAGGGGGTGTTGCAGGGAGGGTAGCAAGGAGATGTCACAGAAGGGTTGCCTTTGGGGGGGTCACCAAGGGGCTCACCTTGTGCAGCCCCCCAACCTTGGGGACGTAGGTGACGCTGTACGTTCGCTTCTTGTCATTGTTGGGGACCACCTTGGCCTGCGGTGGGAAGAGACCCCAAAATCAGGGGAAGGGGGTGACACAGAGCTGGGGCACTGGTGGGGAGGCCTTCCAGAGAGGGAGACTGGGGGAACCCCCAGAGGGGGGGCCAGGGCCCCCTGTACCTCCTCAGTATGTCCCTCGGGGTCCTCAACGTAGACCAGGACCTCGCCCACGCCCGCCTCGAGGGTCTCCACTGTGAACTGGGCAGGGCGCAGCACCACATTCCCCTGGGGCTCGATGCCTGCAGGGTGGGGGGAGTCAGGGGGGGCCCATGTTGTCCTTGGTGGTAGCAGGGGGGGTCCATAACCCCCCAGGACTTTGGGCCCCCAGGTTGTCCTTGGTGGCAGCAGGGGGGTCCAGAGTGTCAACGGTGGTCTCCTGAGTATGGGCAGCTGAGCCTGACAGGACTTTGAGGGGTCCCTGCTCATAGGGGGACTCCTGGGGAGCCCCAGGTGGGCAGTGGGAACCTTGGGGTTTCCCTCAGGTGTCCCTGGGCACAGGACACCCCAGGACTGGAGAGGAGTCCCTGGGCTTGGGGGAGGCCCATTGTTGCTCTCATGCCCTGACAGCCACAGCCCCCAGGTACTCTCTTGTGCTGGGCTCCAAAGCCCCCCGTGGCCCCCACCCAGCACCCTCCCTGTGTGCCCCCTGTGCCAGTCCCCATGTGCCCCTGAGCTGCCCCTGCGTGGGCTCCGTGCCCCTGTTGTGCCCCATGTCCCACCTCTGCCAGCCCCTGGTGCCCCCACAAGCCTCCACCCCTGCCACCCCCGTGCTGGGAGCCCAGCTGCCCCACGCCCCCCGAGCCCCGTACCGGGCCCGTAGGCGCGCGCGCGGCCGGGCTCGGGGAGACGGGGGCGCACGGGGGCCCCCGGACGGAGCTTGGCCTTGGGGAACTGCGACAGGTACGTCATCACCGAGTGCTCGTCCACGTTGGGGTCCACGATCTCCTCGGGGGCGATCACCTGGCGGGGAAGCCCAACGCCTGTCAGACCCTGCTGGCACTCCCACCCAGGGGACCCTGCTGGGGATCCCCCCACCACGCTCCCCACTACCAGGAGAGGCCCCTGACACCGGCCTGACCCTCCTGAGACCCCAACACCCATCGGACCCTCCTTGGCGCACTGGAGAACACCCCACACCCCTACCACACCCACAGGTGCCATGGGGTACCCCAATGCCCTGGGCCCCTGTGGATCCCCAAGGACACCCCCCAGACATGCCCTAGCACCCCCAGCATCCTCTCCCAGTGCCCCCCACCCCCGTTCCTGCCCTGCACCACACCTGGGCGAGTGCCAGTGTCCCCCCACCATGTTCCTGGGAGACCCGCAGGGCCCCCACGCCCCCACCGTGCCCGTACCTGCGGGACTCCCAGCCAGTCGTCTGCCTGCTGCATGGCCTCCCGAGCGTTCTGCACCGGCTTGTTGGGGTCCCACTTCTCCCAGTCTGGGCACAGACCTGCGGGGCCAGAAGGGTCAGGGGCGCACCCCCGTCCTGACCCCCCATCTGCGCCTGGTGCCCCCGAGCCAGCCCGCACCCCGCACCCCCCGTACCCCTGCGCCCCCTCCTGCCCCTCTCCCGGGGCGCAGTTTTCCCCCCATTTGTCCCCGCCCCGGTCCTTCCCCCGGCCGGCCCCGCCGCTCACCCGGGGCGCAGTTGTCCACCAGCGCTCCCAGCGCTTTCCCGTCGCGCCAGTCGCGGTTGAAGTTGGTGATGGGCAGCTGCGGCACCTTGTTCTGGATCCAGCCCAGCAGCCGCTGCTTGGGGGTCTGGTGGCGGCCTTCGTCGTCCTCCTCCTCCTCCCACATAGGCATCGAGATGGAATAGTGCAGGATGAGGGTCCAGATCAGCCCCAGGATCAGCTTCAGGTTCCCGTCCACAATTGCTTTGCTGTCTGTGGGGGAGAAACGGGGGGGCTGAACCCCGAGATCCCTCGGGACTCCCCCCGGGGCACCCCGACACCCTGTGGGCCCCGCTGGAGGGACCCCCGCCCCCTGAGAGCCGCGAGACCGGGATCAGCCGCAGGGTCCCGTCCGACGGTCCGCGGGAAGGGGCGATAATGGGAGGACCCGCCTGGGGCACCCCGAAACCCCACAGCACCGCCACGGGGACCCCTGACACCCCGGCACAACGGGGCGGACCCAGCACCCGTGTCGGGGCACCCCGACAGCCCAGGCAGTGCCACGGGACCCTGCACCCCAACACCTGCCTGGGGACATCCCGGGGCGCAGGAGGGAGGGTGACCCCACGACAGCACACCCTGCAGGGACCCCAGCACCCGCCGGGAAGCGCCTGGTGGGGGCACAACCCTGGCAGCACCCGGGGGTCCCCAAGTGAGCGCCCTGGAGCGCCACACCCCTGACCTTCCCAAGGGATTCCTGGAGTGCCACCACGGGGAAACTGAGGCAGGGAGGGCTGGGGGGAGGGGGGCCCAAGGCATCCCGCTCCCTCCCCCACCGCCCTGCGGAGCGGACCCTCCCCCGCTCCCCTCCCCCGCCACTTCCCCCCACGAGCGATCGCGTTTCAGGGAGGAAATGGGGGAGATGTGGGAGCGGGCGGGACAAACCCCTCCCCGCCGGGACCCCCGGGGGGCAACACCTGGGAGACCCCCAAAACTTGGGGTCACATCTGGGGGGGTCCCGCGAGGGGGCAAAGACACGCGTGGGAGGGGGAGGTGACACGGCGGGAGGGGTCTCGCACCCCCCGGGCCGGGCGTGTGTGCGGGGGGGCCGCACGCCCTCCCCGTGCCGGGGGGGTCACCCTGCAGCTGTCGGGAGGGGGTGGGCGCTGGGGCCCGGCGAGGGGTGGGCGGTGTGCGGCCGGGCCCCCCCGCGCGTGAGCTCAGCGCCCCGGCCCCGCGCCAAGCGTGAGCTCAGCCCCCCCGCACGGCCCCGCTCGGCCCGGGCCCGCACCGCACCGCCCTCGCACGCTCGCCCCTCGCACGCTCGCCCGCCGTGCCTCCCGCCTTGCACGCTCAGCCCCACTGCCATTCCTCCACCGCTCCCGCACTCATCCCGCTCCTGCTCCGCTCCGCACGGCCCCGCGCGGCCCGGGCCCGCACCGCACCGCCCTCGCACGCTCGCCCCTCGCACGCTCGCCCGCCGTGCCTCCCGCCTTGCACGCTCACCCCCACTGCCATTCCTCCACCGCTCCCGCACTCATCCCGCTCCTGCTCCTGTCACCCTCCCCTTGCACATTCATCCCCGTTCTCGTCTGTGCTCTTGCACACATCCTCCATGCCCATTCATCCATCCATCACCCTACTCTTGCACCCTCACCCGCGGGGCCGTCCTCATTTGTCCATCGTGCCCCTGGCACACTCACACTTCACTCCCACTCCTCCATTCCCCACCGCTGCACCCTCACCCTGTTCACACCCATCCATCCCCTCCCTTTACACACTCACCCATGTCCTCACTTGTCCACCCCTGCCCTTGTACACTCACCCTCAATTTCCCATCCCCCCATCATGCACACTCATTCCTCATCCTCATTTGTCCATTGGCCTTGTCCTTGCACGCTCACCGCCAGCCCCATCCTCACTCTGTACCCACAGCCACCCTCGTCCCAGAGTGCCGCCCCTGCCCCTGCCCTTGCACACCCACCGCTCCCGCTCCCCTTTCCCCCACACGCCCCTTGCCCACCCCCATGAACACTGTCCCCCCATGCACACCCACCAATGGACACCAGCTTGATGTGCTCCCGCTCCAGGAACTCGAGGGCCACCGAGACGTTCTCCAGCTTCATCTGGCGGAAGTTGGGGCGCGGGTGGTGCTTGCGCCCCATCTTCTTCTGGCTGAGCACCTCGAGCAGCGCGATGAGGCGCAGCCCGTCGCTCAGGTCGCGCTGCAGGTCCACGATGCGCTTCTGCACGCACTTGAGGTGCTCGTTGCACCAGCGCGTGAACGTGTTCTGCTGGATCTTCTTCCAGGGCGCGTCCTCCGCAAGGTCCTTCTCGGTGGCCGGGAGCTCCTCGGGGTCCTCACCCGGTGCTGCCTCGTAAGTAGAGTTCATCCTGGAGGGGTCGGGGGGTCCTCGATGGGCAGGGGGGTTCCTGGGTGGTGTGGAGGGTCCTGAGTGGGTGGGGGGGGAGTCCTGGGTCACTTGTGCTGGGTGGGGGTCGTGGGTCAGTCCCAGTGTCCTGGAAGGATCCTGGTATCTTGGGTGTGGGTCCCAAATCGGTGCCGGTGTCCCGTGGGGATCCTGTGGGTGCCCGGGGTGGGGATTCTCGGTCCCGGTGGCACAGCTGGCACTGGGGCCTGGTGTCCTGGGTCGGGGAAGGTGTCCTGGGTCAGAGCTGGCGTCCCGGGTGGGGCCCTGGGTCGGTGCTGGTGCCCGCTGTGGGTCCCGGTGCTGGGGGATGGCGTCCTGGGTCAGTCCCGGTTCCTGGGCAGGGGTCCGGGTGGGTGTCTGTGTCCTGGATGGGGTCCCAGTTCCCGGCGATGGGGGACGGTGTCCTCGGTCAGTCCCGGTGCCCAGGGAGGGTCCCGGTTGCCGGGGTCAGGAGGGGTGCCTGAGGACGGGGTCCCGTCTCAGTCCCGCTGTCCCCCGAGGGGTTCGCTGCTCGGTACCGGTGTCCTGGGTGGGGGTCCCTATTGCCGGGGTCGGGGCTGGTGTCCTGGGTCTGTCCCGGTGCAATTCCCGGTGGTGGGGCCGGTTCCCGGTGGGCTCCCGGAGCGGAGCGGCGGGTCCCGGAGGGCTGGGCGGTCCGGTGGGTTCCCGGGTCGGTTCCCGATTAGTTCCCGGAGCGGCGGTCCGCGGCGGGGTCCCGTGTGATCGCGGTGCGTCCAGGAGCGCTCCTGGGCCAGGGGCGACGGCGGCAAGTGGCGGGGCCGGGGGCGGCGGCGGCTTTAAGCGCTGCCCCGGCCCGGCCCGCCCCGTCCCGGGGAGGGACCGAGCCGGAGGGACGGAAAGACCGCCCGGCCGGCCGGGGGTGGGGGGCCAGGCCCTCGCTATTTACAGCCCCGGCCTCACACCGGACCGCAGACAGCGGCACCCCCAAAACCGCCGGGCTTCGGCACTCCCCAAACCTCGGAGCCCCGGCCTCCGGCACCCCTCCAACCTCGCCCTCCGGCACCCCCAAAACCCCGGCGTCCGGCACCTCCCGGAACCCGGGATCCCAGCACACCCCGGAGCCCCCGACTTCGGCACTCCCCGACCAAGGCTCCCCCGAACCCCGGCACCCCCAAACCACGGCAGTTCCAAAACCGCACAGACATCAGCACCCCCACACCTCTGACATCCCTAAAACCTCTGTAACCTCAAACACCGGCACACCCAAACACCGACACTCACAAACACCCCAAAACGCCGGCACCCACAGACTCCCAGACACTGGCACCCCGACACCCCAAAACTCCCCAAATTCCCTGAAGTCCAGTGTCACAAACTCCTAAACTCTGGCACCTCGGAACCCCTGCCCCCAGACATTGGCACCCCCAAACTTTGCACACTGAACCGCTGGCACGACTAAAATTTGGCACCCCCAAACCTAAGCACCCCCAAACCTCGGCCCCGAGGTACCCCAGCCTCCCTACACTGAAACTCTGGTACCCCAAATCCTGACACCCAGACACTCCCGAAACTCTGGCACCCCAAAATCTATGTACCCCCAAACTCCAGAATCCACCCCAAATAATCCCAAATACCTGCATCCTCGACACCCCGAAACCTCAGCACCCTGTAGCCCAGGCACCCCAACACTCCGTTATCTTGTACACCTGTACTTGACACCCCAACACCCACCCAGAACCACCCAGCCGTGGAACCCCCACCCAAACCCCCCGGTTGCGCCCCACTCCCCCCCAGTGACTCCAGCCGTGGGTCCCCCTGGCCGTGCCTCAGTTTCCCCATGGCAGTGGCACATGCTTGGGGAGGGGGCTCGGTCAAATTTGGGGTGCGCCCTGAACCCTGCTGCCCCCGAATCTCTCTTGTGTCACACCCCCCCCCCCCCCCCCCCCCCCCCCCCGGCCCCCCCCCCCCCCCCGGGGGGGGGGGGGGGGGCCGGTGGGCTGGGGCCTGACAGCAACACTGAAGACACCCCAATACCGCAGCCCCCCACAGTACAAAGCACCCCAACCCCCCCCAAAGACGCCCCCCAACTTGCTCGGAACCCCCTCACTCATCCCTTCCCCCTTGGGAACCCCAACAATAACTCACATAAAACTCTCCCCCAGCCCCGAGGGGCACAGCCGAGATCCCACAGACCCCCCAGGATCCCCTCCGGGGAAGCCCACCGGGACCCCCCACCCAGAACCACCCAGCCGTGGAACCCCCACCCAAACCCCCCGGTTGCGCCCCACTCCCCCCCAGTGACTCCAGCCGTGGGTCCCCCTGGCCGTGCCTCAGTTTCCCCATGGCAGTGGCACATGCTTGGGGAGGGGGCTCGGTCAAATTTGGGGTGCGCCCTGAACCCTGCTGCCCCCGAATTTCTCTTGTGTCCCCCCCCCCCCCCCCATTCCAGCCTCCCGAGGCCTCCTCAGCGCCCTGGGGAGGGGCGGGGGGACCCTTGGGTGACCCACATCTGGGTCCTTTTGGGGGGGCGATTCGGGGAGTATCGTGTTCCCCCTGTTCCGGTGCCCTGTTCCCTGGAAGCTTCCAAGGAGGGGGGGCGGTGCGGGTGCACCCCGAGGTGACAACGGGTGACAAGGGGTGACGTGGGGGGGTGACGTGGGGGGGGTGACGCGGCGGCGCCTGCGCCAACACCTAAAAATAACCTGCCGAGTCAGAGCCACGCACCGGCACCCAAAATACCCGGGGGGGCACGCGGTGGGGGGGCACCCCAACACATCATCACCCAAAATACCCCGGGCAGGGGGGCACGCACCGGGCGGGGGCGGAACGCGACAGGGTCCCCCAGCAGAACCCCCAAACCCCCGGCAGGTGTGGGAAGGGGAGCGAGTGGATTGTGGGGGGTCGGGGTGGGCTGGGAGGTGGGGTCAGGATGTTTGGAGGGGTCCTGGGGGGTCCAGGGGGGTCTGAGCAGTCGGGGCACGGCGGGGGGGTCAGTGCAGTCCAGATGGGGGTTCAGGATGCTGCTGGGGCAGGTCGGGGGGACCCAGGGGGGTCCCAGAGCCCCCCGGGGTCTCGGTTCTGCCGCAGCCGGGGCAGAGGATGATGATGGTGGAGGCCACGATGAGGGGACAAAGGACCTGACCCCGCCAGTGTCTTCTGGGGAGGGGACACAGGGCAGAGCCCCTGCTGCCTCTGGGGACACCCTGAGCCCAGTGTCCCCCAGCCTGCCCCTGGCTCTGGGTGTCCTCGGGCACTCAGGGTGGGTGACATGGGGAGGGGGCCACCGCAGCCTGGGGACACAGAGAGGGGAACGGGGGACACTGGGGACAAGGGGGCCAGGGCTGAGGGGCACAAGGGACAGGAGAACGAGGGCCGAGTGGACACAGGGACACAGGGAACGTGGCCTTGGGGACAGCAGGGACATGTGCGAGGCCACACCCAGGAGGGCACCGGAGCAGCGACCTGGGGCCCTGGGAGTCCCGTGAGGGGCAGGAGGCAGCGCTGGGGGCCGGGGGTCCCGTGTGGAGGTGGTGCTGCCAGTACTGGTGGGTGCTCCCAGTACCAGCGGGTGCTCCCAGTACCGGTGGGTGCTGGCAGTATATCAGTGGGTGCTCCCGGTACCAGCAGGTGCTCCCGGTACTGGTGGGCGCTGGTGGGTGCTGGGGGTCCCGGCAGGGCTGGCGGTGCCGGTGCTGCAGCCCCCAGGGCTCCACGCCCAGCACCTCCTGCAGCTCAGCAGCACCCCCGAGTCCCTTCCCCACTCCACGGCTGCCACCCCAGCATCCCAGGATCCCTGGGGCTGGAAAAGCCCATCCCATCCCACCCACCCAGCCCATCCAGCCCCGGCCGTGCCTGAGCCCCCCTTGTCCCGGAGCCCTGAGAGCACCTCCAGCCCTTCTTGGGCACCCAAAGCTCTGGGGCAGCCCTGCCGAGCCTGGCTGCTGCCATCGTGCCCCGGCTGTGCCGTGGCCCCCACGCCCTGCCCGTGTCCCCCCTGCAGCCCCCGGCCCAGTGACCACAGCTCCACAGGGGACACGGCGAGCACACGGGGACCCTCTGTGGGGTGTCTGTCCCCTGGGTCACCACCCTGTGGCACACATTTGGGGGTGCCCCGCCGTGGGGATGCCCAGTACAGCACCAGCAGAGCTGACCTGGCCCAGTACAGCCCAGTACGGCCCTGCTGAGCCCAGTACAGCCTGGTCCAGTATGACCAGACCCAGTACAACCCAACAGGACACAGGACAATCCCGTGGCACAATACAGCGCAGTGCAGCCCAGTGTAGTCCAGCACAGCCCAGTACAAACCAGTACAGCCCAGCACAAACCAGTACAGCCCAGTACAAACCAGTACAGCACAGGCCAATATGGCCCAGTACAGCCCAGCACAGCCCAGTAAAACATGGGCTGGGTGCCCACCCAATACCCCTGCTCCTCCCCTGGCCCCATCCCTGGCCCGTCCCTGAGCCCCCCTGGCCCCATCTCTGCCCCAGAGCTGGACAGAGCGCCAGGGTGCCCCAGGGCACCCCAGGGTGGGCACCCCACACACACTCCCCAGGGCCACAGTGTCCCCTGGACATGTCCCTCTCCCCCTGACTGAGCTCCCCCTTCCCTGGGGGTCCCCAGTGCCACAGTGCAGATCCTGCACCGGCCTTTATAGGCACCCCCAGCCCGGGGGGGCCCTGTAATCCCCCCCTAAGCAGCTTCTGCTCATCCTTCCTGTTCCCCGGGGGTGCCACAGGCCGGGGGAGGGAGGGGAAGGGGGGAGGGAGGGCAGGAAACGCTGGGAGTCTTTTGGGACTTGAGTGCCAGCAGCGCATCCCCAAAGTGAGCCGCCATCAATGACCCCCCAGCACTGCACCCCCAAAATGAGCACCCCCTCTCAGACACCCCACCTCCAGCAGTGCCCCCCAGTCTTCCCCCCCACCCCTTGATACCCCCAGAATCCCCCCACCTCACTGGGGGTCTCCCCAGCACAGGAATCCCCCAAGCCCAGAACTGGGAACAATCGCTTGAGGGGGGGGACACTTGGGAGGCACCCTGGGGTGCTGGGGGGGGACAGGGAGTGAGCTCATGAGGGAAACTCCGAGTTCTTCCCAAGGCATCCAGGGCTGGGCCATCCTGGGGGCGTGGGATCAAGGCAGGAGACACCTGGGGACCCCTGGGGACACCTGGCCATTCTGGGGGTGACCAGGACAGAGCTTGGGGACCCCCGGGGCACACTGAGGACCCCAGTGGGATCAGGACTAAGGTTGGGGACCTCTGGCCGTTGTGGTGGGACCAAGACTTGGGCTTGGGAACACCTGGGGACACCTGAACACCCCAGGAGGAACAGGATCAAGCTTGGAGACCCCTGGGGACCCTCCCCATACCCAGATGTTGGGGGGAGCCCTTCTGCCCCCCCCAAATCCTCCAGAGCACCGGCAATCGGCTCGACCCGGCTCAGGGGGCCGATTAGGGGCTGAGCCCGGTTTAGCCCACCCTAATCCCCAAGTTTGGCCGGGCTGAGCCCTGATCCCCCCTAAGCAGCTTTGGGGGCGCAGGGTATATCAGGGGGGTGGGCGGCCCCCCCCGCCACCGCCGCCATGGACGAGGAAGAGTTCTACCTGTTCAAGAACCAGTCGTCGGTGGGGCCCTGGGATGGGCCCCAGTACCACATCGCGCCCATGTGGGCCTTCTACCTGCAGACCATCTTCATGGGCCTGGTGTTCGTGGCGGGCACCCCCCTGAACGCCATCGTCCTCATCGTCACCATCAAGTACAAGAAGCTGCGGCAGCCGCTCAACTACATCCTGGTGAACATCTCCGTCAGCGGCCTCATGTGCTGCGTCTTCTGCATCTTCACCGTCTTCGTGGCCAGCTCCCAGGGATACTTTGTCTTCGGGAAGCACATGTGTGCCTTTGAGGGCTTTGCGGGGGCCACCGGAGGTACGAGGGGACCATGGGGCGCTCAGGCTGCTGCGGCCAGACACGATGGAGTGACCGCTGGGGGCTGCTGGGGCCAGAGGTGGCCACAGTGATCT
This sequence comes from Passer montanus, assembly GCF_014805655.1. Taxonomy (NCBI): domain Eukaryota; kingdom Metazoa; phylum Chordata; class Aves; order Passeriformes; family Passeridae; genus Passer; species Passer montanus. The sequence continues at coordinate 141,305 of NW_024365048.1, forward strand.
CCTGGGGCTGTGGGAGTGGGGGTGACCACCATGGGCTCAAGGTATTGTTGACCACCACATTCTGCTAAGGATTTGGGAGTTGGGGTGACCACCACGGGCTGCGGGGGGGCAGGCATTGGGGTGACCTTCTGGACCTTTAGGAGTTGACCACTGTAGTCTGGTGGGACTATAGGAGTTGGGGTGACCACTGGGGTCTGGTGGAGCTGGAAGTGGGGGTGACCATCCTGTTCTTCTGGGGCTGGGGAAGTTGGGGTGATCATTGGGGTCTGGTGGGGCTGAAGGTGGCAAAATGGGTAAAGGCCATGGGTAGGGTTGAGCCCTGTGATCTGTGGTGGCTGGAGGAGCCGGGGTGACCACCGAGGCCTGAAGGGAGGGGTGATCACTACATTCTACCAGGGTCATAGGACTTGGGGTGACAGGGGTGACCGGGGGGCTTTGGGAATTGCAGTGACCCCCAGCCCTGGTGGCCATGGGCGGTTGTGTGAGGCCAGTGGTGACCTTGTTCCGCCAGGGCTGGTGACAGGGTGGTCCTTGGCCTTCCTGGCCTTCGAGCGCTACATCGTCATCTGCAAACCCTTCGGCAACTTCCGCTTCAACTCCCGCCACGCGCTGCTGGTGGTGGCGGCCACCTGGATCATCGGCGTCGGCGTCGCCATCCCGCCCTTCTTCGGCTGGAGCAGGTGGGACACAGAGGGTGTGGGGGACAGGGGGTGGAACCGGGTGGCAAGTGGAGGGTCCTGGGGGTGCCAGGTGAGTGCTTGAGGCACCACAAGTGCCACGGGGTGCTGTGGGGGCACTGGGAGGTGCCCCACGGTGCAGAGTGGGGGCTGAGCACAGGTCTGCAGGTACATCCCCGAGGGGCTGCAGTGCTCCTGCGGCCCTGACTGGTACACGGTGGGCACCAAGTACAAGAGCGAGTACTACACCTGGTTCCTCTTCATCTTCTGCTTCATCGTCCCCCTCTCCCTCATCATCTTCTCCTACTCCCAGCTGCTCAGCGCCCTGCGGGCCGTGAGTCCCGGGGGCATGGGGGGCACAGGGGGCACGGGGGGCATTGGGGTCAGGCACACCTGTGGCTGAGAGTGAGGGACGGAGAGTGGAGAGGGGCTGGGGGGCAGGAGGGAGGGAGGGAGAGAACAGGGATGGAGAAGTGACTGTGAGCAGGGAGGGAGGGCAGGATGGGGAGCAGGAAGGAGGGAGAGGTGACTGGAGGGATGAAGGGATGCAGGAAGGGAGGGGAGGTTACTTGGACAGAAGGTTGGGCAGGAGCATGGGCAGGGGTCGGGGGGCAGCACAGGGCATGGGCAGGGGTCGGGAGCCTGGGCAGGGGTCAGGAGCCCGGGCAGGCCCGAGGTGTCCCTGTCCCCGTGGCAGGTGGCGGCGCAGCAGCAGGAGTCAGCCACGACGCAGAAGGCGGAGCGGGAGGTGTCGCGCATGGTGGTGGTCATGGTGGGCTCCTTCTGCATGTGCTACGTGCCCTACGCGGCGCTGGCCATGTACATGGTGAACAACCGCGAGCACGGCATCGACCTGCGCCTCGTCACCATCCCTGCCTTCTTCTCCAAGAGCTCCTGCGTCTACAACCCCATCATCTACTGCTTCATGAACAAACAGGTGACACCGGCGACAGCGGGACACCCGCAGAGACACGGGGAGGGGGACGCCCAGGGACACCTGGGGATGGGGGCAGCCAGGGCTGCCCGAGGATGTCTGAGGACCTGGGACACTCAGGGAGACCCGAGCATGGGGAACACCCAGGGATACCCGTGTGAGGGGACACCTCAGGACACTCGGATAAGGGGATGACGTTGGCAAGGGGGACACAGAGAAGATGGGGACACCCCAGGACATTGGGGCAGCGGGGACACGCAGGGGTGCCCAAGGACATTGGGGGACCAGGGACACCTGGGGATGGCGTATCCAGGAGCACTTGCACGGCTGGGGGTACCGTGACCCCAGGGACAGATGGGGCCAGTGTGGCATCTGAGGGTGTGAGCACAGTGCCAGGGCTGGACACAGGACCCCCAGGCTGAGCTGTCCCCTCTCCTGTGACCCCGTGTCACCTGTGTCCCCGCAGTTCCGCGCCTGCATCATGGAGACGGTGTGCGGGCGGCCCATGTCAGACGACTCCGAGGTGTCCAGCTCGGCCCAGCGCACCGAGGTCTCCTCGGTGTCCTCCAGCCAGGTCGGCCCCAGCTGAGGGGCTCCGGCACCGCCCCAGCCCCGGGACCCCCGGCTGCCCCCCAGCTATCCCCCAGCCGCCCCTGCCGTGGGGCTGGCTCTGCCCTGGGGGCCGGGGGCCCCGGCCAGCCTAGGATGTAGCGCGGGTGGGACAATAAACCACGGCCGCGGTCTGAGCGCAACGGGACCCGCTGAGCACCTGGCACCTGTGGGACAGGGCACCCACGGCGTGGGCGTCTAGGGGCAGCCGTGCCCCACAGCAGGGTGGGAATGGGGGAGCCGGGGGCCGGCTGGCCGGCTGTGCCGCACAGTGGGATGGGATGGGATGGGATGGGATGGGATGGGATGGGATGGGATGGGATGGGATGGGGGCCTTGGTGGAGGCTGTGCCCCATGGCTGGGTGGGATGGGGTCCCAGGAGTGGCTGTGCCCCACTGCAGGGTGGGTGAGGTCCTGTTAGCAGCTGTACCCCACGGCAGGGAGAGAGGGTGGGTCCCAGGGGAGACTGTGCCCCAGCGTGGGGCAGGACGGGTCCCAGAGGTGGCTGTGCTCCACGGTGGTGCCATGGTGGGACCCTGCTCCCTCGTCCCCCTTTAGGCCTCACACGCAGGGAGGGCAGGGAGGTGGGATGGTGCCACTCACCTCCATCTGTGGGGCTGGGGTGGGACCTAAGGGACCCCATCCGTGGGGCTGAGCTCCCCATCCATGGGGCTAGGCCCCCCCATCTGTGGGGTAGGGGTGGGACTGAGCCCCCCCATCCATGGGGCTGGATTCCCTGTGGGGCTGAGCCCCCCAGGCCCCAGGGGCAGAAGTCCCACAGGCCGCGTGTGTCCCCACAATCCCACCCAGTTCCCCCCCTCCCCTCCTCAGGGCCCCCCGCCCCCCGAACCCTTCTGGCTCAGTCCAAGGGGGCTCTCCCAGATCCTGGTTCAGGGGAAAACAGGGAACTGGGGTTTGTCCCCCTCGGCCCATCGGGGGGTGAACAGTTTTATTGAGTTCCAACCAATCCGGATCCCTTCAATCAGCCCGAGGAGAAAACCAAGGAATAAACCCGGAGGAGGCGAAAAATCCATGTCTGGAGTTGTCACAGGGCCCCAGATCCTCACGGATGGGAGCCAGGGGATGTTAGGAGAGGGGCTGCAGGGCTGCGTGGCTGCGCCAGAGGCTTTCCCAGCGTTCCAAAATCACTTCTCCTGTCCCAAATCATCCCTGGTGTTCCAAACCAACCCTGACATTCCCGGATCACCCCCAGCATTCCCAAATTCCCAAGCCTTGCATAGGGCCATATTCCCATCCCACTTACCACTGGATTTAGGGAGGGGAGGAAAAGGAGGAGTGGAAAGGGGAGGAGGAGATGGGAGGATCCGGTCAGCCCTTGGAAACCTTTGGGAAAGGATTTAAAGGAAAACGTGGGAATTTGGAGACGGCCGGGCCCGATTCCACACAGCTCTGGTGGCTGCAGGGGGACAAACAACACAGAAGAGAGAAAACCTGGGAACTGTCCCAGAGCGGGGTGGGATGAGGCCCTCCCCCAGAGGTTTGGGGGATTCAAGGCACTTGGAGCGGGGCTGGGGGGAAGGGTCTTGCCCAGATCCCTCGGAGCAGCCACAGGGGAGGAGGGTCCAACCTCCCTGGGGTCACCTCTGGGTCACCCCCTGGGTCCTGCTGCTGCTCTGACGGTTTTGGGGGTTTTCAATGTTCACTTTTCATTCCAATTTCACATCAGTGTTTCAGTTTAATTCAATTTCACTTATTTGGTTCCAATTCCATTTCAATTTTCAACTTTGATTTCAATGTTTAATTCCAATTCCATTTTTAATTCAAATTTCAGTCCAATTCAAATTCCAATTTTAATTTCAACTTTAATTCCAATTCCAATTCCAATTTTTATTCCAACTGCAATTCCAATCCCAATCCCTCTGTGAACTTCCCACTCCCCCCCAGGCCCCCTGGCCCCGCAGCCCCGGGCAGCCCCGTCGCTGCCCCCGCGCCAGGGGAGCTGTTCCCACACGTGGTAAAACCAAAACATACAAAAATAACCCAAAAGTCGTTAAAATCCGGGGAAAACCCACAACGAGACGAGCCCCAGGTGCCGGGGGAGTGTGGCTTTCCCGACCCCGTCCCCGGGAGCCGGGGTTTCTGGGCGGCGGAGCGGCCTCGGCGAGGGACGGGGCCCACAGGCGGGTGCCGGCCTCGGGCCTAGAACTCGTCGTGCCGCACCAGCGCCTCCCCGAAGTCCGTGGCCTGGCTGCCCACGAACAGGTCTGACTTGTCCACGATCTCCTCCCGCGTCAGCTTCCCGTCCTGCAGGGAACGCCACAGCCCGCTATTGCTCCATCCCGCTATGTCCCCCGCCTCCACCCGCTCCCCACACCCCCGGAGCTGCTGGCCCACCTTGTCCTGGTCGGACTCATAGACGAGGTGCCGCGCCTCTGCCTCGGCGTGGTCGTAGTCCGAGGGCAGGATCCAATCCTTGGTCTCCTCCTTGTCCATCTTCCCATCCCGGTTCTTGTCGCGGAACTCCACGAACTGCTCCCGCTCCGTCTTCACCCACTCAGGCTCATCAGCATCACCGTCCTGGCTGTACATGTCACCTGCGGGGGCAGCAGGATCAGGATCGGCCCCACGGCCCTGTCCCCACCCCAAGGATCGACCCAAAGCCTTGAGTTCCCTCAATCCATCCCCAAAACCCCAGAGCACCACCTGGGTCACGATTTCACCCGAAAATCCTTGGTGGAGGCCTAGGGGCAGGTGGCAGTTGAGAGAGAGAACATTCTGTGAGGGGGAGGACTGGGAAGGACACAGTGGCAGTGGCTCCCACAGGACAGGGACACTGAGGGGACATGGACAGGACATGGAGCAGCAGCAGCACCAGTGTCTCACCAATGTACTCCTCCAGGTCAATGAAACCATCGCCGTTCTTGTCAATGTCCTCCATGGTTTCCTGCAAGAAGATGCCAGCGTGAGCCAGGCCCGAGGCAATTCCTGCCCCTCAGTGACCACCCGCCTCCAGAGCTTCCTAAAGTGCCTCTGTGCTGGCCCCACCTGCACAACGATGTCCTTCATGTAGTCGTACTCCTCGGGGTGCAGGAAGGCCGTGAACTCCTCCTTGGTGGCGGCCAGGTCCCCGTCCTTGTCGGCCATCTTGAAGCGCCGCTCGTCCCGCACCATCATCTGCTTGTAGTTGAAGCCATCGTCGGGGTCCGGGTCGTCTGGGAGGGAGCACAGGAGCACCCGGGTCAGCTCGGGCAGGGCGAGGACCCATAACCACCAACGCAGCCTGACCCAACTCAACAGTCTCAGCTCAACCTCAGCTCAAGCTCTCCCTCCTCTACTGAACCTCAGCTTCCTCTCAACCTCAACCTCAAGACAACTTCGATCTCCCCAACCCAACCTCAACCGTCACCCCAACCCAACCTCAGCCTCCTGAACATAACCTTCTCAGCCTCAACTTCCTCAAAGCAACCTCAACATCCTCCACCCAGCCTCAAACTCAACTTCCTCCCTCTCAGCACGACCTTCTGATGCTTTGCCAGCAAAAGCTCAATTGCAGCCACCACTTCTCTCCCGTGCCCACTCCCAGGAGGAGGAGGAGCTGCGGAAGCCCTGGGATCATGACATTCCCAGGGAGAGGCCCCAAAAGACAGGGCTTGGGGGCTTTGGCCGGCACGGCCAGAGGCTCAACGTGAACTATTTTGGGAGGGGAATGTGTAAGGGGATCTCACTGGCTGCTGGCAGTGGCAGGGCAGGAGGCATGGGCCGGGTGGGACCGCGGGGCACGCGTGGCCGCTTGGCACAGCCCCGCAGCAGTTCCGGACACAGCAGTGTCCAGCAGCCCGTGGAGAACAAGGATCCTGGGGGACACTGCCACGCTCTGCTTATGTTAAACCAGAGCCAGGCCCCATCTAATAACAAGGTCCAAAAGCCCCTGTGTCCCTGCTCTGTTAGCTGGGACAAAAGGCAGGCATTGGGGAGCCCTGGATTAAGGGGCTCGGGATTAAGGAGCTCTGGAGCATCCATTAAATATCCAAAGACTTTGACTTTAAGGCAGCTCTAGGGCAGAATGAACCCTAAATTCCCCATTCTGTTCCCAAGGTTTTGCCTTGAGAGGAGCATAGCCCCGAACAAGGAAACCTGCAGGACCAGTGCCATTAACAGATGATTCTTAATTGCTGTTGGGCTAATTAATGGGTTTGATGGGGGATAGTGGGGGGGGACAGATGGGTTAAAAAGGGTTAAACCCTCCCAAACCCCCACAAGTTACTTCTTGCCTTGGTCCCTGGGCCGGGAGAGGCTTGGGGGAGCAGACGGAGGGGAAGCAGACAGAGCTGGAGGTTTTGCTCAGAGTATGGCAGCAAACCCACAAACTCAACCCAACATCTTGTGTCCTGGTTTTGGACCCCACCATGGGATTGAGGAATTAACAAAAACAGGAGTGGTGGTGATGATGATGATGATAATCTGATTTTGAAGGGAGTTTCAAAGGAATTTCCAGTCTCAGATGAAGCTCCTGGACGTTTATCACTTGATATTCCCTGCTTCCCAGGACTCCCCCCAGCAGAACCCCACACTGCTCTGTGACACTGCTGGGGGCCACCCAGTGACTCATCATCGTGTGTAATTAATTAATTAATAAAACCACTCCCAGCATCTCGTTTTGCTGACAAAACACCACATTCTGGACCCTCCAGAGCAGCCGAGGGCAATGCCTGGTCCCACGCATCCCTTGGCCACGGGTCAACACTCAGGAGGCACTTCCAGAGGCATTCCAGCCCCACTGTGGCCAGGGAGGGCAGCGAGGAGAAGACAGGGGAACATTTTAGCAGCAGGGAGCTGTGGAAAAGCAATTCCTGCCGAGAGGAGCCGGAGCCAGAGCGTGAGGCAGGATCCTCCCGGCGCTCCGTAAGGACACAAGTATGTGGGAGCAGCACGAGTGGAGGCTCCACCAGGCCTGCCAAGGGCAGCAGCCTCCAGCACTGCTCCAGCTCTGGAACCAGCCCTGCTGGGGGCTGGGCACGCCCCACACACCGCCAGACTGCAGGAGGGAACTGCTCCTTCAGCTCATTGAGGGGTTCTGTTAACTCAGGGTTCTCTCATTAAGGCTTTTCCTGGTTAATGTTCACACTTCTCCCTATCCGACACCTGCAGGTCCGAAATGCCACCCCAGACCCCTCAAACATGCTCAAACCCTCCCCAGACCTCTCTGTCCCCTTCCAGGCCGGATTTACAGAGGCAGATTAGCCCAGACCCCAGAAACCCATGGCAAAGGGAGGTCTGGGAGGTGCTGCCCCAGCCCAGGGGTGCCACCAGGGTGGCCACCAGCACAGCAAATCCAGATCCTCCCTGATCCCCAGGGAGATGGATGAGCCTCCTGTGCTGCAGCTCCCCCTCTGCACATCCCGCGGAGCAGTTTGACTATTTTTGGCAATATTTAGGAAATTAGAATGGATTCGACACTCCAGAGCTGCAGCTCCTCCACCCGGGCAAGTCTACAGTGCTGGAGGCCAGAGCTGGCACAGGGCTTGAGGGTTTAAGGTTTTAACCCCAAAAGAGCTGCTGCTTCCCTCACTCCCAGGGATGTCTGAAGCTGTGCCACACTGCTGGCCCAGCACATGTCCCAAAATCCCCCAGTTCTGGGGTCCAACACTGCTCCCAGGACAAGGGAAAGAAACTGAAATCTCTGCTAGAGTTTTTTTGGGTTTAGGGACACAATGGACACACCAAGGTGGATCCACAGCCGGAGATCAGTGGGTTCCACCTGCAGGTCCCAAATTCCCCCACAAGCCAGGAACTCCAAAAGGCTGGAAACCCCCATTCCCACAGGCCATTCATCCCAAAATCACCTGGATTCAGCCCAGAGCTGCATTTGTCACCAGGGACATTAATAATGCCCAAGTGTGGCTGCAGAGGGGAAAAGGAGGGTGTGGGGCGTGTAAACTTTCCACTGGGGAGACTTCCATGTATTTTGGGTTCTTTTTCTTGGATTTCTCTTTGCTAATGCCACCAGGAGGTCAATTTGTAGTTTTAGAGGTTTTAAAATGTAACATATTGGGGACATCTGCTCCAGCTGGCCCCACATATACCAAGGCCACAACCTACATCATATTCCTGTGCTTATCCCAGGGGACAAATCCATCTCAGGCCAGCCAAGTGCCAGCCCAGCACCACTCCACACTCTCAATCACAACTTCCTCTGGGCCTCCCTAATCCAGGCCCCAAAGTCCCCCTCCACCACAACCTCACCTGGATCCACGTCCATCCCACCGACGATCACTCCATGAGTCCACCCTGATCCATGATCACCCGCTGACCACTGTGCCACGAGCCCATCCCAACCCCTGACCACCCGCTGACCACTGTGCCACGAGCCCATCCCAATCCCTGACCACTGTGCCACGAGCCCATCCCAACCCCTGACCACTGTGCCACGAGCCCATCCCAATCCGCCTCCACCCCAAAGCAGAGCAGGACATCCCAGCTGCTGGTTCCAGGAAAGGCCCATCCCAAGAGCCAGGACCTACCCAGGATATATCCATAGGTGGCATTTTTATACTCCTCCCAGGAAACAAGCCCGTCCTCATTGAGGTCATGGCCCTTCCACTGGCGCTCCACATCCTCGTAAATCCAGCGCTTTTGGGCAAACTTGATCCAGGCCTTCAGCTCCTCCACTGTCACAAAACCATCTCCATCCTCATCTATTTTCCCTACAATCTTCCTGTAGGAAACACAAAAATGCAGCAAAAGTTAAAAAAACGAGAGGTTAGCAGGGAGGGAATGGGAAGGGGCAGAGGGGGCAAGTTGAGGTCATTACAGAATTTGGGAATTCAACCATTTGGAGAGTTCATCCTTAAAACCAATGTATAGTTCAGCTGCCAAAACTTTGGCTCAGATATGAAAATCCCTGGCTTGGCCACTTTTGGATCACTCAGGTTTTGGTTTCTTCAGAAATTATGAGTTTTAGGGGGAAAACTTCCTTTTAAGCCCCTGGAAAGACCCATCCATGCATCCTTTGACCAAGACAGTGCAGGTGATGAGTAAACACCCATATTTATATTAAAAACAGGAATATTGGCTCTGCCTCTCCTGGTGACGCCAGGAGAAAGTTTGAGGTGGTTATAAAATTTGCAAATTCAACCATTTGAAAAGTTTATCTTCAAAACCAACATTTGGGTTAGCTGCCGTAAAGCAAGGTCAGCTGCCAGAACTCTGTTTTGGACACAGAAAACACTGGCTCAGACTCGGGAATCACCAGCTTGGCCACTCCTGAACCACTCAGGTTTTGGTTCCTTCAGGAATTACACATTTTAGGGGAAAACCTCCCCTGTTAAACCTTAGGAAAGCTCCATCTGCGTGTGCGCCGGGCGAGGAGCAGGGACGCACATTTCTGCTGAACCCGGGGAGTTTGGCTCTGCGGAGGAACCGGAGCCGCCCAAGCCCAGCGGAGCAGAGCGGCCGCGGTGCCGGGCCGGTCCCGCCCGCTGCCCGGGGCAGACACCGGAGCCAGCCCCAGAGCCGCGTGCCTCCGTTATTTTTAGCAGCAGCTGTAGGAAAGGCCGGCAGGAATGCAGGATCCAGGGGCAGATGGAGCCGGGGGGTGGGGGCTGCCTGATCCGCAGCGCTCGCTCCCGGAGCACGCCCGCCTCGGTGCTGGGCAACTTCTGGGCTGCTCGGGTGAAAATCAGCGATAACAGTCCCAAAATCCTTTGTCTGCTGAAGCAGGATCCCGGTTTTTTCCTCTAACATGAAGGTTTAACGGAAAACAGTTCGGGAATCCTGACCTCCAGCCCAGGTATTTGAGGAATTTTAGAAGACAGGTGGAAAATACGGAATTTTAAATTTTAGATCACCGCTAGGACTATTAATTCCAAAAATATTGATGCAAAGGGAAAACCGGGCACCGGAGCCACCCACGCTCACACCCAGGTTTCTGTGTTTCAGAATTGCCTTGGTCTAGGAAAACCAGGAATTCCTCTGTGCCACAAAGGATGTTCCTGGAATGAGAAGCTGGAGAGAGACTGGAAGAACAAGGGGAAAATGTGGAATTTAGCTCTGACAGTGAGAGGCCAGAGTAGGGGCAGTGGGCAGGGCTTGGAAACCTGAGTAATTTTAAAGAGAAATATATAAAATAAATATGTAAATATAAAAACCAGCTCATCAATAGTGCCCAAATTTATGCAGAAATATGTGAAATATTATAGAAATATTTCAGAATTGTATATATCAATGTGCAAAGTGTCCCTTCTGATATTTCTGATCAAACACAGAAATATGCAAAATGTCACATAATATTCAGAATTTTCCATATAAATATATAACAAGTCAATATTATAATCAATATCATAAAATCAATATTCTAAAATTCTGCATAGGATTATGTAAAACATCACATGGATATTAAACGTTTGTCCATGTAAATATATGAACCACAAATAAATCTATCAAATCCTTCCTATTTCAGGGAAAAAAATTCCGTGTTTCCCTCTCCCAAGAAGGTACACCACCGGCAACGGGATTTATTAGGGAAAATCCCTGGAATGGAGGACCAGAGCCGGGAGGGGTTGATGGCCAGGCAGTTTTTCCAGGGCAGTTTCTACGGGGTTAATTAGGGAACAGCTTCCCAGGGAAGCCAAACCCTCTCCAGGCCAGAGCAGTGCTCAGGAAGCTCGCAGCCCTCCTCCCCACCCTGCTCCGGGGGCTGGCACCAGCTGCTCCCGGCTGCTTTCCCAGGGCAGCGCTTTCCCAAAGCCCCTGCAAGGGCGGGCAGCAGATGTTGGGGCAGGCAGCTGCTCTCCGCTCTCCGTTCCCACTGCCCGCTCCAAGGGACGCCCGGGCAGCGCTGCCAGCGCCGGCCCCAGGGCAGCAGGGAGCAGAGCCTGGAACAGCGGCACAGCCCGCTGGGGCACAGAGCTCTGAAGGCACCGTGACAAGGGGCCCATGGAAGCCCCTCCGCTCGGGATGGCAGAGCTGGCCCTGCGGACGGCCTGGGGCTGTTTGCGGTAAATCCCGGTGGAAAGGCGTTCCGGGTAACTCGGCAGAACAATGGGATTGAGCCGTGACAGCTCTGGGATCGCAGCCCTGGCATCGGGGGAGGCCCAGCTTCCCTCGGATCTGACGCTGCTCCAGGGGCATCGAGGCGCTCCCTCTGATTGTGCCAGCAGGCAAAAAAGGAGGCACAAAGCCTCCTGGATCCTATATTTCAGAGCTTGTGGAGCAACCAGGGCCTGGCTCCAAGAGATCAAGGGGTTTTCCAGTTTAAATTGTCCCTGGAGGGAGGAAATTCCCAATTCCCTCCAGCCATGAAGTTCTGGGGGAGAGGCCAGCACCTCCTTCCCACTTTGGGAGTGGATGATCCATAGGGATGGATGGAACCTGGCACCCCCTGCCCTGCACATCCCACTGTGGGAATTGGCTCCCTCTGGAAGTGTCCCCAGCACCCACATGTGGTTGAGCTTTTCTTTCCCCTCAGGGAGCACCATTCCCAAGAAACAGCCCAAAATTCACCATGGGCTGTGGTAGGTGCTGCTCCAGCAGCAGCAAGGTTGGGATGCTTGGCTGAAAAAATCAAGTTTGATGAAAAAAGGAGAGATTCAGGTGGAATCTTGGGAAGGAATTCCTGGCTGGGAGGGTGAGCAGGGGCTGGCACAGGTGCCCAGAGCAGCTGTGGCTGCCCCTGCAACCCTGGCAGTGCCCAGGGCCAGGCTGGACACTGGGGCTGGAGCAGCCTGGCACAGTGGAGGTGTCCCTGCCATGGCAGGGTGGCACTGGAGGGGCTCTGAAGTCCCTTCCCACACAAACCATTCATGAATACACAGCCAAAGGCACCCAGTTCCAAGATGACTGGAGCCCAGCATCCAGTGTCCCAAGCTCCCCAGGGAGCCTCCATCCCCCAGGCCCCCCCACCCTGCTGGAGGCTGCACTTCCCTGGTTTGAGCCCCCCCGAGCCCCAGAACAACTGCAGCAGCAGCTGCTGCGGGGACACCCGGCCCTGCACAGCTCCGGAACCATCCCGGGCCAGATCCCAGGGGAAGAACAGCCAGATCCCAGGGGAGGCATGGCCGGATCCCAGGGGAGGCATGGCCGGATCCCAGGGGAACCATCCCGGGCAGATCCCAGGGGAAGCACGGGCAGATCCCAGGGGAGGTGCAGCCATATCCCAGGGAAGGCAGGGCCAGATCCCAGGGGAGGCACGGCCAGATCCCAGGGGAACCATCCCGGGCAGATCCCAGGGGAAGCACAGGCAGATCCCAGGGGAGGCATGGATGGATCCCAGGGGAGGCACGGCTGGATCCCAGGGCAAACCTGGCCATCCTGGATCTGAGGGGAGGCACAGCCATCCTGGGGTCCCAGCGGAGACCCTGGAGGGGGAATTGCCACACAGGCTCTATTTTCCCAACTGCCAACCAACTTCCAACTGAGTGATCCCAGGGGCTCCAGAGGCACCCGGAGAACGGGGAGCGAGCACAGCACAGTGCAGAACCCCCGTCTGCTCTGGAGTTTTGGGGAATGCCTGGCACAGGAAATGGCTCGGGTGGCTTTGGGGAATTCCTAGGCCGGCAGCGGGGCCTCCCGCAGGGGGAGCGTGCGCGTGTGGCTGCACTCCCGCTCCACGCTGTCCTTACCCCAGGCGCTCCTTGCTCTCCTCCGGGGTGAGCTGGTCGAAGCTCTTGGCCTCCTCGGCGCCCAGGAAGGCGTCGTGGTCGTAGTCGAAGCTCTGGGCGTCGTCGTGCTCGCGGGCGCTGAGCGGGGCCTCGCGCACCACCCGCTCCTTGCGCTCCGTGGGCTTGGCCGAGCCGCACAGCGCCCACACGCCCAGGCACAGCAGGAGCCGCGGGAACCGCATCATGCCGGGCCTGCGGGGCAGGGACACCGCCGTGGGACAGGGACACTGGGACAGGGACACTGCCGTGGGACAGAGACACTGGGACTGGGACACCGCCGTGTGACAGAGACACCGCCGTGGGACAGGGACACTGCTGTGGCACAAGGACACTGCTGTGGACTGTAGGACAGGGACACTGCCGTGGGACAGGGACATTGCTGTGGGACAGGGACACTGCTGTGGCACAGGGACACTGCTGTGGGACAGAGACACTGGGAAAGGGACACCGCCGTGGCACAGGGACACTGGGACACTGCCATGGCACAGGGACACTGCCATGGCACAGGGACACCACCATGGGACAGGGACACTGGGACAGGGACACTGCCATGGGACAGGGATACTGGGACACCGCTGTGACACAGGGACACTGGGACATGGACACCGGGACAGGGACACTGCCGTGGCACAGGGACACTGCAGTGGGACGAGGACATCACCATGGGATGGGGACACTGTGGTGGGACGGGGACAGTGGGACATGGACACTGCCATGGGACAGGGACACCAGGACGGGCACCAGGCAGCACCAGGGCCAGAACAGGGAGGGACAGGACTAGGTTGTGTTGTTGAGGAAAAATGGGGATTAGGGCAGTTTTTTTGGGAAGAATAGGGTTTGGGGGCAGTTATCTTGGAAAAGCTGGGGCTTGGGGCAAATCATCTGGGAGAAATGGGGATTAGGGCATGTTATTGGGGAAAAAACATATTATTAATAATACAGATGATGGGAGCAAAAAAAATTAATTAATCCAGATGATCTGGATAAAACGATAAATATGGATTGTCTGGGCAAAGATGATGATTTAATGCAGATTGTCTGGGAAAAATGGGGAATTACTGCACGTTATTAGGGAAAATGGAGAATTAGTGCAGATTTGTGTGGGCACAAATGACTCATAAATGCAAATTATAGGGGAAAATGATTAATATTCTCAGGTCAAGTTGATTAACTGATCCTAATTATCAGGGCACTGTAATGAACTGATATGGGTTATCTGGGCAAAAGTGATTCACTAACACGGATTATCAGGGCACGGGGATTCATTAGCACAGATTATCAGGGCACAGTAACTAATTAACACAGATTATCGGGGCACAGGGATTCATTAACACAGATTATCGGGGCACAAGGAATTTCCAGCCCCGGTGCACATGGGCAATACTGGTTTGCCCAGAGCTGCTCCTGACTCCATCCCAGAGCCCTCAGAGCGGCAGCTGGGCTGGGAAGGGATCCAGGGGTGGGGAAAGGGGTCCTGGCAGGAAGGAAGGAAGTGGATCCAGATGGGAGGAATGAAGGACGTGCACACACCCCACCACATCCCCTCCCCAAGCCCTGGTGCTCCCCCAGACCCACCTTGGGTGAATCCTCCCCCACAGACCCGAGCCCCCCACACCAGGACCCACCTGACCAAACCCCCCAAATGTGCCTGGGATCCATGGCAGCTCTGGAAAGATTCCAGAGGCTCATCCCTTCAAATGAACTCAGGAACTCAGGTGTTCCCCATGCTCGTCACTGAGATCCCATCATAGATCCAGGTGTTCCCCATCCTGATCTCTACATTTCAGTCCAGGCATTCATCATCCTGGTGTATTTAGCCTTAAATTTTAATCAAGATTTCTGGGTTTTAACTCTTTCACTCTAATTTATATTTATGTATTAAATACCAGATATTCACTATCCAGAGCTCTAAAATGCAAATTTAATTCAATATATTCCTCATCCCTATTGCTTTAACATAAATTTAAAGCCAAGATATTCCCCATCCTTACCCCTTTAAATTTGCATCCAGGTCATCCCTGTCCACAGCTCTTAAACATAAACGTAAACCCAGGTATTGCCATTCCTTATCTCTAAGTCTGTGGTTTAAAAACCAAGTATTCCCCTTTAGCCTGAACTCACAGCAAGGAGTTCTGCCCTGGGAGTGACCCAGGAGTGACCAGGAGTGACCTGGGACTGGTCCCACATCAAACCAAGACAGTGGTGGCAGGACATGGGGGAAAGGACGTGGAAAAGCCCTTTCCTTCTTTTCTTTGAATGAGGATTTATCAGATCATTCAGAAAATCCACAAGCTTCAATTCCTTGGAAGTGGGGGAGGAGGCGGCATGGGGAGGGGATTTGGGTTACAAAGAGTAAAAGTCTTTTTTAAAAGACACTTTCTTAGTGTCTCTGGGGAGGAGAAGCCTTCCAGGAGGGAAAGCCAGTGCCAGGTGTATGTGGAGTTCTGGATTTCCATGTCCCCAGGAGCTGACTCCTGCTCCTCTGGCTATCCCTGTCCCCAGGAGCTGACTCCTGCTCTCCCTGGATATCCCTGCCCTGAGGAGCTGACTCCTGCTCCTCTGGGCACATCCCAGCCGCCAGGGCCTGCCCAGCCCAGCCTGGAGCACAGAGTGACCTGGAACGGGTCACACAGCCCGATTTTATCTGCCAGTGTCCACACAGAGCCCGGAGGCACTTGGAAGTGATTGAAGAGGGACAATCCAAGCTCCAACCGGATCTGGGCAGTGCTGGGGGCCAGGAAAGGTGCTCAGAGAGACCAAAACCCACCACCCCACGGTTATCCACAAACGAGTCTCCAGAAAATCCCAGCAGCACCAGCAGCTCCTGCTGACCAGGGCATGGGCCCTGGATTTCCGTGGAGATCCCAGCCTGAGGGAAAGCAGAGCCCCTCTCCTCCCAACGGGCCTTTGGCCCTTTCCTCACAGATAAAGGGTCTCTGGGTGAGCTGCAGGCAAGTCGGGAGCAGGAACCAGTGGGGGGAGATGTGGGGGTCAGAGTGGGGGCCCAGAGCCTCAGCTGGGGAGGAACTCGGGATTCCAGCAGGGCTGGGTGGGATACTGATGGAGGACCTTGAGATTCCAAGGATGCTGATGGAGAAACTCTGGATTTCAGGTGGGCTTGATGGGCTGTCAGTGGAGGAACTTGGGATGCCAGGTGGGTTTGCTGTAATATTGATGGAAAAACCCAGAATTCCCATTGGCTTGCTAGGGTACTGACAGAGGAATTCAGGATCCTGCACCGGCCTTGGAACTGTGGTGACATTTAGAGGAAACTGGTGGGAAGCAGCCCCTCTGGACACACATTTCCCATGTGGGAGGCCAAGAGGGTCCCATAGAACCCCCACAGGTAACACAATTTGTTCAGGTTTGGGAATCAGCCTGTTTCAGCTTTTTATGGGCTGGATCCCACTGGAGCAGCCAGGGAGCAATTATCTGGGACCCCACGGTGCCACCCCGGGGGCACGGCGAGGGCGAGGGGAATTCCAGCCCTGAGAAGGATGTACGGACGTGGGGAGACACGGAACCCAAACCAACCCCGGGGCACAAACGGGCTGCTCCTGCCCCAAACCAGCCCAGCGCCTGGGGGTCACCGAGAGCTGCGGGAGAGGAGCACGGCCTTGGGGTGGCACCTCCCCGGCCCAGAGCCCCCGCGCACGGCAGCGCCGAGGGCCCCGCAGCCCGGTGTCCCGGGGGTCCCGGGGGTCCCACAGCCCGTTATCCCGGGGGTCCCACAGCCCATTATCCCGTGTCCCGGGGGTCGCACAGCCCGGTGTCCCGGCGTCTCGGTGTCCCACAGCCCGTTATCTGGGTGTCCCAGGAGTCCCACAGCCCATTATCCCGGTGTCCCGAGGCTCCCACAGCCCGTTACCCCGGTGTCCCGGGGGTCGCACAGCCCGGTGTCCCGGGGGTCGCACAGCCCGTTATCCCGGTGTCCCGGGGCTCCCACAGCCCGGTGTCCCGGTGTCCCGGGGCTCCCGCAGCCCGGTGTCCCGGTGTCCCGGGGGTCGCACACCCCGGTGTCCCGGGGGATAACGCCCAGGGGAGGCGATGGATTCCCGCGGGCCGCGAGATGCGGACGGGGCTCCGTCCCCGGGACCGGCGGTCCCGACCGGCCCAGCCCGCCCGCCCTGGGCCCGGTGGTGGGCGGCCCTGGCACTCGGCACGGCGCGGCGGGACGGGCCGCAGGAGCCGCGGACGCGGCGGCGCC
>NW_024365048.1:159180-167735 GCF_014805655.1 Passer montanus
CCGTCCCTCACCGTCCCCACCGCCGCCGCCGCTGCCGCCGCCGCTCCGCGCACCGGAAGTCGGCGCCGCGCCACGCCGCACGGCCCCCCGCGCGCCCTCCCCGCCCACCAATCACGGGCAGGCCACGCCTGCTCCTCCGCGCCGATACGCGTCTCGATTGGTCTCTTCTGCCGCCACTCCGCCCCTCTGCCCGCCCCCGCCTCGCGCTCCGCCCCCCGCGCCCTCCTCCGGCCCCGCTCCCTCCGGCCCCGCCCACCCCGCCGGAGACGGGGGCGCTGATTGGCTGGAAAGCGCCACGTCCTCAGGCGCGCGCCAGCCGCCGGGCCCGCCCACCAGGGCGCCCCGCGCCGCACTGCGCACGCGCACACGGGAAAGGCGGAGTCACGTGTGCGGGAAAGGCGGGAAAGCCGAGGCGGGGCCGGGGCCCGGCGGGGAGAGTGGTCTGAGGACAGTGCCCAATCACCCCTGGTCAGTGCTCAGACAGTGCATGGTCAGTGCCCGGACTGTGCCGGACAGTGCCCGGACTGTGCCCGGAGAGTGCATGGTCAGTGTCCGGACAGTGCCCGGACTGTGCCGGACACTGCATGGTCAGTGCCCGGAGAGTGCCCGGAGAGTGCATGGTTGGGGCCGGGCGGGGAGAGTGGCCTGAGGACAGTGCATGGTCAGTGCCCGGTCAGTGCCCGGAGAGTGCATGGTCAGTGCCCGGACAGTGCCGGACAGTGCATGGTCAGTGCCCGGAGAGTGCCCGGACTGTGCTGGACACTGCATGGTCAGTGCCCGGAGAGTGCCCGGAGAGTGCATGGTCAGTGCCCAATCACCCCTGGTCAGTGCCCAGAGAGTGCATGGTCAGTGCCCGGACAGTGCCCAGAGAGTGCATGGTCAGTGCCCGGACAGTGCCCGGTCAGTGCCCGGTCACCCCTGGTCAGTGCATGGTCACTGCTCAATCACACCTGATCACCTATGATCACCTCTGGTCACTCCTAGTCACTGCCTGGTCATCCCCAGTCAGTGCCCGATCACTGCTTGGTCACTGCTTGGTCAGTGCCTGGTCACCCCTGGTCACTCCTAGTCACTGCCTGGTCATCCCCAGTCAGTGCCCGATCACCCCTGGTCAGTGCCTGATCACTGCTTGGTCAGTGCCTGGTCACCCTTGGTCACTGCCTGATCACCCCTGGTCAGTGCCTGGTCACTCCCTGGTCAGTGCCCAGTTAGTGCATGGTCAGTGCCTGGTCACCCCTGGTCACTGCAAAGCTCCCTGGGCAGCCCCTGCCAAGGCCTGACCCCTTTCCAGGGGGAAATTCCTGCTGTGGCTCCCTGGACACGCTCCGGGCCCTCTCTCCGCACAGGTCCCAGCCACACTCCAGACGTGCCCCAAGCCATGACCACATCGATCCCAAAATAGCCCCAGGGCTCCACGTCCCAAGTGAGGGCCCGGCTATAAATACCCCAGGCTGTGGTGTCCAAGCTCCCTGCACAAGGTGTGATCCCATCGGCAGGGAATGTCTCCCGGCCCCAAATCCCGCTTTACGGGCTCCCCGCAGCGTCAGGCTCTATTTCGCCCGCGCTGCCTCTGCTCCGTGACACATCCAGAGCTGAGCTCAGCGCCGGCCCGCCGGACACACGGACACACGGGCTGCCTGCCTGCAGGGAAAGCAGCGCTCCCAGCGCCGTGATTCATCCCACCCTGCAGAAATGCCTAAATTAGGGCAGCGGGAGCATCCCGGGGCCGCGGCGCTCCCGCTCGCGGGGAGCCGAGCCGGGCAGAGGCTCCGGCAGATATTTACAGTCGGTGAGATAATTCCCACCCTCGGCCTCGCCGGGAGCGCTGCCAGCACTGACACTCGGACACGGCCCCGCAGTGAAGTCACGGGCTGAAAAAGCGCAGCCCAGAATTCCTTGGAAAACCTCCCACTGTGTTTTTCCCCTCGTTAAATCTCCCCTGGTGCTGGAATCACGCAGTCTTGAGAGCAAAACGGCCCCAGATATGGGGAACAGACACTGAAAGTATGAGATATTTATCTTATTAAGAAAATACGTCTCAGGGCTTGAGATGGTTTTTTGAACAAAGAGCTCGGGAAGGTTGAAATGTTTAAATTTTTATTAAATGTAAGTTAAGGGGGTTTAGATGGGTTTAAAAAACTGGTTTGAGGGTCATTTTGGGGTTTTTTTTAACAAAAATGCCTTAGGAGGTTGAAATGTGAGGGGTTTTTTTAATAAAACAGGGTTTGGAGTTGGGCATCGGGAGGCTCTGGGGTGGACACTTGTGCCCAGTCCCAGGGACACGGAGCAGCACCCGGGTCCTGGCCATGGTCCAACGATGCCCCCCAAACCCAGGAGGACTGAGGGGAATTGAGCCTCTTTCCGTGCTCTCCATCAGCGTTCCCCTGGCAGGGGATGATTCACCTCTTCCCCCACAGCCTCGTCTGACCATTCCTGGGGAGGCAAATCCCATTTGATCCACCCAACTTTTTACTGCACAGCTGCCTTTTCTCATGTTAGCTGAGCCCGGAGCTCTCCGCTGCTCTGGGAGTGATTTATTGCATTTCCTTACGGAAGTGCTCATGGAAATCCCTTTTCCTCCCCTTGCAGGGGAGCTGAATGGCCTCTGAAATCCAAGTCCCTCATGAATCCCTTATTCTCACACCTCACACCATTCCCATTGTTTCTTTTTTCAGTTCTTCCAGTTTCTCAGTCTTTTAAAGCCATTGGCATTTTGCAGCTGGATCCTCTTCTCTGCCTGTATTTAGCATAAGGCAAAACCCACTCCCAATTCCTGTTTTCCTGTCTTGACCTCCCCAGTCCCTCAATCCCCCTGGTTTTGCCCAGACTGGGGACATTTAGGGGTTTCTCTGCTCAGACAGCACTGACAGACATTTCCCTTCCCCAATGATCTTGTCCCACTCCCAGCTGTCGGTGAGAGCAGATCCCAAATTGGGTAAAAATTCTGATTTTAACACACTTCCCAGCTGGATATTTATTAATGGGACCTTCAGACACTTGCAAATCCCAGCATTTAGGAACGCGTGTTATTTATTAACCAGCTTTTTGGCTGCAGCCATGCTTGCCTCATTGTCACACACGCCGGCCAGCAAAGCTCCGGGGAGGATGGCCTCAGGATTTGGGCAAAGGAGAGGGAATTTTATTGGTCTGTGTGTTATCGATCCCCTCCGCCCACCACAGCCACCACGGGGCCCTGGACACAGACTCCACGCTGGCTTCACCTCGGTGGATTCCCTGACAAACCCCTGGGGGAAGAGCTGGGATGGTCTGGGAAGAGACACAACACAGGGGATGTGAGAACAGCCCTGGAGGTCCCTGTGAGGAGAGGAAACCTGCCCTTGAAATGTGGGAAAAAGAGGATACATGGAAATGTTTTATCAGTCTGGGAGGGTGAGGGCATGCACAGTCCAGGTCCAGCACACGGACCTGCAGTGGGAGAATTTGTACAGAAGGGACAGAGAACCAGGGATGGAGAAGCTGGGATGCAGAACCTCCATCGAGGAGGCTGCATGGGAGGTGTATCCCCATGGGACACACCTTGTGCTCTGCTTCAGCTTCCCTCAGCCCTTGGGAAGGAAGCTGGTGTCAGGAAACCAAACCAGGGGCCATTCCCAGCTCCTTCCAATGGCTCATTCCCCATCCACCCCAATGCTCTGCTGCCCTGGTGTGACCCTCGGTGGGACCCGCTGCGGGCACAGGGCATTCCCTCACAGCCCCATCCCACAGAGCAGAGCCCCACTGCTGGGCTCAGCCCGGCCCCACGGAACCCAGACCAGGCCTGGGCCAAATCCCACAGAACCCAGACCAAGGCTGGGCCAAATCCCACAGAACCCAGGCCAGGCCTGGGCCCAGCCCCACAGAACCCAGACCAGGCCTGGGCCAAATCCCACAGAACCCAGACCAAGGCTGGGCCAAATCCCACAGAAACCAGAGTTAGGCCTGGGCCCACACGTTGCTGCCCTGGCTCTGTCCCCAGGCACTGTCCCCAGGCTCTCTCCCTGGGCTCTGTCCCTGGGCTCTGTCGCCAGGCTCTGTCCCCACACTTTGTCCCTGGGCACTGTCCCCAGGCTGTGTCCCCAGGCTCTGTCCCCGGGTGTTGTCCCTGGGTGCTGTCACCACACTCTGTCCCCAGGCACTGTCCCCAGGCTCTCTCCCTGGGCTCTGTCCCTGGGCTCTGTCGCCAGGCTCTGTCCCCACACTTTGTCCCTGGGCACTGTCCCCAGGCTCTGTCCCCGGGTGCTGTCCCCAGGCACTGTCCCCGGGCGCTGTCACCACACTCTGTCCCCGGGCTCTGTCCCCTGGCACTGTCCCCGGGCGCTGTCACCACACTCTGTCCCCAGGCACTGTCCCCAGGCTCTGTCCCCGGGTGTTGTCCCTGGGCGCTGTCCCCACACTCTGTCCCCTGGCACTGTCCCCTGGCACTGTCCCCGGGCTCTCTCCCTGGGCTGGCACCGCCGTGACCCCCGGGACAGGAGTGGCCCTGAACAGCCCCGGGCTCCACCGGCGGGGCCGGGCCGTCACCGGGAAAGCCCAAAGGGCGCTGCCGGACGGGACGGAGGCGCCGGGCTCGGGTGGCTGCGGTGCCCGCGGAGGTTCGGGAGGGCGGCGTGAGGGAGCAGCCGGAATCCCGAGGCCGGGGAGCGCAGGAGCGAGGCGGCTGAGCGAGGAAGACCGAGGAATGCCCCGGCTAATCCTGCTGCCCGCCGCCGGCTATTTAGGGAAGAACCGAGGAGGCCGCGCTCGGCCCTGGCTGCGCTCCCGTCCAGCCGGCTGGAGCCGGGCCCGCGCCCCCTCCTCTGATCTCAGGGAGCAGCAATGCGGGGGCGCTGCCAGCCCGGCTGCCGGCAGCGCCAGCCCAGGAATGTCCTTGTCCCGGCACGGCGCTGTCCCCGCTCTGTCCTGCCAGCCCGGGACACCGCCGCTCCCCCGGCACCGGACCCCGGGCAACATCGGCGGCAGCCGGGCAGCGATCGCGGGCGGGGCGGCTCCGCGCACCTCGGGCGTGTTTTGAGGAAGGAAAGAGGTTTTTGTTCCTGGTGAGGCGGTGGCCAGACCTCCCGCTCCCCCCTTTGCACCCCAAAATCCCGTGGGTTTCCGTGAGCCACACGCTCCCGTTGGACCCGGAGCCCGAATTCCAGGCGCTGGAATCTGGAGCTGCCGGGATCCCGCGGCCGGACGGGCTGCGGGGAGGCGGCAGCTCCCAGCCCCGCGGCTTTCCCCGCCCTCCTCTCCCGCTGCAGGATGACGGATGGAGGTCAAAGATGACACCAGCAGCTTTGAATTCTCCCAGCTCTCTCCATCTACTGGGCCTTTGATTGGGAGAGCTTGAGCCGAAAAGGAGAAACTCTACCGGGGAATTCCCGGTTCCAGAGCAGCCGAATTTAATTAAAACAACTTCAAACATTAAAGTGATTCGCCAGCTAAATCAATGCAGTGGTAAACCCCCCATCAATTCTGCCCTGCCCTCCTCGGGTTTGTTTCCCCAGGGAAAGGTCAGGGGAGCAGTGGTCAGGCCAGGCCTGCAGCCCGGCAAGGGTGGAAGTAGCCAGGGACAATCGTGTTTCCCTGGCGTCCTGAGGAGCTCCAGCCCTGCATGTGGCTGTTGTGGCACGGTGCCTTTGCTGCAGGACGTCCTGGACTCGGTCCCTGTGCCCAGCTCCTGTTTGTGCCCACGTGCAGCCCCGCCTGTCCCGGAGAGCCCGGCTGCTTCCCGCTGCCCAGCAGCTCCCAGCGCCCGTTCCCGCGCTGCCCTTGGTCACCCGAGCCCCGAGACCTCCTCGGGGCTGGCTCCCAGCTCGCGGCCCCTCGCAGCGCCCAGGAACATCCCGTCACGGCTCCGTGAACTCAGCACCCCCCAAATAGCCCGGTGAGCCTGGCCCCAGCAGGAGCGCTCCGGCCCCGGCGCTGGCCCGCGGATGATCTTACAGCCGGGGAAGCTCCAAACATGCTGCTCCTGCCCATAAAAAGCAAAGGGCTTTGGGCATGGAATCATCGGGAACACGGGGATTGCGCCAGCCGGGGGAGACGCTCCCGGGAGACAGCGTTGTTGGAACGGCGAAAGGGCAGAGGGAGCTGAGGCGGGGGGCGGGGGAGCCCCAAAACACAGCCCAGTCCCCTCCAGGCGTTTGTAAAACACACCCAGAGCTCTGCTGCCGCCGCTTGGCTCCTTGGCCGCCTCATCCCGATGGGAATACGTGACCCAAATCGTGCACCAGAGCCACTTGTTAGGAACACAGAGGTGGTTATTCCCTTATATTGTGATCCCCATTTTTCAATTGCCCCCAAATCCCAGTCTGTCCCATACCGGGCTCTGGAGACCATTCCAGAGAGCTGGAAGCTGGCGGGAGCCGTCCCCTCCCGGCGGTGCCTGAGGCACAGGCCCTGGGCACCACCCCGGCAGTGGAGCCCATCTGGTGGCAAGAGACTGCGCAGGGAACTCCTACTCAGTGAGAAGCCGAGCTTTCCAGGCAGGAAGAGGAAAAGCACCTCACTGGAGCAATGGCCAATGGATAAAATTGGAATTTAATTAAGTTAAGGAGATATTTGCAGAACTAGAAGATCCAAACCACCTCCCAGCACACCATGTGCTGCCCCCTGCGCGGACACACGTGGAGACAACGGCCCCTCCGGAGCCTCCTCTCCCGCAATTCCCAGGAATTCTTCTTGCCTGTCTTATCTGGCCACCCGCGGCTGCCCTCAGCCGCCGCCGTCGGCGGGGCCGGCGCGCAGGTCGGGGCGCAGGCGGATCTCCACCAGGCGCACGGCGCGGAGCACCACGGCCAGCTGCGAGCACAGCCGGGCCAGCACGTCCAGCACGGGCTCCGCCAGGTCCCGCACGCCAGCCAGCACCTTCAGCAGGAAGAGCAGGAGCGGCTGCAGGAGGCTGTGAAACGCCGCCGCCAGCAGGGGCTTCAGGACGTGGTCACCGATGGCTGTCAGGACACCGACCACCAGCGCCTGGATTTGGGATGAAATCCTGTGTTTGAGCGATACTTGCCAGCGGGAGTCACCACACACGGGCTGACACAAAAATTCCACTACGGGAGAGGAAACGTGCAACAGCGGGAAAGTCCCCAGTGCTGAAGGACTGTGACACCCCCGGCAGCTGCTCCGGCCGCGGCCCTGCGGGAACAGCGCTCACCTGCACCACGGCCTCGCCAAGGAAGCGGATCAGCTCCACCAGGAACAGGCTGAACACGCTGACCAGGCACCGCGGGACGGAGAACAACTCCCGCAGCCTCCGCTGCACCGTCCACTCGGTGCTGCCGTGGAGAACAGGGAATGTCAGCCGAGAGCCGGCCCTGGGGGATGCACCCCCGTCCCGGGGCCGGCTGGCACCCCGGCAGCTCCTGGGCAGCACATCCCAGGGAGGAGAAAGCGCTGGAGCCGTGCTGGCACAGGCTCTCCCTGTCTGGCCCAAAGCCGCCTGAAGCAGCCCCAAAACCCAGGCCACGGGGATGGCACCCGAGCAGCGGCCGGCCGGGAGCAGCAGCTCCAGGAATGCCGCCCAACAGCACCCGGAGCAGCTCCGGCGCGGGCAGTTCTGAGGCTCCCTCTCATGGCCACCGCCACGAGGTGATCCGGACATTCACTCCGGTTTCTCTTTTCGGAAAAACTCCAAGCGAAGAGGGTGAATTGTGCCGGGCTGGGAGGAAACCCCAACCCAGCGGAGCACCAGCGTGCCCGGGAATGCCACGGCAGCAGGTTTGGGGTGCAAGGAGCGGCTGCAGGATGACCCAGACCCTGAGGTCTCCCCCATTTTGTGCCGGTGACCAAACCTCCCGTTTCCCAGAATCCCAGCCGAGATGCTCCACGCTGCCGCTCACCCACCCGGGATCCCACTGTGGAGAAACCCCCCGCCAGGCCCGAGCAGATCCCCCTGGGACCTGGGGGAAATGTCCCGTCAGCACCCCATAACTGGTGCCTCGGGCGCCTTTTCCCATCCGGGATCGGGCCCTGGCCTGCGGCCAGCCTCACACCGGCTGCAGCTGTCCCTTGGGATCAGCTGGGATCCCGGGAAAAGCAGGGACAGGGCAAGAACAGGCACCGTGGTGGGATAAGCTGCAGGGCAGTCGGTGATCCAGCCGGGAATCCAGCCGGGAATCCACCTGCTCCCCTGCCCCGGGACCCCCGGGCTCTGCTCCTACCCCCTGCTCGCAGGGATCGAGCCTCTTTCCCTGGGAATCCGCCGGGCTCTGATCTTTCCCGGGAACCCACGGGGCACCCTGGATCCAGCGGGATCCGCTCCTCCCTGCGCACACTGCTCCGGGACCTGCGCTCCCCTCGAGAAAGCCCCGCTCCCGTTCCCGGCGCTCGCACCGCGAGCGGGGCGAAACATAACATCAAACCCCTGAGACCCGCAAGTTAGACGGGGCCAGACTGGCCCCAGCCCGCCGGGGCCCCCGAGCCCCCGGGGCCATCCCGACACCGGCAGCGCCGGGGACCATGCGCACCCCGCCCCGCGCGGCAGCGCCTCGGGTCCCGTTCACCGGCGGGCCCCAGCGCGGGGGAGTCCCGGTACCTCCTTCGGTTCTTCCGCGCGGGGCGGGGCGGGG
>NW_024365048.1:167857-204709 GCF_014805655.1 Passer montanus
GCAGGCCCCGCCCCCGCCCCGTGCCATGCGAGCAGCCCTGGCCCCGCCCATTCCCGTACGTTTTTGCCGCCCTTGGTCACGCCCATCTAAACCACGCCCCCTCACTGACAGACAGCTGGCTCGGGGGCGGGAGCGCGGGCGAGCCCGCAGATGAGTGACAGCGAGCGCAGCCAATCAAAGCCCGCAAAGGAGCCCCGGAGTCCCCGCCCACCGCGGAGATCCCCGCGCGTCACGTGGAGAGGGAACTGGGTACTGTGTATGCAAATATATGCAAATAGCATGTTAATGAGGGATCTGCGAGCAGTGCGGGCTGACAGCCGGGGAGGCGGGGCGGGGCCCGGGAGGGGGACACGAGGGCGGGGACAGGGGGGGACACGGGCGCCCACGCCCGGTGCCCGTGCGGAAGCGCCGGGCGGCGGCGCCGGGAGCGGCCCGAGCGCAGGTGAGAGCCGGGGCCGCTCCCCACGGGCGCGGGGGTCCGCGGGGGTTCCGTGGGGAGGGGGCCCGTGGGGAGGGGGCGCCGTGGCGGGGCGGTGCTGAGGCGGCCGGGAAAAGCCGCGGGGACACGCGGGGACAGTGCCCCGTCCCCGAGTGGGGCGGCAGCCCGGACACCCCGTGTCCAGGCGCGGTGGCCGCGGCCGGGCCCGTCCGTGCGACACGCGTGGGGACCAGAGGAGACCCCCGGCTCGAGGGGAGCGGGGGGCTCCTGTGACCGCACAGGGACCGCGGTGGGGACCTGCCGTGTCCCCGTGTCCCGCGCGTGCTCTCCGTGTCCCCATCCCTCCTGTGTCCCCCGTCCCCCCTCGTCCTGGGACCGTGTCCTCTCCATGCCGTGTCCCCTCTCTTCTCATGTCACCCGTCCCTCCTCGCTTCTCCATGTCCCCTGGCTCCCGTGTTTCCCGTGTCCCTCCACGTCCTCGTGTCCTCAGTGTTGTCCCCATGCGCCCCCCATCCCCCGTGTGTCCCCTGTCCCCTGTGCACTCCCCTTGTCCACGCTGTGTCCCCGTGTTTCCCATCCCGTGTGCTCCCCTTGTGCCTCGTGTCCCCTGTCCTGTGTCCCCTCCGTCCCCCCACTGTCCCCGTGTCCCACTCTCCCCTGTGTGTGTCCCCTGTCCCTGCTGTCCCCTCCCCTTCCCAGCTCCTCTCTTCTTTCCCCGAAGCCACCGCAGCTTCTCCTTTCGGGGCTCGGGTGCCGCCCCCGGCCCCCGCGGGGCGCAGAGCTGGGGGGGCCTCGCCCCCTCCGGGCCCCGAAAGCGGAACCGGGGCTCCCGCGGGGGCCGTGCGGGCCGGTTCCTCTTTCGGGGTGACGCGGTGCCCGCTGCTGTCCCAGGCATGGAGCCCCCGCGGCGGGTGCGCCTCAAGCCCTGGCTGGTGGCCCAGGTGAGCAGCCGGCGCTTCCCGGGGCTGCGCTGGCTCGACCCCGAGCGCCGCCGCTTCGTCATCCCCTGGGGACACGCCACCAGGAACCCCCCGGGGCCACAGGACCACGACACCATCTTCAAGGTGACACCGGGGACGCGGGGCGGCAGCGACAACGGGCACCGGGATGGGGACGTGTGGGCCCGGGGGACACGGGATGGGGGCGATGGGGGACGGGGTGACAAGGGGGACACGGCATGGGGACAGTAGGGGTATAGGAGAAACGGAATGGGGGTGACAGGGTAATGGGGTGACAGGGGGGATGTGGGATGGGTGCAGTGGGGATGTGGGGGACAAGGGACAGGAGTGACAGGGTGATGGGTGACAAGGCACACGGGGTGCGGGGTGGCGAGGGGGACCCGGCAGGCGGGTGAGGGGACAGGCAGGCTGGGATGCCGGCGCTGCCCCCCCCGCAGGCGTGGGCGCAGGAGACGGGCCGGTACCGGATGGGGGTGACAAGGGACAGGCAGGCTGGGGTGCCGGCGCTGACCCCCCCGCAGGCGTGGGCGCAGGAGACGGGCCGGTACCGGGCCGGGGACCCGCCGGACCCGCCGCGCTGGAAGGCCACGCTGCGCTGCGCCCTCAACAAGAGCCGCGAGTTCCGGCTGCTGGTGGACGGGCCCCGCGGCTCCCCGGCCCAGCCCTTCCGCATCTACGAGCTCTGCGAGGAGCCCCCCGGGGCCGCAGGTACGGGGGGCGCTGGGGAGGCCTTTGAGCGGCCCCCGACGTCCCAGCACCCCACAAGGACCTGGCATCCCCCAAGTCCCCCAGCACCCCGTGAGGTCCCAGCCCCCAGCAGCCCCCACACCCCACAAGGACCCAGCACCCCCAGAGACCTGCCCCCCCAAGGGACCCACCCCCTGGGAAGCCTCAGTGCCCCATGAGGCCCCACTGACTGGGTGGCCGTGGCTGTGGCGAGGCCACGCGGTGGCTGGAAGGGTTGGGGTGGCCATGGGGGGGGTGGGACAGGGGTGGCCATGGCTGTGGGGTGGCCATGGGATGGACGGGGGTGGCCACAGGGTCGCTGGGTGAGCGTGGCCATGGGGTGGCCCTGGGGTGGCTGGGTTGGGGGGCCCATGGGCACAGAGTGGCTGTGGGATGGATGGGGGTGGCCCTGGGGTGGCTGGGTTGGGGTGCCCGTGGACAGAGTGGCTTTGGGATGGATGGTGGTGGCCCTGGGGTGCCCCCAGCCCCGCTGACCCCCTGGCCCCCCGGCAGTGACTGACCTGGAGCTGAAGTTCCAGTACCGGGGCCGCCAGGTGTGCGCCCTGACCGTCAGCAACCCGCACGGCTGCCGGCTGTTCCACAGCAGCCTGGAGCCCACGCGGGAGCAGGAGGAGCTCTTCGGGCCCCTGACGCTGGAGCAGGTGCCCTTCCCTGCTCCCGACGCCATTCCCAACGAGAAGCAGCGCTTCTACACGCACCAGCTGCTGGACGTGCTGGACCGCGGGCTCATCCTGGAGCTCCAGGGCCAGGATCTCTTCGCCCTCCGGCTCTGCCAGTGCAAGGTCTTCTGGACGGGGCCCTGCGCCGCTCCCCAGCCGGGCCCCAACCCCATCCAGAGGGAGACGAGGACCAAGCTCTTCAGCCTCGAGGGCTTCCTCAACGGTCAGAGGGGAAGGGGAGGTGGCCCCGTGACCCTCGTGGGCAATGGATTGGGATGGAGAGGCCAGCTGGGGTGGGGGCGCACCAGGCACATGGTGGCATCAGCGGGACAAATGTGCAATGGGGACAGCAGCCGGAACGGTGGGGACGCCAGGTGGCACATGGGAACCTGGTGGGATGGGGGGACAGAGCTGGGATGGGGGTCAGCGGCTGGCTCTCGGGGTGGCCCTCAGCGGGGTGCTGGTGGCCCAGGCAGGGGTGAGGCCCCGTCCTGCCCCTCACCCCGGCGTGGGGCCCCGCAGGCCTCATCCAGTTCCAGAAGGGGCAGACCCCCACGCCGCCCCCCTTTGAGATCTTCCTCTGCTTCGGCGAGGAGTGGCCGGACCAGAAGCCCAAGGAGAAGAAGCTGATCACGGTGCAGGTGAGGGGCCGCGCCGGGGGCACGGGCGGGCTCCCTGCCCCGCTGACGCCCCGCGGCTCCCGCAGGTGGTGCCGGTGGCGGCGCGGCTGCTGCTCGAGATGTTCTCCGGGGAGCTCTCCTGGTCGGCCGACAGCATCCCGCTGCAGATCTCGCACCCCGACCTCAAGGACAGGATGGTGGAGCAGTTCAAGGAGCTGCACCAGCTGTGGCAGAGCCACCAGCGGCTGCCGCCGGCGCAGCCCCTGCCCGGCCCCTCGGCGGGGCCCTGGGCGCTGCCGCCCGGCCCCCTGCCCCACTGACAGGGACACGGGGACAGCCGTGGCACTGCCAGCCGGGGTGAGTCACGCCGTGGCCATCTCGGCTGGTGGGGCCGGGGCCACCCAGCACCATCCTCATCCCTGTCCCTGTCCCCATGCCTGTCCCCCCAGAGCTGCCAGTGACCAGCACTGGGGTGCTCTGCAGGGGAAGGGGAGTGTGACCCCCCACCCTGGGGCAGCTCTGCGCCCCTCCCTGCATTGCCAGGGATAATCCCCCCGAGATTTTCAGGGCAAACAGCAAGAAAACAGGGGCTGGAGCCACCTTGGACCTGGAGCCCCCAGGGATGGGGGGTACCCAGCGCTGGGGAGGGCACAAAGCAGCCCCAGCCCTGGGAGGAGAACCAGAGGGACCTTGGGAGGTTTTAATTTATTTTTTCAGTTTTTTGTTGTTTTTTATTGTTGTCGAGATGGCTACACACCCCCGGAGGGAACCGCATGCGCCCGCCCGCCCTGCCCGCACTCGAGCCACCGCCTCCTACCCCAAAATCAAACCAAAGAAAACCCCGAAAAAGGAAAAAAAAAAAACAGAAAAAAACCAAACAAGAAAACAAACAAAAAAAGCAGAACAAAATAAAATATAAATCTCTATTTGCAGAGTCCGTCCCGCCTGCGTCGTCTCTGGGAGTCGGCGCCAGGCAGGCCACGGTGGGCTCAGTGGGGCAGCGCCCCAGGACCCCCCGACTGACCCCCCATCTTCCTAAACAATTTGTACTGTTTGTTTTTTGTTTGTTTCTTTTCCTTCTTTTTTGTCTCCATTTCACAGAAAGTTTTTCTACTTCTTTTGCTGCCGGGCGGGTCCGGGTGGCCCCGCGTGGCTCCGGTGCCTGGTGGGTTGCAGTTGGGTTGGAGGCGCTGCCCTGGTGGCCGAGCCCCGGCCGCCGGGACCCCCGAGCCCTCCTCCCGTGGCTCCGGACTCGGGGACGCGCTGCAGCGGGCGAGAGCCCTCGGCTGATTGTGGGACACATTCTTGGGTTGCTGTTGCCTGTCTTCTCCTTAAAGACATTCCTGGGAGGAGGAAGGGGGCTTCAGCCCTCTGTCCCCATGTCCTGTGGGGCGGGGGACCCCAAGCCAGGCTCTTACCTGGGAGACAGGTGCCACGTGGAGCCGGAGCTATCGGAACAGGCGGGTGAAGTCCCTCAGAGCCCAGCAGACTTGTTTACATTCCTCAGCACTGCAAGACAAGGGGTGACATCAGGGGGTGACCCCAAGGGGACATTTGGGACCCAGGGAAGGTGTCCCGCCAAGGGATGGGAGCTGGGAGCGTGGCAGCTCGGCTCCAAGGTGTTGGGAGAGATGAAGGGACAATCATCAGGACAGAACAAGGCCAGCAGCCCCCTGGATTGTCCCTGGAGGAGACCTGTGTGCCACCACGGTGGTGGCTGGGTGGAAGGAACCAGCTGCCCCCAGGCACTTAGCCTCTGAGATTTGACCAGGGGCGAGATGGAGCCAGGCAGAGGGAGGTGACATTGCCAAAGTGGCTGGTGGCCCTGGGAAGGGACAGGCCTGGGCAGGGCCTGGCAGCTGGAACCAGTGACTCATGGGGATGAGGAGGTGGCTCAGGAAGGGCTGCAGCTCTGCAGGGATCGGGCTGGGCAGAAAAACCCGTTGGGTGACAGCAAAGGCACCACATGGCCCTGGGCTCCATGTGCCCGTGCAGGCAGATGGCACAGCCCAGCAGGAGCAGCAGCACAGGCAGGGCTGGGGCTGCTGGAGGCCAGCCTGAAGGAGGAAGCTGGTGCCAGCTGGAGACCCCGGTGGCACTCACCTGGTGACCTGCTTGTGGAAGTCGGTGAGCTGTTTGTGTGTCACCTGGATGGCTCCGCCCGTGGTTTCCTTTGGCAACCCCTTCAGCGAGTTCTCCAGCCAGCGGCAGAACGTCTGCACCAGGGAAAGGGAGGAACTCAGAACATGGAGCCCAGCCTGGCTCCCGGGCCCTGCCAGAGCTCTGGGTGCCAGCCCTGCCCTCCGGGGGTCCCTCCTGCCCCTCTGGGGTCCCTCCCTCACCGGGCGGTCGATCTGCATGATCTCCCAGAGCACCTCGGCGACGTCGGGCAGGGTGTAGGGCGGCAGGCAGAAGCAGCACGTCTGCAGGAGCTGGTTCACGAGCTGCTGCCCCAGCTGGGTCATCACCTGGTTGATGAGCTCCTTCCGCACCTCAAAGTCCTCCTCATGCTGTGGGAGGAAGGAGAAGGGGGTGGGCAGGGCCTGGGGACAGGGACACACTGGTCCTGGGGACAGGGATAAGCTCCTCGCTCTGCACACAACCCCCAGAGCTTCTCTGCCAGCAGCAGTGGAGAGACCTGGGTGGCTTGTGCGGACAACAGGGCAGGGCAGATGAGGATGGTGGGGCTGACGGGGCTGGAGCAGCCTGGCACAGTGGGAGGTGTCCCTGCCCACAGCAGGGTGGCACTGGAGGGGCTCTGAAGTCCCTTCCCACCCAACCCATTCCAGGAATCCATGGTGACATCCCTACGGAGGAAGAGCCTCCTGAGGAAGGTGCCCGTGGGTCACTCACGTCGTTGGCCACCCCGGTGTGGATGAGATCCCGCAGGAATTTCATGACGCTGCAGTTGGCGTCCCGGTGGTCCAGGGTGGTGGCAGCGATGGCCCACTGCAGGATGGGGATCATCACCTGGCTGCGCAGGAGGGTGATGGGGCTGCGCTGGATGAACCTGCCCGGGCAGACAGACGGACGGATGTCAGGGCAGGACCTGCCCCTCCCCGCTCCACTGCTCCCGTGGGTGCTCCCACGGGGACCCTCCAAGAGGGGAGAGGGGCTGGTGGGCTGTGAAGGAGGTGGCACCTGGCTGCCAGGCGGAAGAGGTCATCCACGGTGTCCGGGTGGTTCTGGAGGCCGTTGGGTTGCTCCAGCAGCTGGAAGGTGGGGATGCAGAGAGCCTGGGGAGAATGGGGATCCATCAGCAACTACCTGGGATCACGCCTCAAGGGCCCTTCCCCACATGGAACAGGCTAGGGCTGCCCCATCCCTGGAAGTGTCCAAGCACAGGCTGGAGGGGGCTGGGGACAGCCTGGGACAGTGGAAGGTGTCCCTGCCCACAGATGGGTTCCAAGGTCCCTTCTCACCCAAACCTGTTTGAGATTCTATATAGACTGGGTATTAGGGAAAATTCCTCCTGGAAAGGGCTGTCCAGCCCTGGCACAGCTGCCCAGGACAGGGGTGGAGTCCCCCACCCCCAGAGGGACTGAAAAGCTGTGTGGATGTGGCACTTGGGGACAGGGTCAGTGGTGGCCTCGGCAGTGCTGGGGGATGGTTGGACTTGGTGTGGTCTGAGGGATTTCCACCCTGAGTGACGCTGTGATTTGGGGCCCCACCTGCAGCATGTCGAGCAGGCCCTGCCGGCAGCCCTCCTCCATGCCGTACTCATCCACCAGGATGCTGCCCAGGTAGAGGAAACAGGAGTGCTGGTGTTCCCGGTACACATTCACCATCTGGGGAGACAGGAACGCTGCACAGGCACCGCCAGATCTGCCCTGACCCCACATCCCTCCAGGCCCAGCCCGTCCCCTGGGGGCAGGGACATCCCAATGGACTCGCTCAGGTCCTGGGAGCAGCTCTGAGCTGAGGCCACCTGAGCCAGCAGTGCTTCCCCTTGGAGCCTGGCAGGAGCCAAGCGGAGCAGGGAACACCAGCTCTGGGACTCAGGGATGCTTCCCTCAGGCTGGGTTACCTCCCCAGGGAGCTGCACCATGCAGGGTTTCACACACTCCTCCCAGATCACACACACACAGAGGGCTCCACAACCTCCCGGCACCTCCCACCTCTTCCAAAGCCTCTCTCCTCCCCACGACTGCCAGGATTCAGCGCGGCACTCCCCAGTGCCCACACCACCCCTGCGACCCGAGCGAGCCCCCGAGGCAGCCCCGGTCCCCGTGAGCCCCCAGAGGGCGGGCTGGCCCACCTGGGTGACGAGGGGCTGCAGCAGCGCGGCCGAGCCCTTGCCCACGCAGCGCACGGCGAAGCGCAGGCAGCGGCAGCAGCGCTCCACGATCCGGTTGTCGGCACTGTGCTTGTTCAGCGTCTCCGACAGCACCGGCCAGATCTGGGCACGGACACGCCCAGGGTCACATCCCACCCGGGACACCGCCCACTCCCTCCCGGGCCCCAAACACCCAATCCCCGGGGATGGCAGAGGAGGGAGAAAAGCTTCCTGGAGGAGCCTGGGGTGGTTTATCCCCTCCAGTGCAGCAAATGTGACACGGGCAGGGAAATCAAACACCGGGGGCATGCCCAGAGCCAGGGCCTCTTCCAGAGGGTTGAAGCCTCATATTTACCCCTCCACACCCCAATCCCTGCTTCCAGGAGGGACAGGAGGGTGTCCCACAGCTCCCCTCCCGTGCAGCCCTGGGCAGACAGGGACTGGGACTCTGTACAACACCCCAGGAACCCCCATACCTGGAAACCCCCACCCCAAAACCCTCTCCCCAAATCCCAGCCCTCTCCCACGCACCTCCTGAATGACTTTTTGGCACGGGTGGACCTGGCCGTTCTCAACAATGGGGTTGGTGTGTCTGTGGGAACAGCCAAGGGTTAAGGGGGGTTTAGGATGAAAGTAAAGGAAAAGGGTTGGAGCTGTGGGAAGCAGACCAGGAACTGGCTTGAGGGGCACCTCAGGAGCTGGAACCTGGGGAAGCAGAGACTTCCACGTACCTCCTGGAAACCCCCACCCCAAAACCCTCTCCCCAAATCCCAGCCCTCTCCCACGCACCTCCTGGAAACCCCCACCCCAAAACCCTCTCCCCAAATCCCGGCCCTCTCCCACGCACCTCCTGAATGACTTTTTGGCACGGGTGGACCTGGCCGTTCTCAACAATGGGGTTGGTGTGTCTGTGGGAACAGCCAAGGGTTAAGGGGGGTTTAGGATGAAAGTAAAGGAAAAGGGTTGGAGCTGTGGGAAGCAGACCAGGAACTGGCTTGAGGGGCACCTCAGGAGCTGGAACCTGGGGAAGCAGAGACTTCCAGCCCACTCCCCAAGGGCTGGGGAGAAGGAGGCGGTGCAGATTCAGGCTCTGGGGGAGCAGCAGGGCCCCAGCCCCTTCCTCACCTGAAGATGACAGCGAGTCGATCCAGGGGCACTGTAGGGTCTGAGGAGAGGCCATTGCTTGGCTCCTGGGAGAGCAGCTGGAAAACAAGGGAAAAGGATGGGATTTCAGGAGCACAGGTAGCCCTGGGAAGACACTGCCTGGACACTGACACCAGCAGCAGCACCTCTGCTCCTCCTCAGGTGGGATCAGGGAAGGGCTCAGTCCTGGACATGTCCTGTGTGGGGCTGGGCCTTGCCCCCATGGAACAAGTGACAGGATGACAGGGAATGGCCTCAAGCTGTGCCAGGAGAGGGTCAGGCTGGATATTGGGGAAACCTCCTGGCACTGGCACAGCGGCCCAGGGCAGGGGTGGAGTCCCCATCCCTGAAGGGATTTAGAAGCTGTGTGGATGTGGCACTTGGGGACACGGGCAGTGGTGGCCTTGGCAGTGCTGGGGAACAGTTGGACTCGAGGGGATTCTCCAACCCAAACAATTCCATTACTCTAGGATACACCTCTGGCTCTGAGGACACAGTTGCCACAGCAGGGCTGGGGCCTGGCCACTGTCCCCACTGTCCCCTCCCAGGTGCTGTCCCACCCATCCAGACGCACCTTCTTGAGCGCCAGCACCTGCACGGCGCAGAGCTCGCTCAGGCACTCCGAGATCTTCTCCAGGGGCAGCCGGGCCAGCACCAGCGCCGTCCCTGCAAGGACACACACGGCTCAGGGGCAGGGATGCAGCAGGCAGGGCGGAGGGGTGATGGCATTCCCAGATGGAATGGCTGCAGGACAGGGGTGGGGCCTGGGAGAGCTTCCCCACAGCTGAACCTGGCTCTGGTTAAACCAGACACCGAAACACTTCAATCCCAGCAGGGAGTGCTGCTAGCAGGAGGGACAGGCCAACAGATGCCACAAGCACATCTGGGCCCACCATGCGTCCCCAGTGTCCCCGTCCCAGTCCAGCAGCACTATGAGATCCTGGGAATCTCCAGGAAAGGCACTTTGGGGCTCCCAGCATGAAACACGAGGAGCACTGGGCTGCTCCCACTCCCAATGGGCAGCAGCTCAACACATCTGGGCCCACCATGTGTCCCCAGTGTCCCAGTCCAGCAGCACTATGAGACCCTGGGAATCTCCAGGGAAGGCACTTTGGGGCTCCCAGCCATGGAACACGAGGAGCACTGGGCTGCTCCCACTCCCAATGGGCAGCAGCTCACTGCCAGCTCCAGCACAGCCAGGACCTGGCTGTGGTGCCAACCATCCCAGGGGGAAACCTCCCTGGCTTGGGAATTCCTGGCTCATTCTGACGGGGAGAAACCCTTTGGCAGGGAGAGGAGCAGCTTGGCCGGTGCTGGGGCATCCAGTGGAACAAGGAGAGTTTTGTCTCCCATGGCAGCAAACGACTGCAGTGAAGGCTCCCTGTCTCTGGGATAAAGGCTCCAACAGCACTGTAATTCGTTGGAAATCTTTAAGGCACATCCCCAAAACCAGCCGCGGTTGAGCAGGCTCATGGTGCCCAACAGTCCAGTGAGACACCAACACTCTGAGTTAAAAATCTCCGTTCTTGAGCCCAAATGCTCTGAAAGAATGACCAATATTCCCAAATCTTCACCCTCTCTGTCCAGGAGGTGATTCCCAGAGTTTGGATGGAGCAGTGACCCACTGCCAGCCTGGCTCTCAGCATTTCCCACACGTTCTTCCCACACACCCAGCCCAGGACAGTCCCTGAGCTCTGTCTCAGGGAAGGGGACAGTTACCAATCTAGGATTTATTTCCGCCTCCAGCCCCAAGGGAACTCCTGAGGACGCTCTGCGTGTGGAATGGGACTTGGGCACATCAGGACAAACCCCGTGAGGATAGGGCTCAGCACCCAGGGGAGCAACTCCCGTGGATGCCCCAGCAGTTCCCGTAGGTACCCCCGCAGTTTCCATGGATACCCTGGCAGACCCCAGGGACACCCACCCTTGAGCAGCCCCACGGCGGCCTCGGGCGACAGTGCGAAGGAGTCGAGGGCGCGGGCGATCTCCAGCAGCCCCGAGAAGTGCTGGGCCATGTGGTCCCGGCACACGGAGCAGATGTTGTGGATGGCCTTGGCCGCGGCCGACGCCAGGCGCCGGTCACAGAGCCCCTTCATCAGGTAGCCCAGCACGGGATCTGCGGAGACAGGGCTCGGTCAGGGGGCGGCGGGCGCGGCGGGGCCGCGGGGGCGCGGGACTCACCCAGGAATTGCGGGTTCCTGTCCACCACCTCGCTCATCTCGCCCACCAGCTCGATGCTGGTGTAGCGCACGGCCGTGTGCACCGACTCGGGCAGCCGCACCACGCCCTCCAGCACCTCCACCAGCGTCGGGTTGTTCTCCCTGCGGGACAGCCTCGGCTCAGCCTGCGGGCCGGGAGGGGCTGCCGCAC
Source organism: Passer montanus (assembly GCF_014805655.1). Taxonomy (NCBI): domain Eukaryota; kingdom Metazoa; phylum Chordata; class Aves; order Passeriformes; family Passeridae; genus Passer; species Passer montanus. The sequence goes on from NW_024365048.1 coordinate 179,071, forward strand.
CCACCGCCACACAGCATGCTCTGAACGTGGAACGTGACCCGGAGCACACGGGACAAACCCTGCGAGGAGGGGGCTCAGCCCCACGGACACCAGTGCCACAGCCGGGGACAGACAGGTAACACTGACTGCCTGCAGGGAGAGCCCCACCACTGCTGGGGGACACGAGAATCAGCGTGTTCATTATCTGGGAAATGAGCCCCACCACTACCAGGAGAACATGAGAACCAGGGGGTTCATTGTCTGGGAACTGAGCCCCACCACTGCGGGGGACATGAGAACCAGGGGGTTCATTATAGGGGAGCTGAGCCCCACCACCACAGGGGGACACGAGAACCAGGGGGTTCATTAGCTGGGAACCAAGCCCCACCACTACCAGGGGGACACAAGAACTAGGGGGTTCGTTATCTGGGAACTGAGCCCCACCACCACAGGGGGACACAAAAACCAGGGGGTTCATTGTCTGGGAACTGAGGCCCACCACCACAGGGGTACACAAGAACCAGGGGGTTCATTATCTGGGAACTGGGTTGGAGGAACAGCATTCCAAGCCCAGGGAAGGTCAGCTGGGTTGTCCCACTGCTGGCAGTGCACAAGACTTGCTGTGGGCTCACCACCCTGGGTATCATCTGCCCATGCTTCCACTGCCACTAACACAGGAGGAGACATTTTCAGTGGCTTAACCTTCCCTAAGGATACTCCACTCCACCTGGATGTGGAAGGATCCTCAATTAATTATTTGGGTGTGAACAGACCTCAAAGCCCCTGCAGTGCCACCCCTGCCATGGCACGGGCACCTTCCACAGTCCCAGGCTGCTCCAAGCCAGGTCCAACCTGGCCTTGGGCACTGCCAGGGATGGGAATGTGCTTGGGATATCTGTGGTGTTTGTGTCACACGGAGGCAGCCCTAGCCCCCAGCCCCCTGGCCACGGGCAGGACTCACTGGTCGACGCTCTTGGCGATGGAGGCCATGATGAAGAGCACAGCTTCTGTCACCTCCCAGGGCGGGTTCCCGTCCTTGAGCGTCGCGTAGAGCTGCAGGAGGGACGGTCACCGAGGGGCCACGAGCCCCCGTCACCAACCCCTGCCCCCCAGGCCCTGTTCCTGACCCCTCCCATCCCCAAACTCCCACCCCAGCCACAGGCCTGCAGAAACCCCACATCCCACCCTGACACTCTGGGACCACAGTGGCTTTCCCCAAAATGCCAGAAACCTCCTGCAGCTCCCACACCGCCTGCTCTCCCAGAGCAGTTCCCACCACACACTGCCTCGTGCAAGGGATGTGTGTGACCTCCCCCAGTCCCAAAGGCCACCAGGGCTCGGTGACCTCCCTTGGCATTTGCCTGCACCTCACTGCAGTGCTGCAAACCCACCTGAGCAAAACACTCCACCGAGCCCACCAGGAAGATCAGGTCTTTCACCAGGTCGGACACACGCATCCGGAACTCCCCGAAGTCATCGGTCTCCTCTGGGACTCCCTCCTGAGGGAGAGCACAAGGGCAGCTCAGGGGAGCTCAGGTTCCCACTCAGCCACAGCCAGGGGAACACCAGTGATTCTGTTTCAAGGAGATCCAGCATTCCTGCCCTCCTGTCACAGAGCAGGCTGCTGGAGGCTCTGGAGAGCTGTGCCCAAGGAAAACATGACCAGCCTGAGCACACACTGTGTATTCCTGCTCCAACAAGCAGAGGAAGGGATGGGAAGCAAGGGGATGAGGAGAGGAGAACAAACCATTCCAGACTGCAGGGAAGAAGACACCACTTGTCTTAACCTTCCCTAAGGATACTCCACTCCACCTGGATGTGGAAGGATCCTCAATTAATTATTTGGGTGTGAACAGACCTCAAAGCCCCTGCAGTGCCACCCCTGCCATGGCACGGGCACCTTCCACAGTCCCAGGCTGCTCCAAGCCAGGTCCAACCTGGCCTTGGGCACTGCCAGGGATGGGAACGTGCTTGGGATATCTGTAGTGTCTGTGTCACACAGAGGCAGCCCTAGCCCCCAGCCCCCTGACCACGGGCAGGACTCACTGGTCGACGCTCTTGGCGATGGAGGCCATGATGAAGAGCACGGCTTCTGTCACCTCCCAGGGCGGGTTCCCGTCCTTGAGCGTCGCGTAGAGCTGCAGGAGGGACGGTCACCAAGGGGCCACGAGCCCGTGTCACCAACCCCTGCCCCCAAGGCCCTGTTCCTGACCCCTCCCATCCCCAAACTCCTGCCCCAGCCATGGGTCTGCAGAAACCCCACATCCCACCCTGACACTCTGGGACCACAGTAGCTTTCCCCAAAATGTCAGAAACCTCCTGCAGCTCCCACACCGCCTGCTCTCCCAGAGCAGTTCCCACCACACACTGCCTCGTGCAAGGGATGTGTGTGACCTCCCCCAGTCCCAAAGGCCACCAGGGCTCGGTGACCTCCCTTGGCATTTGCCTGCACCTCACTGCAGTGCTGCAAACCCACCTGAGCAAAACACTCCACCGAGCCCACCAGGAAGATCAGGTCTTTCACCAGGTCGGACACACGCATCCGGAACTCCCCGAAGTCATCGGTCTCCTCTGGGACTCCCTCCTGAGGGAGAGCACAAGGGCAGCTCAGGGGAGCTCAGGTTCCCACTCAGCCACAGCCAGGGGAACACCAGTGATTCTGTTTCAAGGAGATCCAGCATTCCTGCCCTCCTGTCACAGAGCAGGCTGCTGGAGGCTCTGGAGAGCTGTGCCCAAGGAAAACATGACCAGCCTGAGCACACACTGTGTATTCCTGCTCCAACAAGCAGAGGAAGGGATGGGAAGCAAGGGGATGAGGAGAGGAGAACAAACCATTCCAGACTGCAGGGAAGAAGACACCACTTGTGGCTAGTGAGCCATGCCATCCTTATCCCAATAAAACTGCCTCAAGCAGGGACAACACAGCTCCCAAGGGGACACACACGTCCCACTGCCCTGGCAGTTCCACAGGGACACACACATCCCAGTGCCTCCACAGGGACACACACATGTATCCCAGTGCCTCCACAGGGACACACACACATCCCAGTGCCTCCACAGGGACACACACACACATCCCAGTGCCTCCACAGGGACACACACACACATCCCAGCAGTTCCACAGGGACACACACACATCCCAGCTGCTCCACAGGGACACACACATATCCCAGTGGCCCCACAGGGACACACACACATCCCAGCTGCTCCACAGAGATGCACACACATCCCAGTGCCTCCACAGGGACACACACACATCCCAGTGCCTCCACAGGGACACACACACATCCCAGCAGTTCCACAGGGACACACACACATCCCAGCAGTTCCACAGATCCCAGTGTCTCCACAGGGACACACACACATCCCAGCTGCTCCTCAGGGCCCTTACATGGTCAGGGTCGAGCTGGCAGTGCCGGGCCAGCGCGTGCAGCAGGCGCTGGATGTAGGCTTTGAAGATGCTGTGGATCACAGCATCATCTGTCTTGTACAGGTGCTCCCCCAGTCTATACCAGAAGTTAAAGGAAATTTCTACCACCTGTTTGGAAAGAAAAATATAGCATTTTGTTACAGAACAGCAGAATATAGCAGAATGTTTTTTCCCCACTCTGTCAGTGGTCCCAATGGAGAAAGAGAAACCCTCCCTGGGTGGCAGCAGTGGCAGCGCCACAGATGTGTCAGAGCTGCTGTGCCACACAGTGGTGACACAGGGCCAGCTGCCCCAGATCCACTGATTTCTCTGCCTGTCACTTAATAAAGGGCTTGGGACCCCCCAGTGACCCTGAAGAGCTGCCCCAGCCCTTGTCAGCCAAAGCCTCTCTGGACCAGAACCACCCCAGGGTGGGGCCTGGGGCTCTGGGAGCAGCTTGGGCTGGAAGTGCACGCAGCCCCTTTGTGGGGGGTTCTTTTATTTATTGTGTGGTTATTGCACAAAAAACACAAGTGTGGATTTAATCAGGAGCAGCTGCAGAGCTCCATGGCCCCCTCAGCACTGATGGCATTGATGGATGAGGTCACGGCCAAGGAAAACTGAGCTTAACAGACCTGGGAAGGGAGGAAAAGGGTCCCAGGGACCCCAGGGAGCACGTGGGGCCTGCTGGAGCACAGCTGCCCTGCACCTCCCATGGCAAACCAGCCAGGCAGCAGCTTCCATCCACTGAACACAGGCAGGGATCAGCTACTGGCACTTAAAGGTTTGGGAAGAATAAAAGGATAAAGAATTAAATAAAGGATAAAAAGAGACCAAAACAATGACAAGTTGTGCTCCTAAGGCAGGTGGGCAGCGTTTCGATGTGAACCAGCATTTCAGTCACTCACAGGGCAAAACTCCCAGAACCACAAATCCCCACTGAGCTCAACTTTAACGTGTGGGAAAGCACTAACAGGGTTTCAGAGCTGTGCTGGCAATTCCAGCACACCCGGAAGGAAGCGCGAGGCCAGGCTCCTGCCCAGGAGCGCAAAGCAGGCATTCCAGAGCCCGCAGCTCACAAGGCCAGAGCTCTGGCAGCAGCAGGAGGTGTCCTGCGTGCTGGCTGCTGCTCACCTCGTACTGCGGGTGCCCCGCGCAGATGAGCAGCAGCTCCAGCGTGCGCAGGTCGCCCAGGCCCTGGCCCGGCGTGCACACGATCTTGTCCAGGAAGGTCTCGCACAGCTCGGTGAACACACGGCAGTAGTTGAGCACCCTGCAGAGGGACAAGGCAGCACAAGGGCTGGATCAGCCTCACGGCCTTCACCCCAGTGTGGGCACGGCCAGGCCAAAACGTGCCCAGGGCCTTGGCCAGAGAGAGAAACCCCAGCTTGTGCTTTGCCAGCAGCTGGGAGACGCTTCAGCAGGGGAAGTGGGAGCAAACACTGGGCTCCAACAAGCAAATCTGCTCAAATACTGATCTTGAACTTCTCCAAAAGCCCAGTGGGGGCATGGTTCCAGTCCAGCCCAGCCCCTGGCCCCTCCATGTCTCTCTTGCAGTGAGGGGCCCAGACCTGCCCCCAGGATTTGGGTGTGACCCCATGAGTGCCCAGCACAGGGATGGGCACTGCCCAGCCCCAGTGCCCCCAGCACTGCTGATGCTCCTGGCACTGGTATCTCCGTTTGGAGGCTGCCATGGCACCAGCTGGGCCTGCACTGTCCTGCCCATCCCTCCCAGCCACAGCGCAGGTCCCTGTCCCTCACTTGTCCAGGTCCTCCCGTGCCACAGCCATGTGATAGGCACTCTCGAGGGTGAGCACGCCCTGGAAGAGCTGCAGGGCCAGGGGCAGGTTGGTCTCCACGTTCTCGATGGCGTAGAGGGCCGAGCACACGCAGTCCGACGCAGCCTCGTGCAGGTTGGACGAGGTCTTGTCCTGTTGCTGCAAGGCACAAAAGCCCAGCAATCATTAAAGGGTCATGGAATCTCCTGAGCTGGAAGGGAGCTCAGGGATCGTGGATCCAGCTCCTGGCCCTGCACAGACACCCCAACAATCCCAGCCTGGCATCCCTGGGAGGGGAGCTCTGGCAGCCTCGGGGCCGTGCCCATTTCTTGGACAGCCTGGGCAGTGCCCAGCACCCTCTGGGGAAGAACCTTTCCTGCTTTCCAGCCTGACCCTCCCTGGCACAGCTCCAGCCGTTCTCCGAGTCCTGTAACTGGTCACCAGAGCAGAGATTGGAGCTGCCCCTCCATTGCCCCAATTATGTCACGCAATCATACAGGAATGAAACCACCAGGGTTTTGTTCTTGGTCCCACAATGGCTGGATTTGATCTTGGAGATCTATTCCAACCCAAAGAATTCTGTGCCAATACTCTGTAGAGGTCCTGCACAGGCACAGCCCCCACTACTCCCCAGTGGCCTCATAACCTGCTTCCCTGGACACTCCAGGTCAGACTGACCCTTCCCCAAGGGACCCTGGCAACCTCCCTGGCAAACACAGGAGGGGAAACACCAGCTGGAACCCAGGGCAGCTTGGAAGGAAGGAAACCACCATGCTGCTCATCACCTGGCTGGACACAGAGCCATCACTCCCACTGGGAGGAGAGGTGGGAGCTGGGGAGTCCTTGGTGGGGATGGAGACGAGGTTTCCACAAGTGGAATATTGACCAGGGAAGGTCTGGGGGTCAGTGAATTCCATGGGGGGTGACTGAGTGAGGGGCATTTACAGGGAAGGAGACAGAACAAACAGAGAACCAGGAGAGAGCAAGCAGGGAGGAAACAAAGGAGCAGAGACTCTATGAGTCCTACTGAACGAGATCTCAATGGATTTGGGAAACAGTTCCTGGTGCCACTGAAGGGAGAAGGGGAGGAAGTAAAACCACCCCACCTGAAGTGCCATTAACCACTGAACAGGCTGGTGAGCCCCACAGCCTGTCCTGGGAGTGGCTCCTGCTACAGCTCCACTCAAAGCAGGATCCCACATGGATACTCAGGATCCTGCATGGATATCCTTCCTTGGGAGCCCTCATCTGCATCTGTCATTGATTGAATCATGCAAATGAGGGATCCCATGTGAGACAGGGAGGGGGGACAGACAACCTCTGCAGCAGAAACCTCCATCCTCCAGGAATTCCTCGCTCTGGCTCCACTCCCTGCCTGCCCTGGCTCAGCGGTGCAGGTTCCACACCTCCAGCCCTCCCACACTCAGCCAGACAAACACCCCATCACCTCCGTGAGGGGATCTTCCAAGGAGAAAGGGTCAGAAAAGGAATACTGCTTTACTGACAATCTGGGAAGAAACCAAAATAACCTTAATCTCCCTGGTTTGACCATCAAACCCCCACAGAGGCTTCAGATACCCAACCATGGGATGATAAACCTCACCTGGCACCCCCTGGGAGTGACAAACCTCACCTGGCACCTCATGGGCAGTGGCACTTCCCTGCCTGCACTTCCCAGCACAGTGACTACTCTCTGTGGAGCTGATCCAGCCCAGAGGGAACCAGAGGGTCCCTGTGTGACACAGGAGGGATGAATGCCCCACGCCTCAGTCCTGCTGGGATTCCCCACCCTGGAAGCCCTCTACCTCCTGGGAACACTCACCAGCACCTCGAAGAGCAGGGACAGCAGCTTGCTGTTGGCCATGAAGGTGCTGTCCAGGACACCCAGGTTGAACCAGCTGCCCAGGCACCGGAAGATTTTGATGAGCATTTTCTCCTCATTGCCTGCCTTCTCCACACAGGTCACCTGCAGGGACACAGCAGAGCTGGTCAGGATCCAACTCCAGCAGGTGATCCATGAGAAATAACCAGTAACATCCTCTGGAGTCCACATGAGAGCATTCCAGAGGCAGGCTGCTCCCAGCATCCCTGTCACCAGCCCTGGACTCGGTGAGAGGGAGGGACAGAGCCCACAGGAGCAGGAAGAACAGCTGGAGTGCCTCCCTCATTCCCACTCCTGCAGGATCCTCTGTTGGAGCACAGCCAGCAGAGATGTTCACACCTGACCAATCCCAGCTTAACCCTTCTCCCAAAAATCACCTCTGCAGAGAGAAGCTGGTGCTGAGAGCCAGACCTGTCCCGAGGGACATTCCAAACATGCCACCCCGGTGTCCAAGCCAGGATGTGCCAAGATGTGGGATGGCAGCAGCTCATTCCCAGTGCTGGCCAATGCTCCAGGTGCAGCCCAGTGCCTGCAGAGCCCTGCCCAAAGCCCCAGCCTCGACTGGCAAAAGGGGAAGAGGTGGACAGGCAGGACATGGAGAAAGATCCCAGACCCCCTGGACTGGCCCAGGAATCCCTGCACAAGAGCTTCCAGAGATCTTCTCACTTGACAGTTCAACCCTAAAGGCAGAACACTGGACCTCATCACAGTCCCTGGAATGCTGCTTCAACCCCCCATTTTGTAACTGAAGATGGGAATTTGGCATTTAAATCCCACACAGAAAATATAAATTTGGTTCTCCAGGTAGGTGGTGAAATACCCATGCTGGCACCAACAGGGAAAGCTCAGGAAAGCTTCAGGCAGGTGCAGAGGGAGCAGGAATGTGCAGGGACAGGGCCAGCCCTTGGTGAGCCCGTGTCAGCTCTGAGCAGCCACGAGCACCAGAGCGAGGTGACACTGCCTGTGTCCCCAGCAGGAACCAGGATCTCGCAGGGACCCTGGGAAAAGCTGGGGCTGGACATGGCTAGAAGGGACAGCCCAGTGGGGGGCCCCCTCATGTGCCAGCTGGGATATCCCAGGGGTCCCAGGAAAAGATGGGGCTGGAGAGAACAGCACAGTGTGGGGACTCCTGATACTCCAGCCAGGATCTCCCAGGTGTCCCTGGAAAACCTGGGGCTGGCTGGGCAGGGTGGCCCTGGAAGGGGACTCAAGGAAGGTGAAGGAATTTCAGAGTGAGCAAGAACTTGCTCAGACTTCTCCCAGAACTGGCTGGAGCTGAGCTGCCCCCAAGGCTGCAGTGGCACTGGCAGGGAACTCTGCTGGGATAAACAGGGAATGGGGGAAGAGGCTTCTCCAGCCACACCTGAGCTGCTGGGCAGAGGGCACAGCTCAGCTCCAGCTCCTGAAACAGGGTAAGGGGAAGCAGCCTTGAGCTGTGCCAGGGGAGGCTCAGGTTGGATACTGGAAAAATTCCTTCCTGGAAAGGGCTGTCTATCCCTGGCACAGCTGCCCAGGGAGTCCCTGGAGGGATTTCAAAGCCACATGGGTGTGGCACCTGGGGACATGGTCAGTGGTGGCCCGGGCAGTGCTGGGATGGTTGGGCACGTGGGCTCTGGGGGCTTTTCCAGGCCAGGCAAGGCCCCGATGCCCCGAGGCAGCTGGAGGCTCTCACCAGCAGAGACACCACGGTGCTGGAGTAGTAGGCCAGGTCCTCGATGATCTCGGTGCGGCGGTTGGCCCCGATGCGCAGCGAGCGGCTGTGCACCTCCTCGGGCAGCACCGTCAGGATCTCCAGCAGGAAGGGCAGTGATGTCACGTCATTGCTGTACCTGCCACGAGCGACAGGGGACACCTCAGCGCTGGCAACGGCGCAGCGAGGGCTGCAGGGCACCCGCACCACCCCGAGCACCCCACGATTCCATATTCCACGGATTCGGCAGCAGTCCTGCCTCAAGGACAGGCCGTGTCCAGCCACAGCCCTGCCAAGAGGAGCCTCCAGGATGGCTCAGCCCAGATTTCCAACAGGGCAGTGACAGAAGCTTTCCCAGCCCATGAGCTCTGGGAGTCCAGGTGCCACTGCCTGGACAAATCCCACCCCCTCCTGTTGCCAATGGACTCGGGGTGGTGGCAGCCCCAGGGGCTGCTGCTGACACTGTGCAGCAGCATGTGTCATCCTGTGGGGACATCTAGGGACACCCAACAGTGACTGGCTCCAGCCCCACTGCTCCATTCCACAGCACAGACACAGCTGAGGGAAGAGGGATCGTCCCTAACAAAACAGGGATGAGGAAAAGCGCTGAGTGCTGGGCTGTGAGCAGGGAAGCGTGCACAGCAGACAGCCCCTCCTGCCACCACCCAGGGCAGCTGAAATCAGCCATCACGGGAGAAAAACTTCCCTTTCCTGCATCACACCCGCCTGACACAGCCCACAGAACAGTCCCCAGGCCAGAGGCAGGAACAGTCACTCACTTCTCCACCAGTGTCTGCACACAGCCCTTCCACGAAGCCATCTGCAGGGCAAGGTCAGCTATTGCCAAAGCAAGCTGGAAGGGAATGGAAAACACATGGATCAGTGTGGGGAGTGCTGGGATTGCCCAGGAGACAGGGCTGGCAGGCAGCTCTGGAATCCACCCCTAACATCCCTGCCAGCAGGGATGTCAGGAACCATTCCCAACACAGCCCATGGGCAGGGAACTCCGGGATCCATCTCCACCATCCCTGTCTGTGCGTAATCCCTGCGGTGAACTGTGCAACACCGGCTGCCCCGAGGGCTGGCATTCCCTGCCACAACCTTCAGGGGCTGCAGCAGCACCCTGGGGGTGTCAGGCCCCCCAGTGCCACAGGAACGCATGGATAATGGGAACGAAGGGTGCAGAGAAATCCCCCTGAACACCCAGGGCACTGCTAGGTTTGGTCTCCATGGCAGAGCACAGGAAAACCCCTGCTCCTCCTCTCCAAACCACAAACTAGGATGAAGTAATGGATGTAACTAGAGGAACCAAGTGATGAAGGAGGGAAAACAATCTTGTGCCAGGCCAGGAGCAGGGATCAGCCTTCCCTGTTTTCCAGCCCAGGGAGAGCAGTCCAGAGTGACTGCCAGGAGCAGGACATGGAGGGAGCAGCTCCACTCCCCCTTCCATCACCAACCTGTGTGACAATGACTGGGGACAGGTCCTTCAAGTTCTGGATGTGGGACAGCAAGGAGTCCCGGAGTGAGGCATGGGAATCCGTGGGGAGTTCATAGAATGAAGTTTGGATCTTCATCTTCATGGTCTGTGCTGCGAAGTAGCAGGACTCCACATCCTGGTGGATCTGCAGCAGCTGGTCCGAGATCTCCCAAGCATGGACCTGTGGGAAAACCACGCTGTGGTCAGGGCTGGGGGGGATCAGAGTGCTGCAGACAATCCTAATTCCCAATGAAAACACAGCCCTGTCCTGCCAGAGATAGCCCAGAGAGGCCCTGGAGCTGCTCCAGGGCTGGAGCCCCTCAGCTCCCAGGGATCCAGGCTGGGAGAGCTGGGGGGGCTCACCTGGACAGGAGAAGGATCCAGGGAGAGCTCAGAGCCCCTGGCAGGGCCCAAAGGGGCTCCAGGAGAGCTGCAGAGGGACTGGGGACAAGGGACAGGAGCCAGGGAATGGCTGCCAGTGCCAGAGGGCAGCCATGGATGGGATGTTGGCCATGAGGAATTGCTGGCTGGGCTGGAATTGCCAGAGCAGCTGGGGCTGCCCCTGCATCCCTGGCAGTGCCATGGCAGGGTGGCACTGCAGGGGCTCTGAGCTCCCTTCCCACCCAAGCATTCCCTGACTGCCCAGACAGCCCTGGCTGCAGAGCCCACACCGTGCTGCCATCCCCAGGCTGGGGCCAGGCAGGTGCTGCACTGGGACACCCAGCTGAGCAGGGACAGAGCAGCTCCACAACAGACCTTACATGGCAGAGATCCCACAGGCCCTTCGGGAGAGCAGATTCCACAGGGACCCCAGGCCCCACCCCTGCAGGAAAGGGCAGCCAGAGGCTTTTCTGGGCTAAGTGGAGTCTCACATGGACACAAACACAGAGGGCCCAACAAGGGACAGGTGGCAGGAGGGGCTTGGATAAAGGTCTCCCCAGACTGCAATCACTGTATGGAATCCCAGGACTGAGGATTCCAGGCCCATCTGAGGGCCCACACCAGGACTAGAACACGGATGTGCCCGGGAGGAGCCCACGGCCTGCCCAGCCTTGGGGCAGCTCCAGCCGGTGCCAGGCTGGTCTGAACCCATTCCTGAGTGTGGGATTGGGGCACTGGTGAGCCAGGGGAACACCAGGCAGACCCCAGAGCCCCCTGGCTGGGCTGGAGCATGGGAACAGACCTGCTGTATCCCAGAGTCACCGAGGGTGGAAAAGACCTTCAAGTCCAAGCTGTGCCCCATGCCACAGCACTGAGTGCCACGTCCAGTCCGTCCTTGGACACCTCCAGGGATGGGGACTCCAAACCTCCCTGGGCAGCATGGTTAAAAATCCCAAATCCAGCTGATGTGGAAAGCTGGGAACAAAACTTGAGCCAATTCCATGAGCTTTGCAGCCCTGGTCTGACAGCCTTTGGGCCACAGGACTTCCCTGAGCTCAATCCAGAATGAAATAAAACCTCAGCATCCCTAAAGCCCACCTCTGGTCCTCATTCCAGCCTCACACGAAGGCAATTCCACCACAACCCTTGGCCAGTCACTCCACCAGCCAAAGAGCCCTTTGTTATAAAGCACTGCCTGCCCATCGTCACTTCCAGCTGCGTTCCAGCCTGGAAGACAAAATAATCCCCTTTCCAAATCTCTCCCCCAGGCAGGACAGCCGTGTCCAGAGGCCCCACCCCAACAATGCTCCCGACCCAAATCCTGGGCCAGGGCTCCCAGGGCTCTCCAGCACTGCCAGGGGAGCCAGAGGGCAACACCAGGCAGGATCAGCATGACCCAGGCTGATTCCCAGGAAAACCCAGTCTCTTGCACATGGAAAAGGAAAACATTATAGCTGGCAATAGCACAGGGCCTAGCTCCTGACCCCACTCCCAGAATTTCTGCTAGGAGCTCTTTCCACTGGAGCCTGGAATGCAGCTGGAGCCAACTGCAGAACCCAAAGGGCCCAGACAAGGGGGAAGACTGGGACCTTCAGCACCCCATGTGCTCCCCTCTCCTCTCCCTTCTCCTTTCCACAGGATTCTCTGGGCTGGGAACCCCAGAGCCCATCGAGTCCAACAGCTCCCCAGCACTGCTGAGGCCACCACTGCCCTGTGTCCCCATGTCCCCAGGTGCCACCCCCACGGCTCCTCAGCCCCTCCAGGTTCAGCGCCATGGAATGACTCTAACAGGGAGTGAGAAAAACTGTCATAAACACCTACCTGGATTTATTTATCCTCACAGGGAATTCCCACGCTGGGAATAAACAAGAAGTTAAAGTCCACACCTGCAACAGCCAGAATCCCACCAAACCCTCTCACTAAACTCTCAATTAACAGGCTGGTAATTCCCAGTCTGGATGGACACGGTGGCAGACAGACACGGGAGATCCTCCCAAACCCACCAGTCCCAGGGCACATGGATAATCCGTCTGGGAGCCCAGCTCAGCAAAGAGCACAATTATGAATGGGCTGTGAGCACCAAAGAAGCTGTTTCTGTGCCTGAGACTCCTCATGGCACATGCAGGAATTCTGTACAGCCAAACCCCCACTGAAACCCAAACCAACCTCCACTTGATCCACATCAAAGCCCCAACACTCAGCTCACAGCCATGGATCCACGTGGACCATTCTCCCAGGGCCCTGCTCCAGACACCGGGCACACAGAGAAACCCCAGCCATGAAGCTGGGAGAGCTGGGACAAGGCCAATCCCACACAGCTCCTGTGCCTGAGGAAACCCCAGCTAGCTGCAGTCAGCCTTCACACAGCTCCCAGCACACAGCTGGCTGAAGGAGCCTCAGATTCTGGGATTTAGGTCAACTTGCACCTTCAGCTGAGCTCAGAGCTGCTCTGCCACGTCCAGCCCCATTTCCCAGGAACAGCCAGCAGGAAAGGCCAGAATGAGGCTGCTGGGGGAGCTGAGGGACAAACCTGAGCCCCCAGGGCCCTCCAGACCCAAACCTGAGCCCCACGTCCTGCCAGAGATCCCAGGGATGGGAACTGGGGGGATCTCACTCAGGTTTGGGGGTCCCCAGTGCCAAACCTGAACCCCCACAGAGTGACCCAGGCACCCAAACTCAGCTTTAGGATTTAGGATTTGTGTCCTCATCCCCAGGATAGGATGCATCCCACAGATACAATTTCAGAAAGCTTCAACCCAGAGCACCACCACCCCACTCCAGAAGGCTGCAGGCAGAAACCAGCAGGAGCCCCACGCTGAGAGCTCCCAGCAGAGGCAAAGGGACAGAACTGAGCAGGGCTGGGCTCTGGAAGGGGCTCAGCCTGCCCAGGGTGCCAGCAAACAGCCTGTGACAGCGGCACTGCAGGGACACGCCCTGGCACACAGGAGCATCCAAGCAAACATCCCCTGGGGGGGTTAACCATCCACACCAGGGCACGGGGACACCTGAGGGACAAACAGCCAGTGCCACCAGTGCCACCGTGACCCCAAGCTGGCAAAGGTCCCAGTGGGGCACCAACCCTGCCAGGCCATGCCAGGCTGAGCAGGGCCACCTCAGAGCCCCCCAGCAGGGCAGGATAAGTCCAGGATAACTCAGCAGCTCCGGGGAGAGGAAGGTGCTGGGCCTGGGACACGTGGGGATACCTGGGATTCCTTCTGGGAGCAGCACAAGGCTCAGAGAGGAGCAGGGGGACTGACCCAGCAAAAGGGGAGAGGCAGGAATGCTGCTGCGTTGATAACAACATTCTTACTGCTGATATTATTATTATTATTATTACTATTATTATTATTATTATTCTGTGTTAATAACAACATTGTTATTGCTGATTTTATTATTATTACTATTATTGTTATTATTATTGCTACCACTACCATTCCATCAGAAACAGCCCAGGGAAACTGGAGCAGAGGCCCCGGGATTCCAGAGCCTTGGGAACACAAATCAGCCCCCAAAAGCCCCAGCCCTCTGGGGATGGGGCGGCCTGGCCTGGGGACACTCCCTCACCCAGCAGCAATGCTGGGGGTCTCACCAGGCAGCCCCCACCCTGCTGGGTCACCCCAGGCTCGGGGGTCCCTGCCACAGGGGTTCTGGGGTCCAACCAGCATCAGGGGAGCCCTGGAGTGTGAATCTCCCTCCTGTGGCAAAGCCCCTGCCCGGGGAAGGGGGGAGCAGCAGCAGAGCCCCCAGAGGCAGCTGTGCACATTCCTGTTGGAGCTCCTGCAATGTGGCTGCAGCTGGGGGAGCTCAGGGATGGGGAAACGGGAGTTTGTGGGAACACAGAGTGCCAGGAGGGGCCAGAGGGCGGGCAGGGGCCCTGGGACACCGGAGCAGGGAGGGGCAGCACAGAGGGGACACAGCTCCGGGGGGGAGCAGCCACCCCCTGGGGGAGGGCAGGGGACAGCAGGGGCCACAGGAGGCCACAAATCACCGAGAAACGCCCCAAGGCCGGGGGGTGTCCTGAGGGCTGCAGCCCCTCCCGGCCCCGGGGCTCCCCCACCCCGCCGGCAGGAGAGCCCCGCGGTTCCTCCCTCCCAGCTGCCTCCGTCCCGGCCCCTCCCTCCTTGTGCTAACCACGGAACCGGGGAATGGCTGGGTGGGCAGGGACCCCAGAGCCCCTGCAGTGCCACCCTGCCATGGCAGGGACACCTCCACTGTGCCAGGCTGCTCCAGCCCCAGTGTCCAGCCTGGCCCTGGGCACTGCAGGGATGCAGGGGCAGCCCCAGCTGCTCTGGCAATTCCAGCCCAGCCAGCAATTCCTCATTGCCAGCATCCCATCCATGGCTGCCCTCTGGCACTGGCAGCCATTCCCTGGGTCCTGTCCCTTGTCCCCAGAGCGCTCCCAGGGAGGGGCAGCCACAGAGCAGCGGGAAGCGGCGGTGCTGAGGCTCCCCGAGGCCGCCAAGAGCCGCCGCTCCCCGCCCCGCCCCACCCCGGATGGGGCCCGCGGCCTCCCCGCGAGCCCGGGCCCGGTACCCGCCGCCGCGGCTCTCACCGAGCGCTGCAGTTCGCCCAGCCAGCAGCTCGCCCGCTCCTTGCCGCTGGGGTCGGGGTCGTGGTAGAGCGCCTGCACGGCCTGCTGGACGAGCTGCAGGCTGGGCCGGCCCGGCCCGCGCTCCATGGCCGGTCCCTCAGCGCCGCCCGCCCGCCGCCATCGCCGCTCCGCCGCACCGGGCCGGCCCCCGGAAACGCGCCCGCGCGCCTTCCGTTCCGCGTCCTTCCGTTCCGCCGGCCTCCCCCGCCGCCGCCCGCTCCGCCCGGTTCCGCCTGTCCCATCTCACCGCACCGCATCCCATCCCGACCCGTCCTGTCCCGTCCCACCCTGTCCCATTCCGCCGCACCCCGTCCCGTCCTCTCCCATCCCGCCGCGGTTTGTCCCACCGCCCCCCCCTCCACGCCCTGCCCGCTACGGGCTTCCGGCGGTGCGGCGGCCAAATGTGTCCGGGCGCACGCGGCGCGGCGGGAAGGGTCTGGGACCCCCCCTCAAACCGGGCTGGGGGTCCCGGTACCCCCGGCCTGTCCCCTGGGCCCCAGAGACCCCCCCCCAAACCGGGCTGGGGGTCCCGGTACCCCGGCCTGTCCCCAGGGCCCCAGAGACCCCCCTCAAACCGGAGCGGGGGGTCCCGGTACCCCCGGCCTGTCCCCTGGGCCCCAGAGACCCCCCCCCAAACCGAGCCGGGGGTCCCGGTACCCCGGTGTGTCCCGAGGGCCCCAGAGACCCCCCTCAAACCGGGGCGGGGGGTGCCGGTACCCCGATCTGTCCCCAGACCCCCTCAAACGGGGCAGGGGGGTCCCGGTACCCCGGTGTGTCCCGAGGGCCCCAGAGACCCCCCTCAAACCGGGGCGGGGGGTGCCGGTACCCCGATCTGTCCCCAGACCCCCTCAAACGGGGCAGGGGGGTCCCGGTACCCCGGTGTGTCCCGAGGGCCCCAGAGACCCCCCTCAAACCGGGGCGGGGGGTGCCGGTACCCCGATCTGTCCCCAGACCCCCTCAAACGGGGCAGGGGGGTCCCGGTACCCCGGTGTGTCCCCAGACCCCCTCAAACCGGGCCGGGGTGTCCCGCGGAGCGGGGCTGGGGCAGCTCCAGCTGTTACGGAACAGGAATGACAAATCCTGGGGATGTATCAGCCCGGGGGCTCGGTGCCACAGCCCCGGTGCAGGCAGGGACAGGGCCACGCCGAGGGACACGCCATGGTCCCCACGGCAGCCCGAGGGCTGCGGGAGGGGCACCCCGAGCGGCCACCGAGGGGGCTCTGCTGGCCCTGGCTCCGGCGAGAAAGCTCCATCCTCAGCCGCCGTGGGATCCGGGCATGGGGATTCCCTGGGGCCCCCATCCCACCTTGCTCCTCACCTCAATCCATGTGATTTTGGGGTGGGGGGTTTCTCCAGGGCCCTGATCCCACCTTGTTCCTCATCCCAGTCGATGGGATCTTGGGATAGGGGCGTTTCCTGGGCTGGGGGGTTTCCCTGGAGCCCAAATCCCACCTTGTTCCAATCGATGGGATCTTGGGATGGGGGGATTCCCCAGGGCCCTGATCCCACCCTGTTCCTCACCTCAATCAATGTGATTTTGGGATATGGGGATTCCCTTGGGCCCTCATCTCACCTTGTTCCTCATCCCAATCCATGCAATTTTGGCGTGGGGGGGGTTTCCAGTGGTGGGGGGATTTCCCCAGGGCCCTGATCCCACCTTGTTCCTCGCCTCAGTTACTGGTTTGCTGACGAGCCCGGAGTCTGCCCCATCAGCAGGCAGGGGAACTGGGTTGAGAAGGATTTTGGGGAAAAACTGCTTTAATTTCCCTCATAATCCCTGCTGAGTAACGATGGGGTGGCTCTGAGGCCGGTGCTGCTCGCCCCCTCTGCCCCACGTCACCCCTGGCAGTGCCCGTGGCAGCTGGGTGGCCAAGGTCACCTCTTGCTCTGTCCCAGCCCAGAGCAGATTCCATCATTCCACGGCCAGTCCATCCACACTGAGATTTCCCTGGTGGGGCAGCTCAGGGGCTTCAGCACGGTGGGTGCTGGGCTGGGGCCCAGCAGAGCAGCCTTGCAGCGTGCTGGTGCCACCCTAGCCTTGGTGGAGATAAAATAAAGCTCTGCAAAACCCAGAGTAGTGAGGAGTGGCTGGATTGTGAGTTCCTATTTCCAATAAAGAACCAGAGCCACCAGGTGAAGGTGAATGGAACTGGGTTTGTCACATAGAGAAGTGTTTTCTTTCGTCAGCAATTAGAGAGCCTGTAGAGCTTTCACCACAGAAATACATGAATGTAAGAAGTTTACACAGCCCGAGCTGGGGCAGTCGCTGCTCAGCTCAGGGCGTTCAGGTGGCAGGAGCTGTGGTAATCAACGCCCAGCCTCACACCACAGCCAGCTCACACGGTACAAACAATTAATCAGGAATGGAAACGATGCCTCTGCTAGCCTGGAGCTCTGGCTGGCGCTGGGTGTCAGCGGCAGCAGTGGCCAAGGGTGCAGGGTGGGATTGCCCTTCACCTTGCCAGCTCCCAGGAGGGTGGGCACACTGTCCAGGCAGCGCAGTCCCCCTCTGGCTCCATCCAATCGAGCCATTAACGAGGTCTCGCTGCTCTGCCAGCCGCCAGCACCATGATGGCTGCAGGCAAAGCTGCTGTCCCACCCTCCCCAGGCCGGGTGACGCTGCCCTGGTGGCACCGAGGGCCCAGATCCCCAGTGGTGGGCAGGGCCACGCCGTGTCCTGCCCTCTGTGCAGCCTGAACCTGAGCCCTCAGCTTCCCCAAGGTGATGGACCAGCTCAGGGACTCTGCAGGCCTGGAGGGGCTTGTGGCCTGATGAACGTGTCCTGGTCAGAGTGTCCTGGTCAGTGTCCTGGTCAGCAGGTCCTGGTGAGTCTGTCCTGGTCAGAGTGTCCTGATCAGCGTGTCCTGGTCAGTGTTCTGCTCAGCACCACAGAAATACATGAATGTAAGAAGTTTACACAGCCCGAGCTGGGGCAGTCGCTGCTCAGCTCAGGGCGTTCAGGTGGCAGGAGCTGTGGTAATCAACGCCAAGCCTCACACCACAGCCAGCTCACACGGTACAAACAATTAATCAGGAATGGAAACGATGCCTCTGCTAGCCTGGAGCTCTGGCTGGCGCTGGGTGTCAGCGGCAGCAGTGGCCAAGGGTGCAGGGTGGGATTGCCCTTCACCTTGCCAGCTCCCAGGAGGGTGGGCACACTGTCCAGGCAGCGCAGTCCCCCTCTGGCTCCATCCAATCGAGCCATTAACGAGGTCTGGCTGCTCTGCCAGCCGCCAGCACCATGATGGCTGCAGGCAAAGCTGCTGTCCCACCCTCCCCAGGCCGGGTGACGCTGCCCTGGTGGCACCGAGGGCTCAGATCCCCAGTGGTGGGCAGGGCCACGCCGTGTCCTGCCCTCTGTGCAGCCTGAACCTGAGCCCTCAGCTTCCCCAAGGTGATGGACCAGCTCAGGGACTCTGCAGGCCTGGAGGGGCTTGTGGCCTGATGAACGTGTCCTGGTCAGAGTGTCCTGGTCAGTGTCCTGGTCAGTGTGTCCTGGTGAGTCTGTCCTGGTCAGCGTGTCCTGATCAGAGTGTCCTGATCAGAGTGTCCTGGTCAGTGTTCTGCTCAGTCTGTTCTGGTCAGTCTGTCCTGAGCAATGTGTCCCAATCAGAGTGTCCTGGTCAGTCTGTCCTGGTCAGTGTGTCCTGACTGATGTGTCCTGGTCAGCATGTCCTTACCAATGCCACCTGCTGGTTTCCCACTGCCAAGCCCGAGCAGACGAGAGCTGGGTCTCTGCCCGGGTCCGTGCCCGGCTCTGTGTCCGTGTCTGTGCCGTGTCTGTGCCAGGACCCCGGTGCCATCCCCGGCTGTGCCCTCGGTCCCCGCTGGGATCCTGGAGCCGGGACATTCCTTCTGCTCCGGCGGGATCGCGGCTCCGCAGAGCTGCCCCGGCGCGGGGGGAGGTGCTGGAGCGCGGTGACCCCCAGGATCGGGGCAGGGGTGCTGTCAGGGGCCTCACCTGGACCGTCCCACACGGAGCACAGGGCCCTGCCCACCGGCCCGCCGGGGCTGGGGGTCTCCCCAACCCCCGTTAGCTGCCCCGGCACCCCGTTAGTCTCAGGGGTCCCCGAGATGGAGCTGTGGGGCAGCTCTGAGGCTGAGCTTGGTTAGCTGGGATCAGGAGGTCTTGGGATGTCAGGGTGTCTCTGTGCAGCCCCAGGACCGGACAGAGGCTCCAGCGAGGCGTCCCGGGAGCGATGCTGTCCCGCTGTGTCCCTGCCCCTTCCCCACACAGCGATGCTGTCCCGAGGAGCGATGCTGTCCCGCTGTGCCCCTGCCCCGATGCTGTCCCGCTGTGTCCCTGCCCCTTCCCCACACAGCGATGCTGTCCCGCTGTGCTCCTGCCCCGATGCTGTCCCGCTGTGCCCCTGCCCCGAGTCATACACAAAGGTGTGTTATACACACAGGTGTCACGCACACACACACACAGAGGTGTCAAACACAGGAGTCACACACAGGTGTCACGCACCCACACACACAGAGGTGTCACACAGGTGTCACACACAGGAGTTGCACACAGGTGTCACACACAGGAGTTGCACACAGGTGTCACACACAGGAGTTGCACACAGGTGTCACACACAGGAGTTGCACACAGGTGTCACACACAGGTGTGTCATACACACAGGTGTATCACACACACATAGGTGTCACACACAGGAGTTGCACACAGGTGTCACACACACACAGGTGTGTCATACACACAGGTGTCACTCACACACAAGTGTGTCACACACACACATATATACACAGAGGTGTCACACACACCTGTGTCACACACACAGCTGTCTCACACACCTGCACACACACTCTCCCCTCATTTCACACTTGCACTCCCCCCCTTGGTGGCCCCCGTGTCACTTGCCCCTCCCCCAGCTCATCCTCTTTGTCCCCAAAGCGGATTATGGCGGCGGCTCAGCGGGGACACGCGAGTGTGCAAGGAGGGGCCACGCCCCCGCCAGCCTCACACGGGGCCTCAGGTGTGCCCGGGGGTGTCACACCCCTCCAGGTGTGCCCGGGGGTGTCACACCCCTGCCAGGTGTGCCCGGGGGGGGTGTGACACCCCTCACAGGTGTGCACAGGGGGGGTCAGTCACACTCCTGCCAGGTGTGTGCCCAGGGGTGTCACACCCCTGCCAGGTGTGCCCGGGGGTGTGACACCCTTCACAGGTGTGCACAGCGGGGGTCAGTCACACTCCTGCCAGGTGTGCCCGGGGGTGTCACACCCTGCCAGGTATGCACAGGGGGTGTCACACCCCTGCCAGGGATGCACAGGGGGTGTCACACCCCTCCAGGTGTGCCCGGGGGGTGTCACACCCCTCACATGTGTGCACAGGGGGGGTCAGTCACACTCCTGCCAGGTGTGCCCGGGGGTGTCACACCCCTCCAGGTGTGCACAGGGGGTGTCACAGCCCTCCCGGGTGTGCAGGGAGGGTCACACCCCCTCCCTGGGCCCACACCTGTGCAGGCAGCACGGTCAGGTCATGCACAGCCCAGCAGGCAGGCAGGGCAGGAACTGGGGCAGGGGATGGCCCAGGTGGGCAGGAGAAGGCTCAGGTGGGCAGGAAATGGCCCAGGTGCTCAGGGGATGGCCCAGGTTCTATGGGAATGGCCCAGGTGGGCAGGGGATGGCCCAGGTGGGCAGGGAATGGCCCAGGTGGGCAGGGGACAGCCCAGGTGCTATAGGAATGGCCCAGGTGGGCAGGGGAAGCCCCAGGCAGAGCCCTCGGGCAGGAGGCAGACGTGGTGCAGGCAGGTGACAGGGGATGCTCCCAGGCAGCACGGACAGGTGACATCTCCTAAATGCAGGCAGGGACTGGGGCACGCAGGTGACCCCCGGGCACGGCAGGTGGGGCAGGTGGGCTCAGGGCTCGGGGCAGCAGGGGCTGAGGGCAGGGCAGGAGATGCCCAGGCAGGTGCCAGCAGGTGATACCCGGGTGTTGGAACCCTGGCTGCTGAGAGTTTTAAACTTCCTGTGCTGACGGGCACTGACCCCCAGGAGAACACTGACCTGAGACCCCACCCCCATGAAAAAGAAGCAAAGACTCCACACCCAGGAGGTGCAGGAGAGAGCAGGTGATGCCTGGGTGATACAGGTGATGCCCAGGTGATGCCAGGGCTGGGCAGGTGATGCCCGGGTGATGCCCACGTGGTGCCCAGATGGGGCAAATCCTGCCCGGGCGGTGCCCAGGTGATACCCAGGAGGTGCCCAGGTGATGCCCAGATGGGGCAGATCCTGCCCGGGAGGTGCCCGGGCAGTGCCAAGGCTGGGCAGGTGGTGCAGGTGATGCTCAGGAAGGAGAGGTGATGCCCAGGTGCTGCAGGTGATACCCGGGTGATGCCCAGGTGTTGCCCAGGGGGTGTCCCAAGCAGGGCAGGTGATGCCCGGGTGATGCCCAGGCGGGGCAACCCAGGAGGTGCCCAAGTGATGCCCAGGGGGTGCCCAGGTGATGCCCAGGCGGGGCAGATCCTGCCCGGGCGGTGCCGGTGATGCCCCGGCAGGACAGATGATGCCCGGGTGATGCCCGGGTGTTGCCGAGGGGGTGTCCCAAGCCGGGCAGGTGGTGCAGGTGATGCCCGGGTGATGCCCAGGCGGGGCAGATCCTGCCCGGAGGTGCCCGGGCAGTGCCCAGGCCGGGCCGCGCCCGGTCCCCGCCGCCGGTGCCGGGTCAGCCCCGCCCCCGGGGGGGCTCCTGGGGTCGGGGGGCGCCCCGGACACGGGGGGTCTCTGCCGGGGGTGGCACACGGGCGGGGGGACAGCCGGGGACCGCAGGGTGGGAAGGGGAGCCCCCCGACCCCTCCTGTGCCCCCCAGCAGGGAGGGGGCGCTGGGGGAACAGCGCGGGGGACCCCGCACGGCGGTGCCGGGGTGGCTGGGGTGGCAGACGGGGAGCGCCCCCCCTTCCCCGCCCTAATTACCTGCCGCTAATTGGGGGGGGGGGCGCCATATGGCTGCCACTGCCGAGCGCGGGGAGCGCCGAGGGTCCCCCCGCAGACCCCCGGGCAGGGGCACAGCGCGGGGCCTCTGGGGGCGACACCAGTGGGATTGGTCGGGGGGACGCGGGGAGAACTCCCGGGGGACACGGAAGGGGGACACGGCTGTCACACAGGGCGAGGGGCCGGCCTGGGCCGGGCGGGGACAGGGACACCCCGGGGACACGCACCGGGGACAGGGACAGCACCCTGGGGTCCTGGAGAAGGGGACCCTGGAGCGGTGACAGCGCTGGGGACCCCCGGAGAGGGGAGCTGGCAGGGGGACAGGGATGAGGACACGGCACGGGGACCCGGGAAAGGGGACCTCGGGGTGGTGTCCGTGCTGTCCGGGGCTGTCCGGCCGGGGGGACACTGCGGAGCGGGCTGGGGACAGGGCCGCGGGGCCGGGGGTGGCAGCCCCGCTCCTCCCTCCCCCGCCGCAGGCGCCCCCCGAGGTCCCCGTGTCCCCATGGCGGCCGCGTCCTGCCCGGCGCTCCTGGCCGCCTGCCTGGCGCTGCACCTGGCCACAGGTGAGCACCCGGGGGACAGGGGACACCTCAGGGGGACACCGCGGCTGGGGGGGACCCGGGGAGGGGCAGCCAGGGGCGATGGGGACCCAAGGGATGAGGTCACCAGGGAATGGGGACTTGGGGACATGGAAAAGGAACCCTGGGAGTACCAACCGTGAGAGGTGGGACCCCAGGGCACGGGGACACAGAGGACCTTGGGGGGACCCAAAGATGTCACCCGGGTGCAGGACCACTGGGGCTGACAGCCCACTGGTCTCCTGGGACGGAGAATTGGGGCTGGGGGCCCTGGGGGACACACAGCGACCGTGCTGGGGGTCCAGGGAGTGGGACTTGGCTGCTGGGGACACGGCGGGACTGAGGGGGAGGTGGCAATGCAGGTGGAGCTGTTGGGCTGGGGACACGGGGACCCTGGGCGGGGACACGAGGGACCCTGGGGGGTCAGCGGGAACGGGCTGGGGAGGAGGCCCTGGAGGGGGGGGCAGGGAGTGGGACCTGGGGACCCCACGGACACCCGTGTGCCCATCCCCACGGCACCGGCAGCCCGGGGCGACGGCTGCAGCGGCTTCGGGAACCTGTTCACGGAGATCGCGGAGAACAGCGCCCACGGCAGCCTGGTGGCGCGGCTGCCCCCGCCGGGGGACGCGGGGGGCGCGGGGGGCGGCCTCCAGCTCTGCCTGGTGGGCGCCGACGCCGCCTGGTTCTACCTGGACGGGCGCAGCGTCCGCCTCAACGTCTCGGCCGGGAGGGCGCTGGACCGTGAGGTGACACCGCGGGGACACCCCGGGGCCTGTCCCGCTCCCGCCGTCCTGTGTCTGTCCGTGTCCGTCCGTGTCCGTCCTGCGTCCATCCTGTGTCCACTGTCCATCCTGAACCCACCCACCCTGAGTCCATCCTCCACCCGTGTCCATCTACATCCACCGTCCATCCATCTGTCCATCCATCCTGCATCCTTCCGTGTCCATTCTACATTCATCCCGTGTCCGTCCCTGTGCCCATCTCG
The DNA here is from genome assembly GCF_014805655.1 of Passer montanus. NCBI lineage: Eukaryota > Metazoa > Chordata > Aves > Passeriformes > Passeridae > Passer > Passer montanus. The sequence continues at coordinate 202,761 of NW_024365048.1, forward strand.
TGTTTTTCACTTGTGCCCATCCCTCTATTCTCCATCCATCCTGTGCCCATCTTCCATTCATCCTGTGTCCATCCTATGTCCATCCTTCCATTCTCCATCCATCCTGTGTCCGTCCCTCCATCCCTCACCCATCTATGTCTATCCTGTGTCTGTCATCCATACTCCTTCTATCCTGGGTCTACCATCACCTGTCCATGTTCTGTTGTCCTCCTTCTTCTGCCCATCCTGTATCCATCCTCCGTCCATCCCATACTCCTCCTGTGTCCATCCCTTGTCCATTCCATGTCCATCCCATCTCCACCCCATGTCCACCCTATGTCCATCCCATTCCATCCCTTCACGCTCCCTCCGTGCATTGTCCCCCCACCCTGCCATACCCCCTCCTGCTGGGCCCCTGCTGGCCCTGCTTGGCATGTCCCAGCCTGTCCCTGCTTGGCATGTCCCAGCCTGTCCCCGTGGGGCAGCCCCGTGTCACCCCTCGCGCCGCTGTCCCTTGTCCCCGCAGGAGCTGGAGTCCCCGGTGCTGATGGTGGCCCTGACGTGTGCCGAGGACGGCTCCTCCCCGGTACGGCCTCGCACGGTGGGGACCCCGGGGGGCTCAGGGCCAGCCCCACCCTGGTCACTCGCTGTGTGCCTCCCCTCGGCCCCGGCAGGTCGAGTTCCGGATCATCGTCCAGGTCCTCAACGAGAACGACAACCGGCCCCACTTCCAGGGGGCCACCGTCCTCACGCACAACGTCAGCGAGGTGACAGCACTGCCCCGGCTGGGACAGGGGGGTGGCACGTCCTGCACGTGGTCACGGCGATGGGGCAGGGGTGGGCACCAGGACAGGGCTGGCCGTGAGCATGGACTGGGGACAGGCATGGGGACAGGGACAGGCATGGGGACAGGGACAGGGATGGCAGTGAGCATGGACTGGGGACAGGGACGGGGACAGGGATGGGGACAGGGAGGGGGACAGGGACGGGGACAGGGATGGGGACAGGAATAGGGATGGCCGTGAGCATGGGTGGGGACAGGGACGGGGACAGGGATGGGGACAGTGACAGGGATGGCCGTGAGCAAGGACTGGGGACAGGCATGGTGACACACATGGTGACAGGGATGGGGACAGGGATGGCCATGAGTATGGACTGGGGACACGGATGGGGACAGGATGGGGACAGGACAGTTTGTGCCAGGGTGGGTGCCCAGAAGGGACGGGGACACCCACAAGCAGGAATGGGGGTATTGGGTGTGTTCATGAGTGCTGGGCCGTGAGCATGGACTGGGGACACGGATGAGGACAGGGATGGGAACAGGGACAGTTTGTGCCAGGGTGGGTGCCCAGAAGGGACGGGGACACCCACAAGCAGGAATGGGGGTATTGGGTGTGTTCATGAGTGCTGGGGGTGTTGGGGGCCCCCTGGTGATCCCCACGAGGCAGCTCAGGGGTGTTTGGAGTGCAGGGCATGTTCAGGAACCCTGGGTGCGTTTGGGGACCACAGGGGCTGTTTGAGGGTGTGGGGTCTGTTTAGGGAGTACGGGGTGTTGGGTGACCCCAGGGATGTCGGTGACCCTGGGGGGGGGTGTTGGTAACCCTGGGGGCTGTTGGGTGTCCCCAGGGGGTGTTGGGTGTCCCCAGGATGTGTTGGGTGACCCTGGGGGGTGTTGGTGACCCTGGGATGTGCTGGGTGACCCCGGAGGGATGTCGGTGACCCTGGTGGGTGTCAGTGCCCCCGAGGGGTGTCGGTGACCCTGGTGGGTGTTGGGTGACCCGGGGGGGGTGTCGGTGCCCCCGGGGGTCGGTGCCCCCGCGGTGCCCCGGGCCCCTGGTGACGGCCGCGGGCAGCTGGCGCCGGTGCACTCGGTGGTGTTCAGCGCCCAGGCGGAGGACGCGGACGGGGACACGCTCATGTACGTCATCGACACGGCCTCGGTGAGCCGGGGCGGGGGCGGGGGGCGGCGG
>NW_024365048.1:204766-210762 GCF_014805655.1 Passer montanus
CGGGGGGCGGCGGGGGGGCCGGGGCCATCTGCCGGCCTGACCGACCCCCCCCAGCCCGACGCGCGCTTCTTCCGCATCGACCTCCCGAACAGCGGCCGCGTGGTGCTGGCGCGGGCCCTCGACTTCGAGAGCCGGCGGCACCTCGAGGTGGTCGTGACCGCCGTGGTGAGACCCCCGCCCGCCCCCGACCCTGCTGCGGGCCCCCCGCGCCTCCCGTCTCCCCCCATGGCCGTGGGACCCTCTCCCGAGGCGCTCGGACATGGGACCCCCCCTCTGTGAGCCCCCCACTTGAGGGACCCCGGTGCGGGACCCTGATACGGGACCCCCGCCTGTGGGACCCCTGCCCACTCTCATGAACGGGGGCCCGGGGAGGACCCCAGCCCCGGCCCGTGCCCCCCGCCCCTCCTCGGGGTCGCGCCCCCCGCACGGGCACGCCGCGGGTGGGTTGCACAGGTGGGGTCCCCCCCAGCCCGCCCCCCCACACGGGGGTGCCTGTCCCGTGGGGGTCCTTGGGGTGTCCCCGTGCCGTGGGGGTCCTCGTGCCTCTGGGGTCCTGTGCCATGGGGTCCCTGTCCCTCGAGACCCCCTTTACACGGGGGTCCCTGTCTCATGGGGGTCCGTGTCCCATGGAGGTCCCTGTGCCCGTGGGGTCACCTCGCACTGGGGTCCCTGTTCCCCGCGGGCTCCCTGGGCCCCCGGGGGTCCCCGTGCCCTGGGGGTCCCCGTGCCGCTGTGTGCCCCCCCAGCCGGTTTTGGGGCGGCCCGTGCCCCGCTGTTCCCCAGGAGATGAACACCCGGGAGCGGTTCAACGCCTCGGCGCGGGTGCGGGTCAATGTGCTGGACGGGGATGACCAGTACCCCCAGTTCCTGCCCTGCACCCCCCGCGCCCCCCACAGCCCCCCGGTCTGCACCAGCCCCGTCTACACCGCCAACGTCACCGAGGGCCAGCTCCAGGTGGGGCACGGCACCCTGCGGACACCGCGGGGGCGGGGGGCTCCGCAGGGCTCGGCCGGACACCTCCGTGTCCCCTCCTTGTCCCCAGGGCGGTCCCCTGAGCTTCAGCCCCGGCGCCGTCTATGCCGAGGACGGGGACAGGGGGCTGCGGGCGGCCATCACCTACTCCCTGCTGGCAGGTAGGGGGGACACGGGGGTCAGGGACATGCAGGCAGTGACACACGCTCACAGGTGGGGACACGGGGACACAGGCAGGCACAGACGCGTGGGCAGGAACACGGGGACAGGGACACCACAGCAGGGGCGCAGGTGGGACACGGGGACGGGGGTGTGGTGGGCGGGGACATGGGGGACAGAGGGGCCATGGTGCCTGGGGTGGGTCCAGGGCCACCCTGCGCCCCCCAGTCCCTGGCACTGCCGATGGTGGGGGTCTGTGGGGAGGGGGCGTCCCCTCCAGGGGTTCCTGTGCTGGGGGGATCCAAGTCAGCACAATCCAATTGCCAGATCCACTGGGGCAAATTGAATAAAGGGATTGAGCTGGGGGGGCCCTAATCCCCCCCCCCCGGCGCGGGGGGTGCGGGGTGGGGTGAGCCCCTGGTGCACCCAAGGGTGCTGCAGCACCAGAGGGGTTAAACCTCCTCCATACTGGGCTTCAAAGGGTTAATAACGCCCTCCCTGTGCGTGTCCCCCACCTTCAAAATAAGGGGATTCTCCCCGCCAGGAAGGTCCAGGAATGGATGGGGGGGACACCAGGGACCTCCCTCGGGGCTGCCCCAGGGGAGTTTCCCACAGTGCCCCGGGGCAGGAGGCAGCTGGGGGGTCCGGGGGGCGGAGGGGTCTCGGGGTGCCCACGGCTGTGCCCCCCCAGGTCAGGAGAGCAGCAGGTTCCACATCGACAACGTGACCGGGGCCATCACGCTGCTGCGGGCGGTGGAGAGCAGCCGCCAGACCCCCGAGATCTGCCTCAGCGTCATGGTGGGCGAGGAGGGGGACACGGGGGTCCCGGGGGTGCTGGGAGCTGCCCGGGGTGCTCCGGGAAGCGCCCATGGGTGCGGGAAGCTGGGGGCAGTGGGTGACAGCCGTGTGTCCCCCCGTGTCCCCCCAGGCCTCGCAGGTGAACGACCCCTCCAAGTACGCGGTGGCGCGGGCCCTGGTGCGGGTCCTGGCCCCGAACCGGCACCCGCCGCGCTTCCCCCGCGCCCGCTACCGCGCCTTCGTGGCCGCCGCGCCGCGCCGCGCCGCGCTGCTGCTCACCTTCGGCGGAGAGGCGCTCGCCCTGCGCGCACACGACCCCGACTTCCCCGAGGTGCGCGCAGGGCAGCGGGGCAGGAAGGGCAGCAGGGGCCGGGGAGGGCTGCAGGTGGGCACGGAGGCAGCGAGGCAGCGAGGGTGAAGGGACGGTGCAGGGAGGATGAAGGTGGGATGCAGGTGGGGATGAAGGTGGGAGACAGTGAGGATGAAGGTGGGATGTAGGGGGGATGAAGGTGGGATGCAGGTGGAGATGCAGGTACGGATGAAAGCAGGGAGGCAGTGAGGATGAAGGCGGGATGTGGGGGGATGAAGGCAGGGAGGTAGTGAGGATGAAGGTGGGGATCACAGGTGGGATCACAGGGATGGCAGGTGGGGATCACAGGCAGAGGAGTGGGCAGTGATCAGGTTCTGGGGAGGGGGTGCGGGCAGGAGCTGACCCCCCCCGCAGGGGGTGAACCCCCAGGTGCGCTACACCCTGAGCCCCGGCGCCAACCAGAGCCAGCAGCTGTTCCAGGTGATGCCCAACGGGCTCCTGGTGGCCCAGGCGGACCAGCTGCGGCCCGGACAGAGCTACCGCCTGCAGGTGAGGGGGCCGGGGGCAGGGGGCACGGGGGGCGATTGAGGGGTGGGGCCTGCAGGTTGTGGGTACCAGAGGGACACCAGGGGCTGGGTGGCACCAGAAAGGGGACACGGGGTGGGACAGGGGGACACTGAGGCTTGGGGGCACCTCGGTGTGCGTCCCCCGGGTGGCACAGCCACGTCCCTGCGTTCCCCCTGTCACCACCATGTCCCCCTGTCCCCCCCGTGCTGCTTGCCCTCAGGTGCTGGCGCGGGACGAGGAGTCAGGGGAGACCTCCAACACGACGGTGGAGCTGGAGGTGCTGTGGCCGGGACAGGCGGGTACGGAGGGGGGAGCAACCCCCAGAAACCCCCCAGGGATGCGTCTGAGACTGTCCCCATCCCCAGGGACCCCTCTGTGACCGTCTCCATCCCCAGGGACCCCTCTGTGACCGTCCCCATCCCCACAGCACCGGGTCACCCCCCCAGGGACCCTTTACAGGGACCCCCCTGCCCCACGGCACTGGGCACCCCCCAGGGACCCCCTGCCCCCGGTGAAGGGGTGTCCCCCAGACCCCTGCCCAGTGAAGAGAGCCCCCCAGCACTGTGTTCCCCCGTGATGTGGTGTCCCCAGACCCCTGCCCTTGTCCCTCCGTGGTGGGGTGTCCCCAGACCCGTGCCCAGTGAAAAGGGGCCCCCTGCCCGTGTCCCCCGGTGATGGGGTGTCCCCAGACCCCCCTGCCCCGTGAAAAGGGGCCCCCTGCCCGTGTCCCCCGGTGATGGGGTGTCCCCAGACCCCTGCCCAGTGAAGAGAGCCCCCCAGCTCTGTCCCCCCAGGGATGGATTTTCCCCGAGCCCCCCACAGCGTCCCCAGGCCGCCCCCGTACCGTGAGGGGTCCCCCCCGGGATGGGTTACTCCCTCCCCCCGGGCTGTGCCGTGCCCACCCGGGACCCCCGGAGCCCCCCGGGGATTGTCCCGGCCCTGACGCGTCCCCTCTGTGGCGCAGCGCCGCGGGACCCCTCGGAGCCGGCGGCCGGGCGGGGGCTGCCGGCGGGGGCGGTCTCAATCCCCCCCCGAACCTTCAAAGCTCCCCGCACCCCCAAACCGCTGCAGACCCCCAGCCCTCCCCACACCTCCCGCACCCCCATCCGGGGTGGGGGGTCCCCGGGTCCAGGGGGGCGCTGCGGGGCCGGGGACCCTCCGGTGGGGGAAAGGGGGTCCCCGTTTTGGGGGGCTGGGAAGGAAGGGGGTCTCCTGGCTCCGGGGGGGCTGTGGGCTGGGGGCTCTGCTGGTTTGGGGGGGCCGTGGGAAGGCGGCTCCCAGGTCTGGGGGCTGCAAGGGGTGCCCGGCTCGGGGGGCTGCGGGAAGGAGGGAGCCCCCCCGTGCCTCAGTTTCCCAGCTGACCCCCCCGTTCCCCCCCACAGAGCCTGAGGTGGTTCCAGCCGGTGAGTGGGGGGGGACGGCGGGGACCCCCAAAAATGCTGGGGGGGGAGGGTCACCCTGCTCTGAGCCCCCCCAAAAGGGGGATGCGGGGTCCCCTGTGCCCGGGGGTCCCAGCAGGAGGGGTCCCGTGGGGGGTGGGGGTCCCTGTGCTGGGGAGCTCCCTGTGCCGGGGGGGTCCCACGCGGGGGGGTCCCCGGTCTGGGCAGGGCTTGGGGGTCCCCGTGGGGGGTTCCTCGCGCAGGGGGGACCCCATGGGATGCTGGGGGGTCCCAAGGAGGGTCCCCGCGCGGGAGGGGGTCCCGTGGGGGGGTCCCTGCCCCCCTGACCCCCTGTCCCCCCGCAGGTGCAGGCCGGCAAGTCCCCCCCGAGCCCCCCCCGGCTCTACTACCGCTGCCGGCGCTGGAGGAGCTGAGCGAGGAGAGCCTGGAGGAGGCGCCGGGGGGCGACCCCCGAGGGGCCCCCCCGCTGCTGCAGCTGCTCGAGGACTCCATCGAGTGCTGAGGGGGGCCGGGGGCGCAATAAACGCCTGGAAACGCACTGGTGGCACTGGGGACACTGGGGGGGCACTGGGGGGACACTGGGGGGGCACTGGGGGACACTGGGAGGACACTGGGGGTCCAGAGGGGATGCAGAGGGTCTGACACTGGGGGGACACTGGGAGGACACTGGGGGTCGCTGGGATGCAGAGGGTCTGTCACTGGGGGTCACTGGTTCACACTGGGTGTCACTGGGGCTCACTGGGGGTGTCACTGCGTGTCACTGGGACATCCTGGGGGGCTGTCACGCCCCCCCCATCCCCGCTCCCATTTGGGCGTTTCCCGCGTTGCCGTGGCCCCGCCCCTGGGGGCGGTGTCTCCCTGACCACGCCCCTTAAAGGCGCCGCGTCCCTTAAGCGGCGCGGCCCCATGGGGGGGGCGGGCGTCCCCCTGTCCCGCGTGGGGAGGGGGCCGGGGGGTTGCGGGGTGTCCCCTGGGCGCCCCCGGGTGCCACGAGGGTGCCGCGGGGTCCCCGTGCCGGGGGTCCCGAGGGGGGCCGGGGTGCCGCGGGGGGCCCTGGGGTGCGCGGGGGTCCCGAGGGGGGCCCTGGGGGTCCCCTGGGTGCCCTTCCCCCGCGCGTGACCCCGCGGCCGTGGGCGGCCCCCGCTAAGAGGCTTGAGCGGGCGTTTGTCGCTAATCCCCGGGGTCACCGGCACCGGCGGGTCACCTCCGGCGGTGGCACCGCGCGGCGACACCGCCACGGGGCGCGGGGGCACCGGGAGAGTGCGGCTGGTGTGTACTGGGAGCGCTGGGCACACGGGGCGGCACTGGGAGCACTGGCAGCGGGCGAACTGGTGTGCACTGGGACATCCTGGGACATCCTGGGACATCCTGGGCGTGCTGGGAGAGCTGGGTGCCCTGGGAGCACTGGGGCTACTGGGATGTACTGGGAGCACTGCGCGCTGTCCTGGGACGCGCTCGGACAGCTGGGTCATACTGGTCTATACTGGGGGCGCTGGGCGGAGCAGCCCCGCCCCCCCGCTGCCCCTCCCCCGACCCTCGCCCCCCTCCCAAATCCCCCCTAATCCCGGCCGCGTTAATCCCCGGCAGCTGCCGCGGCTGCAAATGGCCCGGGGGGGCGGGGGGGGCACACAGGCCGCGACCCCCGCGCCCCCCGCGACCCCCGCGCGTGCCGCTCCCACGCGTGTCCCCCCGCGCCGCTCGGAGGGGCCGGGAGCGCGACCCCCGCCGGTGGGGGCGGAGGGGGGCACGGGGGGCACCCCCCTTGTGTGACCCCCCCCCCCCCCCGGCCC
>NW_024365048.1:210786-211129 GCF_014805655.1 Passer montanus
CCGGGGGCCCCCCCTTTGGGGGGCCCCCCCCCGTGCGTGACACCCCCCGTGACCTCCCCTCTGTGATCCCCCCGATCGTGGGATGCTCCCCGCGACCCCCGTGCCTCAGTTTCCCCCGTGTCGCGTCCGAGCCCCCCCGGGGTGGGCGGAGCCGAGGGGGGCACCGCCCCTCACGCCCCCCCTCCCACGGCACCGGGCCCCGCCGGCAGCGGCACCCACGGACCCCCGGCACCCGCGGGACCCCCGGGACCCCCCGCCATGGAAGCGCCCCCAGAGTCCCCCGAGGGCGAGGAGACCCCCGCGGGACGGGGAGAGGGCAGGTAAGGGGGGGCACGGGGGGCTG
>NW_024365048.1:211246-219619 GCF_014805655.1 Passer montanus
CGGCCTCACCTAAGGGGGCTCAGTGAGGCGGGGTCCGTGACAGGGGTTCCGTGTGGGGGTCGGTGTGGGGCTCAGCGCGGGGGGTCCGTGCCGTGTCCGCGCCTCGGGTGGGCTCTGCTCGCCCCCCCCGGGTCCCTGCGCTGGGGGGGTCACCCGGGGACACGGGGGGGTCACCTTGGAGGGGGCGGGGAGCGCTGCCCCCCCCCGCCCTGCCCTGCCATGCCCGGCCCCGCCTGCGGGGGGCGCCGTGCCGGGACCCCGCCCCCAGCCTGGGGGCACCGACCCCGGGACTGCGCGGGGGGACCCCCGAGCAGGGGAGGGGGGGGAGCGGGCAGGGCACACACAGGGGATCACACAGGTGATCGATCTCACAGGTGCTTACAGGAGCTCACAAAGGTGATTGATCACACAGGTGCTCACCTGGGTGCTCTCAGGTGCACACACAGGCGGGGGAGCGGGCAGGGCACACACAAGGGATCACACAGGTGATCGGAGGAGCTCACAGGTGCTTACAGGAGCTCACAAAGGTGATTGATCACACAGGTGCTCACCTGGGTGCTCTCAGGTGCACACACAGGTGATCACAGGTGATCAGAGGAGCTCACCCAGGTGCACACGCAGGTGCATGCAGGGCTCCCAGGTGCACACACAGGTGATCGCTCCCCCAGGTGCTCTCAGGTGTTCACCCAGGTGATCGCTCCCCAGGAGCTCCCAGGTGCGGCTGCCCTGCCGCCCCGTCCCGCGGGGCTCGTTACGGCCGCACGAGCAGCCCCGGGGGGCGCGGGCTGTCCCCAGAGTCACCCGGGGACCCCAAGGGACACCTGAGCAGAGGAGTGTCCCCCCAGAGGGCAGGTACCCCAAAATCCGGGGGTGCACCCCAGAACGGGCAGCACCCAAAACACAGCGGGCACCCAAAGCAACACCTGAACGGGGACAAACACCCTAAACACCTGAACGGGGATAAACAAACACCCTAAAAACCACCAAAACAGGGACAAATACCCTAAACACCTGAACAGGGACAAACACCCTAAAGAGAGGATTGCCCCCCAAGAAAGGAAGCGCACCCGAAAGATGCAGCACTCGAAACACAGGGGCGCGCCCCAAAAAGGGGAGCACCCAAACGCAGGAGGGGCACCCACACCAGAGGAACCCCCCAAAAATGGGGTCCCCCAAATGAAGGGCTTGCCCCACGACACGGGGCGTGCCCAAGCGAGGGGCGCTCAGAGCCACCCCCGGGGGTGCCCCGAGCCCAGGGAGGGGTCTGCCTGTCCCGGGGTGTCCCCGAACCGGGGGTGTCCCCGGAGCTCCGGGGGGCGGGGCCCGGCGGGGCGGGGCTGGGGGCGTGGTCCCGAGGCCCCGCCCCCGGCGGCGCTCAGCGCCATGGGCGAGGGGGAGCCCAGGTACGGGGGGGCACTGGGGGCACTGGGAGGGACTGGGAGGGACCGGGGCACCCCGGGGGCACCCCGGGACCGGGGCGGCAGCCGCGGGGGCACACGGGGGGCAGCGGGGGGCACACGGGAGGGAAGGGCTGCGCCGGGGGCACTGGGAGGGACTGGGGCGTTACTGGGGCGGGAGGGAGCCGCGGCGGGGGGACGCTGGGGTGTTACCTCCAGACCCCCCCAGGAGCCCCCTGACCCCCCCAGCTCACACGTCCCCCCTCCCTTGGTGCCTCCCCCGACCTCGGGTGCCCCCTCCCGTGGGCCTGGGTCAGTTTGGGGGGTCCAGGGGGGTCCTAGCCCTGTGTCCCCCCACAGTGACTTCCTCATCCTCCCCGGCTACATCGACTTCACGGCCGATGAGGTGGTGAGTGACCCCCCAAGATCCCCCTGGGACCCCCCTGGGGCCCCCCTGGGCCCCCCACGATACCCCTGGGACCCCTCTGTGCCCCTCATGATCCCCCTGGGACCCTCCTGGGACCCCTCTGTGCCCCCCAAGATCCCCCTGTGCCCCCCGTGCCCCTCCTGGGCTCCCCTGGGGTTGGGGGATGCCCATGGGGTCCCTGCAGGATTTGGGGTGTGGGGGTTCAAGGGGTGGTCAGGGGGTTCAGGGTCCCCCTGCTGGGAGGGCAGGGGGCTCAGTAGAGTCGGGGGCCCTCATTCCTCAGGGAGGGGCCAGGATTTTAGGGGTGCCCCCCTTCCCCAGGACCTGACATCGGCACTGACCCGAACCATCACCCTGAAAACGCCGCTGGTGTCATCCCCCATGGACACGGTCACCGAGGGGGACATGGCCATCGCCATGGCCGTGAGCAGGGGGACACTGGGGGGACACTGGGGGGACACTGGGGGGACACTGGGGGGACACTGGGGGGACACTGGGGGGACACGGTCACCGAGGGGGACACAGCTGTCACCACGGGTGGGGGCACTGAGACGGCATCCCGGGGTCGTGGGAGCACCCCGGGCTGGGGGAGCTCTGTCAGACTGGGGGGGCACCCGTGGGTGCTTGGGGGGCACCCGGGGGGCACAGCCCCCGAGGGGTGCGAGGGCAAACGGGGGGGACACGGCTGCAGGGGGTGCCCCCCGGCTGGAGCCCGGGAACCCACGGCCCCCCCATGTCCCCTGTGCCCCCCCGTGCCCGCAGCTGAACGGCGGCATCGGCATCATCCACCACAACTGCACCCCCGAGTTCCAGGCCAGCGAGGTGCGCAAGGTCAAGGTGAGCCGGGACGGGGACAGGTGAGCCGGGGACAGGGACAGGTGACACAGGGACTGGGGACAGGTGAGATGGGGACAGGGACAGGTGAGACAGGGACCGCACCTGTCCACATGCCCCCAGTGACGCTGTCCCCTGTCCCCGTGCCCCCGGTGACACTGTTCCCTGTCCCCATGCCCCTGGGTGATGCTGTCCCCTGTCCCCATGCCCCCAGTGACACTGTCCCCTGTCCCTGTGCCCCTGCTGACGCTGTCCCCTGTCCCGTGTGGCAGCGGTTCGAGCAGGGGTTCATCACGGAGCCGCTGGTGATGAGCCCGGCGCACACCGTGGGGGACGTGTGGGACGCCAAGGCCCGGCTCGGCTTCTCGGGGGTCCCCGTCACCCACTCGGGGCGCCTGGGGGGGCGGCTCGAGGGCATCGTCACCTCCCGCGACATCGACTTCCTGCGGGAGGGGGACAGGGCCACCCCCCTGGCCGAGGTGGGTGGGGACAGTGGGGTGGGACAGTGGGGTGGGATGGGATGGGATGGGTTGGAGGATGGTGTAATGTGGGGCAGGATGGGATGTGGGGCAGGGATATGGGATGGGATGAGATATGGGATGGGATGGGATGGGATGGGATGGGATGGGATGGGATGCGGGGCAGGATGGGGGATGGGGTGCCCGGAGGCTGGAGCACGGAGCGATCCCTGGCAGGGGTGGGGGCTGCCCACAGTGGCCCTGGGCCCCCCCGTGCAGGTGACAGTGACACACAGCGCAGGTGACAGTGACAGCACCCTTGCCTGTGCTGCTGCCTATGACAGTGCCGCTGCATGTGACAGTGACAGACAGTGCTGGTGACAGTGCTGGTGGCAGTGGAGGTGACAGTGCCAGTGCTGGTGACAATGCTGGTGCGAGGATCCGTGCCAGTGCTGGTGACAGTGACGGTGGCAGTGCCAGGCAGTGCTAGTGCCAGCGCCTGTGCTGATGCCGGTGACACGCGGGTCCTGTGTCCCCAGGTGATGACCAAGCGCAGGGACCTGGTGGTGGCCCCAGCCGGTGTCACCCTCAAAGAGGCCAACGAGATCCTGCAGCGCAGCAAGAAAGGTGCAGGGGGGCACCTGTCACACCCCCGAGTCCCCTGTCACCCCCCGAGTCACCTGTTACCCCTGGAAGCACCTCCCTGTCACCCACAGGGACCCCCACAGCACCTCCCAGTGTCACCCCCCAGGTCACCTCCACTCGGGGGCACCTCCGTGCCACCCTGGGCAGCCCATGGTGGATGTCCCCTGTCCCCGTTCCCCTCCCCTCACACTGTCCCCCGCTGTGTCCCCAGGGCTGCTGACAGTGACCAGCACTGGTGAGCTGGTGGCTGCCACTGCCTCATCCTTCAGGTCCCCTCCTTGTCCCTGGGTCAGCCCTGTGTCCTGTCCCTGGGCTCACCTCCATGTCCCCGTGTCCCTGGGGTCAGCCCTGTATGCCTGGGGTCAGCCCTGTGTCCCCATTCCTCTCCCTGGGGTCACCTCCATGTCCCCGTGTCCCTTGGTCAGCCCTGTGTCCCTATTCCTGTTCCTGGGGTCACCTCCATGTCCCCATGTCCCTTGGTCAGCCCTGTGTCCCTACTCCTGTCCCTGGGCTCACCTCCATGTCGCCGTGTCCCTGCAGCCCCCGGTGCCTCCACCCCGGGGTGTCCCCGCACTGTCCCCGTGTCCCCAGCAGGGACGGGCCGGTGCCACCATCGCGGCGCTTCGCGCGGTGTCCCGGCTCGGGTGACTGTCCCCGCGTGTCCCCGCAGGGAAGCTGCCCATCGTGAACAGCCGTGACGAGCTGGTGGCGCTGATGGCGCGCACGGACCTGAAGAAGAACCGCGAGCACCCCGCGGCCTCCAAGGACGCGCGCAAGCAGCTGCGGGTCGGGGCGGCCATCGGCACCCGCGACGACGACAAATACCGGCTGGACCTGCTCGTGCAGGCGGGCGCCGACCTCGTGGTGCTGGTGCGGGCACCCCGGGACCGGGGGCACCCCGAGACCGGGGGCACCCCGAGACCGGGGGCTCCGAGCAGAGGGGGAGGAGGAGGAGGAAGGGGAGGAAGGGGATGGGGCCGGGCAGGGCGGGGAGCTCGTGGTGCCCGTGGGTGTGGAGGGGTCCCCGAAAATGGGGGGGGTGAGGGCACCCCAAGAAGTGTGAGAGCCCAAAATGGGGGGGATGGAAAAGGGGCGACAGGGAAATGGGGGAGGATCCCAAAAACGGGGGGATGAGGAGGGAGGAATGGGGCGGGGATGGAGCTGCTGCTGCAGGGGGGTGAGCTCAGGGTGCTGCTGTGGGGGACCCCGGAAACGGGGAGCCCCAGAAACGGGGATCCCCAGAAACGGGAGACCCCAAAAAACGGGCAGGGATAGAAGGGAGGGGAAAGAGATGGGGGGGGAGCCGCTGGTGCAGGTGGGTGGGTGCTCTTAAAAATAGGAGGGTGGGGGCACCCCAAAAGCCGTGGGACCCCAAAAGGGAGGGGATGGGGTCTGGGGATGGAGCTGCTTGTGCTGGGTGGGAGGTGCCCCAAAAAAGGAGGGGGTGGGGGGTACCCCCTGCTCATGGAACCCAACCCTCTGCTCCCCCTGTGGCACCCCAAACCTGCCCCCCGTACCCCAAACCTGCCCCCAGGACTCGTCGCAGGGGAACTCGCGCTTCCAGCTCAGCATGATCCGCTACATCAAGGCCAAGTACCCCGAGCTGCAGGTGGTGGGGGGCAACGGTGAGACCCCAAAATGGGGGGGCACGGGAACTGCCCGGGCTGCACCGGGGGGATGATGAGTGAGGGACCCCAAAAGAGAGGTGGGGAAATGGGGTTTGGGGTGTCCCTGTGCTACTGAGGTGGGATTTGGGTGCTGGTTTGGGGGGTTCTTTTTGAGGTGCCTCCCATCATAGCGGGGCAGGATTTGGGGAGGGTGGGGCCGGATTTGGGGTGCCACTTTTGGGCTGCTCTTTTGGGGTACGTGTTTGGGGTGCACCCTGCAGCAGTGAGGTGGGATTTGGGGTGCCCTGGGCACTGTTGGGGTGCCATTCGGGGTGCCCCTGGCAGTGTCGGGGTGCCATTCGGGGTGCCTGGGCACTGTCAGGGTGCCGTTTCAGGGTGTCCCCGCAGTGTCGGGTGCCATTCGGGGTGCCCCGGGCAGTGTCAGGTGCCGTTCGAGGTGCCCTGGGCAGTGTCGGAGTGCCTGGGGTGCCGTTTTTGGGTGCCCCAGGCACTGTCAGGTGCCATTCGAGGTGCCCTGGGCACTGTCGGGTGCCATTTGCGGTGTCCCCGCAGTGGTGACGGCGGCCCAGGCCAAGAACCTGATCGACGCCGGGGTGGACGCGCTGCGGGTGGGGATGGGCAGCGGCTCCATCTGCATCACCCAGGAAGGTGGGGGCACCCCGAGCCTGCCCTGGCACCCGCAGTGTCCCCACGGTGCCCTTGGGTGGCCCTGTGCCGCTGTCCCCCTGCCCCATGTCCCTGTCCCCATCACAGTGTCCCTGATCCCCCGGCCCTGTGATGGTGTCCTTGTCCCCAAGGCAGTGCTGGTGTGTGACAGGCTCAGGCTATGGCTGTGTCCCTCAGTGTCCCTGTCCCCATGGCAGTGCTGGTCTGTGGCCGTGCCCAGGCCACGGCCGTGCCCCTCACGGTGTCCTACACAGTGTCCCTGTCCCTATGGCAGTGCTGCTGTGTGGCCGTGTCCCTCATGGTGTCCCTTTTCCTGTCCCCACAGTGCTGGCATGTGGCCGGGCCCAGGCCATGGCTGTCCCTCACAGTGTCCCTGACATGTCCCCATCCCCATGGCAGTGTGGCTCTGCCCAGGCCATGGCCATGTCCCTGTTCCTGTCCTCGCAGCAGTGCTGCCGAGTGGCCATGTCCCTCACAGTGTCCCTGATGTGTCCCTGTCCCCTTGCAGTGCTGGCATGTGGCCGTGTCCCTCACAGTGTCCTTGTCCCACAGTGCTGATGTGTGGCTGTGCCCAGGCCAGGCCGTGTCCCTCACAGTGTCCCTGATGTGTCCCTGATGTGTCCCTGATGTGTCCCTGATGTGTCCCTGTCCCTGCAGTGCTGATGTGTGGCTGGGCCCAGGCAAGGCCGTGTCCCTCACAGTGTCCCTGATGTGTCCCTCATGGTGTCCCTGTCCCTGTCCCCATGGCAGTGCTGGCGTGTGGCCGGGCCCAGGCCATGCCCTGTCCCTGATGTGTCCCTGTCCCCTTGCAGTGCTGGCGTGTGGCCGGGCCCAGGCCACGGCCGTGTCCCTCACAGTGTCCCTCAGTGTCCCTGATGTGTCCCTGTCCCTGCAGTGCTGATGTGTGGCCGGGCCCAGGCCATGCCGTGTCCCTCATGGTGTCCCTGTCCCCTTGCAGTGCTGGCGTGTGGCCGGGCCCAGGCCACGGCCGTGTACCGCGTGGCCGAGTATGCGCGGCGCTTCGGCGTCCCGGTCATCGCCGACGGCGGCATCCGCAGCCCCGGGCACGCCGTCAAGGCGCTGGCACTGGGAGCCTCCACGGGTGAGCCGGGGGACACGGGGGGCATGGGGGGCACCCGGCGGGGCTCTCGTGGCCACCAGCCTGCCCCGGTGCCCCCCAGGACACCCCACACTCCTGGAGACGCCCCACAGCCCCCAGCCCCTCCTGGTGGGGTTTTATATCCCCCCACCCCACTGCGGGGGTCCCTGACCGGGTGTCCCTGATGGGGTGTCCCCGCCGGGCTGTCCCTGATGGGATGTCCCCTCTGGGTGTCCCCCGCCGGACTGTCCCTGCCGGGCTGTCCCTGATGTCCCCGCCGGGCTGTCCTTGCCGGGCTGTCCCTGATGGGCTGTCCCTGATGGGATGTCCCCTCTGGGTGTCCCCTCCGGGCTGTCCCCGCCGGGCTGTCCCTGATGTCCCCTCCGGGCTGTCCCCGCCGGGCTGTCCCTGCCGGGCTGTCCCTGATGTCCCTGCGGGGCTGTCCCTGATGTCCCCGCCGGGCTGTCCCCGCCGGGCTGTCCCTGCCGGGCTGTCCCTGATGTCCCCTCCGGGCTGTCCCCGCCGGGCTGTCCCCCCCGGGTGTCCCCGCAGTGATGATGGGCTCGGCTGTCCCCGCCGGGCTGTCCCTGCCGGGCTGTCCCTGATGTCCCTGCGGGGCTGTCCCTGATGTCCCCGCCGGGCTGTCCCTGATGTCCCCCCCGGGCTGTCCCCTCCGGGTGTCCCCGCAGTGATGATGGGCTCGCTGCTGGCGGCCACCACGGAGGCTCCGGGCGAGTTCTTCTTCTCGGAGGGCGTGCGGCTGAAGCAGTACCGCGGCATGGGCTCGCTGGACGCCATGGAGCAGGGCCCGGGCAGCCAGAAACGCTACTTCAGGTACCGGGGGGGCCCGGGGGGCTGAGTGCCGCCCCCCGGCCGCCCGCCCAGCCCGCGTGTGCCCCGCAGCGAGGGCGACGCGGTGAAGGTGGCGCAGGGCGTGTCGGGCTCGGTGCAGGACAAGGGCTCCATCCACAAGTTCGTGCCGTACCTGCTGGCCGGGCTGCAGCACGGCTGCCAGGACCTGGGCGCCCGCAGCCTCTCGGCGCTCCGGTCAGTGCGGGGGGCCGGGGCGGGCGGGCCGGGGGTCCCGGCGGCCCCACCGACCCCCCGTGCCCCCCAGGTCCATGATGTTCGCGGGGGAGCTGAAGTTCGAGCGCAGGACGGTGGCGGCGCAGGTCGAGGGGGGCGTGCACGGGCTGCACTCGTGAGTGGGGACGGGGCT
>NW_024365048.1:219728-221782 GCF_014805655.1 Passer montanus
GAGCAGGGTCCGGGGGGCTTCGGGGGCTGTGAGGGGTACAGGGGATGGGGGGATCCCGGCGGGTGGGGGAGGTTTTGGGGGGCTGAGGAAGGCACCACTTCAGATCCCCCCTGTAGGGCCCCCAGTTGTCCCAGTTGCGGCTCTGGGGTTCCCCCAGTTTCTCCAGTAAGGGGGTGGGGTGTGGGGGGTTCCTGTGCCCCCCCTAACCCCCCCATCTTCCCCTCCCCTGCAGCTTTACGGTTCTGCCCTGTAAGTACTGGGGGGCACTGGGGGGCACTGGGGGTCCCCTTTACCCCCCTTTGTCCCCCCCGATGGACGGGGGGCACTGGGGGAGGGGCACCCCCAGCCTCCCAGCCAGGATCTGGAGTTTGGGGGTCCCAACCCCCCCAGAAGGGGCTTGGGGGTTCCCTTCCCCCCGTTGACCCCCCCCTTGTCCCCCCAGTCGGGTCCCCTTTACCCCCCTTTGTCCCCCTTGATGGACGGGGGGCACTGGGGGAGGGGGCACCCCCAGCCAGGATCTGGAGTTTGGGGGTCCCAACCCCCCCAGAAGGGGCTTGGGGGTTCCCTTCCCCCCGTTGACCCCCCCCTTGTCCCCCCAGTGCCGAGAGCTGGCTGCCCTGAGGAGGGGTCCCCCCGGGCCGGCGCCCCCCGCCCGGAGCCCGCGGGGACCCCCCCGGCCCCCCGGCACCGGCGCTGCTGACGCTGCAGGGGGGCACCCCAAAACCCGGCACGGGGCTGCGGGGACCCCGGGGACCCCCCGGAACTGGGGGTGCGGGGAGCCCCCACATCCCCGCGGGGCGCCACGGGGGAGGGGGATCCCCAGCGCCCTCCGAAATGGGGGCGCAGGGACCCCCCAAAAGCCCCCGGGGCACCACGAGGCTGCGGGGACCTCCCGGCCTCTCCAGAGAGGGGGTGCGGGGACCCCCCAAACCCCGCGGGGACCCCCAACCCTCCCTGGCACTGAGGAGCTTGCAGGGCCGTGTCCCCCTGTCCCCGAGTGGGGATGGGGGGACCCCCAGGACTGCAGGGACCCCCAGGACTGCAGGGACCCCACGGTGTCCCAGGGGACCCCACGGTGTCAGGGGGGACCCCAGAGTGTCCCAGGGGACCCCACGGTGTCACAGGGAACCCCACAGTGTCATGGGGGACCCCAGAGTGTCCCAGGGGACCCCACGGTGTCGGGGGGACCCCAGAGTGTCCCAGGGGACCCCACGGGCCTGTGGCCGCCCGCTCTGGGGGAACCCCGGGCTCGCTGTGTCCAGGGGTGAATAAAGAATTGGAGCATCGGAGCCTGGCTCGTCCCTGTCCCTGTCGCTGTCCTGTCCCGGGCTGGTCCCGGCCCTGTCCATGGTCCTGGCCCTGTCCCTGCCTTTGTCCCTGTCCCGTCCTTGGCCCTGTCCGTGGTCCTGGCCCCGGCCTGGCCCTGGCGTGTCCCTGTCCCTGCCGGTGGCACGGGGAGCGGGGCACACACGTGGCACCGGGAGGGCACATGGCGTGACACAGGGTGGCACACATGGCACGGGTGGCACACGCTGTGACACAGGGTGGCACGGGTGGCACACGCATGGCACGGGTGGCACACGCTGTGACACAGGGTGGCATACATGGCACGGGTGGCACACATGGCACGGGTGGCAAAGGTTGGGACACCCCCACAAGTGGCACCCCCCAAATGGGGGACCCCAGATGTGGCACCTTCCCACAAGTGAGACCCCCCCCCACAGTGTGGGGCATCCCCCCCAATCTGGGACAAGCCCCCAATCGCAGGATATCGCCCTCGACAAATGTGGGACCCCCCCACACGGGGGGGCACCCCAAGTATAGACCCCCCAAAAGTGAGATCCCCCCCAGTGTGGGACCCCCAAGCGTGGGACCCCTTCAAAATGTGAGACCCCCCCAAATCTGTGAACCCACGTGAGCCCCCCCCGTGTGGGACCCCTCCAGGAGGGGGACCCCTCAATCTTGAGACCCCCCCCGGGCGGGGGACCCCCCCACACGCCCCCCCCGCTCCAGCCGGGTCCCGGTGCCGGGGGGGGCGGGGGGCGCGGGGGGTG
>NW_024365048.1:221816-223697 GCF_014805655.1 Passer montanus
GGGTGACACCGGCGCGGCCTGGGGACCCCCTTCTGGCGGGGGGGGTCCCGTGCGGGGGTGGCGGCTCCGGGGGTGTCAATTCCGGGGGTGGCGGTTCCGGGGTGTCCCGTGGGAGGGTGGCAGTTCGGGGGTGGCAGCTCGGGGGTGTCCCCTGCGGGGGTGTCCCGGCCGGGGGTGCCATTTCGGGGGGCTGGGCCCCGTCCCGGGGCGCCGGGCCCGGCTCCGCGGTGCGGGCTGTCCTGTGCGGGGGCCGCCGCGGGTCCCCGCGTGTCCCTCGTGTCACTTCGCATCCGTCGTCCCCGCGCCGCCGCCGCCCTGACGGGCGCGGTGCCACCCCGCGGCGACAGCCCCTGTCACCGCGATTAGGGACCTGGCGCGGGCGGGGGCAGCTCCGGGGGAGGGGACACCTCCGCGCGCCCCCGCCTGCCCCCCGTCCCCGAGTGCCACCGCGCCACCCGCGCCGCTCCTGCCCCTCCCTGGGGGCGTCCCCACAGGTGCTCCTGTCCCAAACTCGGGGTGCCCTGTCCCCCCTCGGGCTGCTCCTGTCCCTCCTCCTGTCCCCAGGTGCCCCGGTGTCCCCCCGGGATTCTCTGTCCCCTGCCCTGGAGCGCTCCCGTGTGTCCATCCTTGAGCGCACCTGGCCCGCCCGCTCCTGTCCCTGTCCCCCAGTGCTCCTGTCCCCTCCAGGTGCTCCTGTCTCCTCCTGTCCCTGTCCCCTCCTGTCCCTGTCCCCGGGGCGCTCCTGTCCCCTCCTGTCCGTGTCCCCCCCAGTGCTCCTGTCCCCCCCGGTGCTCCTGTCCCCTCCTGTCCCTGTCCCCGCTCAGAACGCTCCCTGGGTTCCGGGATTTGCCGAGGGGGATCCGGGATGCCGGGGGGGCTCTGGGTGCCATGGGGGGGCTCTGGGTGCCGGGGGGTGACGCCGCTGTCCCCCGTCCGCAGCCGCTCCCGATGTCGCCGCTGTGCCCCGCGGGGGGGGCGGCCGCCCCCCGGCTGCTGCTGGCGCTGCTCTGCGTGGCCGCCTGGCGCAGCTGGCACACCGGGCACAGGCAGCACAGCCACAACACCTGGCACAGCTGGAACAACCGGCCCAGCTGGCACAGCCAGCACAGCTGGAGCAACTGGCACAGCCACAACACCTGGCACAGGCACAACACCTGGCACAGCTGGCACACCGGGCACAGCTGACACAGCTGGAACACCTGGCACAGCTGGCACAGCCACCACACCTGGCACAGCTGGCAAACCGGGCACAGGCAGCACCGCCGGCACAGCTGGAGCAAGCAGCACATCTGGCACGGCTGGCACAGCTGGTAAACCTGGCACAGCCAACACAGCTGGAACACCTGCAACAACCGGCACAGCTGGAGCAACCAACAAACCTGGCACAGCCGGCACAGGCACCACACCTGGCACAGGCACCACACCTGGCACAGCTGGCAAACCGGGCACAGCCGGCACAGCCACAACACCTGGCACGGCCGGCACGGCTGGAGCATGCAGCACACCTGGCACAGCTGGCACGGCTGGCACAGAGCGTGGCACCCCCGGCGCAGGCAGGGACAGCAGAACCGGCACCGGCGCCGCTCCGCCCCGCTCCCGGCATCCCCCGCGCGCCAAGATGGCGGCGCCCGAGGCGCGCACGGTGCTGGTGCGGGGCCTCCCCCCCGGAGCCACCGCCGCGCTCCTGGAGCGGCTCTTCGGGCACCTGGGGCCGCTGCGCCGCTGCTTCGTGGTCACCGAGAAGGGTCCGCGCCGGGGGGACCGCGGGGAGCGCGGGTTGGGCGTCTGAGGCGCTCGGGGAGCGGGGCTGGGAGCGGGGCTGGGGAATGGGGATGGGAATGGGGCTGGGGGCTGGGAATGGGAAGGGGGGCTGGGAGCGGG
>NW_024365048.1:223804-225316 GCF_014805655.1 Passer montanus
GAATTGGGGAGGAGGACTTTGGGGACAGGAGATGGGGGAGCGGGAACTGGGGGGGACAGGAGTTCGGGGCACTCGGCTGCCTGCACAGGGGTCTCTCGGGGCAGGGCCGTGTGGGGGTCCCGCTGGGGGTCCCTGGGTGCTGTTCCGGGGTCCCGCGGGGGGTCCCTGACGCCCCGCGCCCCCAGGCTCGGCGCGCTGCCGCGGCTTTGGCTTCGTCACCTTCTCGCTGGGCGCGGACGCGGCGCGGGCGCTGCGGGACCCCCCCGCGCTGGGGGGGCGGCCCCTGCCCGCGGGGGTTTGGGGGGGCGAGGAGTGGCTGTGACCCCCCACACCCCTCTTCTTGTAGAGGGGGAGGAGAAAGGGAAGGTAAAAAAGGAAGAACAAGAAGACGAGGAAGAAGAAGATGAAGGAAAGGACGAAGAGAATGAGGAAGAGGATGAAAAAGAGGAAAAGGAAGAAAAGGAAGAGGAGGAGGAGGAGGAGGAGGAAGAGGAGGAGGAAGATGGCCCGGGAGCCAGGGGCACACAGAGGGGGGGGTTTGTGGGGAAGGGTCCCTCAGGAATCTGGGGGCTCTGACCCCGCCGTGCCCCCCAGGGCGGCCCCTGGCCGTGGACTGGGCCGTGGCCAAGGACAAGTACCAGGGGACACAGGGACCCCCAAAAACGCCTGGTGAGACCCCACAACTGCCCCCAAATCCCCTGAGACCCCAGACCCCCCCAGTGAGACTCCACAACTGCCCACCAAACCCACGCAGTGAGACCCCAAACCCCCTGAGACCCCAAACCCTCCCAGTGAGACCCCAGACCCCCATGTGAGGGGCTGGGCTGGCCCCCGGGGGTTTGGGGGGGCGAGGAGTGGCTGTGACCCCCCACACCCCTCTTCTTGTAGAGGGGGAGGAGAAAGGGAAGGTAAAAAAGGAGGAAGAAGAAGATGAGGAAGAAGAAGGAAAAGACGAAGAGAACGAGGAAGAGGAAGAGGAAGAGGAAGAGGAAGAGGAAGAGGAAGAGGAAGAGGATGAAGAAGAGGAAGAGGAAGAAAAGGAGGAGGAGGAGGAGGAGGAGGAGGAGGAAGAGGAAGAGGAGGAAGCTGCCCAGCCGCCCCGGCAGCCCCCAAAAAGGGGATCAGGGGTCAGAGCTGGGCCGGGGAAAAGGAAAAAAAAGCGGGTAGAGGAAGCTGAGGAGGAGGAAGATGAAGATGAGGAAGAGCAGGAGGAAGATGAGGAAAAGGAAGAGGATGAGCTGAGGGGGTCCCAGGGGATGGGGGCATTTCTGGGCGCCTGGGGACATTCCTGAGGGTCCGGGGTACCCCTGGGGGTCTGGGGATGTCCCTGGGGGTCTGGGGACATTTTTGGGGGTGCCCCGGGCCCCCCGGTGCCCTGACCCCCGTTGCAGAGCAGCCCCCCCGCCGGCCGTCGGACGTGGCCGAGGGCAGGACGGTGTTCATCCGGTGAGTGGGGGGCTGGGCCGGGCTGGGGACCCCCCCCGGGGCCCCCCAGCCCCCCTGAGCCCCCCT
>NW_024365048.1:225454-232300 GCF_014805655.1 Passer montanus
GGAGGTTCTGGTTGGGTTTTGGGGGTAGTTTGGAGTTTGGGTGGGATGGGAGTTTTTGGGTGAGTTTGGGGGGTTTTGAGGGGTGCGGGAGGTTTTGGGGGATGCTGTGGGTGTGGGGGATGCTCTGGGTGTGGGGATGCTCTGGGTTTGGGGGATGCCGTGGGTTTGGGGGATGCTGTGGTTTTGGGGATGCTGTGGTTTTGGGGATGCCGTGGGTGTGGGGGGTCAGGAAGGTTTGGGGTGCCGGGGTCCTGACCCGCTGTCCCGTAGGGCGGGGGGCTCCGCGTGGGGGGGCGGCTGCTGCGCGTGGACCCCGCCCTGAGCCGGGACCAGGCCCGGGGGCTCCGGGGGGGCTCGGGGGCAGCCCGGCCCCGGGGCGGCACCAGGAACCTGTACCTGGCCCGGGAGGGGGGTGAGTCAGGGGCACCGTGCCCCCCTTCCCCTCCCTGACCTCCATTCCCTGCCCTGAACCCCAACCTCCCCTTTCTCCTGGGGACCCCAACCCCTGTTTCCCCTTGGTCCCCAAATCCCCCAGCCCTCATTCCCTCTGCCCCACAATGCTTCCCAAACCCCCTGACCCCCTTTTTCCCCCACCACATTTCCCTGATCCTCTCAAAACACTCTCATTCTCTGCCCCAAACATCTGCCTGGGGACTCCCAGTATCTCCTGACCCCCCCAGATGCCCAAAATTACAGACTTCCCCATCCCAACCATCCATCCGGGCTCCCCCATTCCCCTGAGCCCCCCAAATCCCCTGAGCTCCCCCAGTTCCTATCCCTGCCATCTCCCTGGCCTCCCCTATTCCCTTGAGCCCCCCAAATCCCCCTGACCCCAATTCCCACCCCAGCCATCTGCCCGGGCTCCCTGAGCTCCCCCAAATCCCCTGATCTCCCCATTCCCCTCCAAATCCCCTCATCTCCCCAATCCCCCCCAAATCCCCATATCTCCCCAATCCCCATTCCCAGCCATCCGNTCCCGCAGAGCCCCCCTGATGTCCCCAATCCCCTGATGTCCCAATCCCCCCCAGCCATCCGGCCGGGCTCCCGCGCCGCCGAGGGCGTCAGTGACTCGGACATGGCCAAGCGCGCTCGGGTGAGTGCCCCGCGGGCCGGGGGGGTCGGGGGTGCCCCGGCCCCGCTGACCCCCCCCGTGCCCCCAGTTCGAGGAGCTGAAGCGGCGGCGGCTGCGGGACCCCAACGTGGCCGTGTCGCGCACGCGGCTGTGCCTGCACAACCTGCCCAAGGCGCTGCCCTCGGCCGGGCTGCGCGCGCTGCTGCGCCGCCTGCTGCGCCGCCCCGCCGGCACGGCGCCCCTCATCAAGGAGGTGGGTGCCCCTCCGCCCCCTGGCTGCCCCTCTGCCACCCTGGGTGCCCCGCTGTGCCCCTCTCAGTCCCTCTATGTCCCTGCCCTGTGCCACCTGTGCCACCTGCCCCTCATCAAGGAGGTGGGTGCCCCTCTGCCACCCTGGGTGCCCCGCTGTGCCCCTCTCAGTCCCTCTATGTCCCTGCCCTGTGCCACCTGTGCCACCCTGGGTCCCTGTGCCACCCTGGGTCCCTTTATGTCCCTTTATGTCCCTTCTGCGCCCCCCTGGGTGTCCTGTGCCACCCTGGATGCCCCTGTGCCCTCCTGGGTGCCTTTGTACCCCCCTGGGTGTCCCTGTGTCCCCCTGGGTGCCCCTGGGTGTCTTTGTGTCCTTCTGTGTCCCCCTGGGTGCCTCTGTACCCCCCTGGGTGCCCCTGTGTCCCCTTGTGCCCCCCTGGGTCCCTCTGTGTTTCCCTGTATTGCTCTGTGTCCCTTCTACTCGTGTCCCTTCAAGTTCCTCTGTGTCCTCCTGTGTTCCTTTATGTCCCCCTGTGTCCCTCTGTGTCCTCCCATGTCCCTCTGTGTACCCCCGTGTCCCTTGGTGTCTATTCGTGTCCCTTCATGTCCCTCTGTGTCCCCTTGTGTCCCTTCATGTCCCCCCTGGTGCCCCCCCGTGTCCCCCAGTGCTGTGTCCCCTCCTTCAAGGCCATTTGGGGGTGATTTGGGGCTGCAGCAGAGTTGGGGTCCCCCAGGAGGGGTTTGGGGTGCAGGGAGGGTGAGGGGTCCCGGCTGTGTCCCCTGGGGGATGTTGGGGTTCTCCAGGGGGTGTTGGGGGGTTGTTTTGGGGTGATCCCATCCCTTCCCTACTGCCAGGTGATGCCGGAGGTGTGGGGGGCTTTGGGGTGCCCTGGGCAGGTTTTGGGGTCCCCCAGGGATGGTTGGGGTGCCCTGGGTGTGTTTTGGGGTGACGCCCTGCCCTCCCCAGTGCCGGGTGATGCGCGAGCTGCGGGGCCATGGCAAATCTTTGGGGTTCGCCTTCGTGGAGTTTGCGGAGCACGAGGAGGCCCTGGGGGCCCTGCGGCGCCTCAACAACAACCCCGAGCTCTTCGGGGCCCACAAGGTCAGTGGGGGCACGCCCGGGGACCCCTCTGCAGCCCCCGGAGCTGCCCCTGCCATTCTGGGGTCCCCCTGGGGTTTTCTGGGACCCCCGGGGGCTTTGGGGTGCCCCATGAGTTCTGGGGATTCTCCTGGGCAGTTTGGGGTTCCACTGGGGGTTTTGGGGTGCCCCCCAGGTTTGGGGTGTTCTAGGTTACCCCCCTGGTGTTTTTAGGGAGGTCTCTGGGGTCCCCTTGGATTTCGGGGTGCCCTCGTGGTGTGGGGGTGTCTCGGGTTTTTGGTGAATTTTGGGATCTCCCGTTGGGTTTTGAGGGCTCCCCATTGCTCGGGGGTGCCCCCTGGGGTATTGGGGTGTCCCCCACACAGAAGGGGAGCTTCACAAGTGTCCTCTTGGTTTTGGGGTGTCCCCGGGTACTTGAGGGGATTTCAGGGCGCTCCCCATTGTATAGGGGGGTTTTGGGTATATGGGGGGGGGTGTCCCCCCGGGTGTTTGGGGTATTTTGGGGTGCCCCCCGGTGTTTGGGGTGTTTGGGGTGCCCACCGTGCCCCCCAGCGCCCGATCGTGGAGTTCGCGCTCGAGGACCGGCGGAAGCTGCGGCTGCGGGAGCAGCGCATCCAGCGGGGCCTGGTGAGCAGTGCTGACCCCGCTGCTGACCCCACTGCTGGCCCCTGTGCCCCCCGGGGGCCCAGCACTGAGCCCTGTGACCCCTGTGCTGACCCCTGCCCCGACCCCTGTGGCACCCTGGGCCTTCCCTTTTGTGTGGGGGGGTTTGTGGTGGGGGGGGGGGGGGTGTCCCCCCGGGTGTCTGGGTGTTTGGGGTATTTGGGGTGCCCCCCGGGTGTTTGGGGTATTTTGGGGCGCCCCCCCGGTGTTTGGGGTGTTTGGGGTGCCCACCGTGCCCCCCAGCGCCCGATCGTGGAGTTCGCGCTCGAGGACCGGCGGAAGCTGCGGCTGCGGGAGCAGCGCATCCAGCGGGGCCTGGTGAGCAGTGCTGACCCCGCTGCTGACCCCACTGCTGGCCCCTGTGCCCCCCGGGGGCCCAGCACTGAGCCCTGTGACCCCTGTGCTGACCCCTGCCCCGACCCCTGTGGCACCCTGACCCCACTGCTGACCCCTGCCCTGACACCTGTGTCCCCTGCCCTGACCCCACTGCTGACCCTGTGACCGCTGTGACCCCTGCGCTGACACCCATGCCCCCTGCCCTGACCCCACTGCTGACCCCTGCCCTGACACCTGTGTCCCTTGCCCTGACCCCACTGCTGATCCCTGTGCCCCCTGGGACCCCATCATTGACCCCTTCCCTGGCTCCTGTGCCCCTGAGGGCTTTAAAGTGCTGACCCCTGCCCCGACCCCTGTGCCCCTCAGGGTCCCCGTTGCTGACCCCTGTCCTGAGACCTGTGTCCCCTGCCCTGACCCCACTGCTGACCCCACTGCTGACCCTGTGACCGCTGTGACCCCTGCGCTGACACCCATGCCCCCTGCCCTGACCCCACTGCTGACCCCTGCCCTGACACCTGTGTCCCCTGCCCTGACCCCACTGCTGATCCCTGTGCGCCCTGGGACCCCATCGCTGACCCCTGCCCTAACCTCTGTGCCCCCCTGTGCCTCTGGGGTCCCCATCGCTGACCCCTGCCCCGACCCCTGTGCCCCCGGGTTCCCCACTGCTGACCGCTGCCCTGACCCCATGTGCCCCCCGGAGTCCCCAGCCCTGACCCCACTGCTGACCCCTGCCCTGCTTCCAGCCCTGTCCCCATCCCTGCCCCATTGCTGACCCCCTTTCCCCCCAGCTCAAGGCCAAGGCCAAGGCGGCCGCGGGACCCCCAGAGCCTCCCCAGGGAGCCCCGGATGCCCCCCAGGAGCAGCCTGCCCCCCCCGCGGGCTCGGGGGGACCCCCGGCCGCCCCCCAGGGCCCCCTGGGCCGGGTTCCGCACGCAGGGCCCGGGGGCCCGGGGGGCTCCCGGCGCCCCCCGCACCAGGGTGCTGGCCGTGCCCTCGCACCGCGGCCCCAAGATCAGGTCAGGGGCTGTGCCCGCCC
Source organism: Passer montanus (assembly GCF_014805655.1). NCBI lineage: Eukaryota > Metazoa > Chordata > Aves > Passeriformes > Passeridae > Passer > Passer montanus. Next base: position 229,910 of record NW_024365048.1, read on the forward strand.
TTGTTTGTCCCCTTTCTGCCTCCTTTGTCCCCTTTTCCCTTTCCTTTTCCCCTTTTTCCCTGCTTGTCCCCCTTTCTCCACCCTTCCCTTTTCCTCTCCTTCCCCCCCTTTTCCCCCCTCCCGTTCCCTCATTTCTCCCTCTTTCCTCCCCTTTGTCCCCCCTTTTCTCTCTCATTTCCCTTTCTTTTCCCCTTTTCTGCCCCATTTCCCACCCCTTTTCCCTCCCCATTCCCTCCCTTTTCCCTCTCTTCCCTCCCCTCCTTCCCCTCCCCGGGGGTCTCTGCCCCTCGGGGCCCCCCGGGCTCTCCCCCCCAGCTCCCCCTTTTCCCAATTCCCCTTTTCCCCCCAGGAAACGGGACAAGGGCAAGGCCCAGCCGCCCCCCAAGCCCCCCAAAGCCCCCAAGGCCTCTCGGCGGCGGGAGAAGACGCGGGTGCCCCCTCCCCAGGTGAGGCATTTGGGGTTCCCCGGGGGGGTTTGGGGTCACCCCCTCCAACGGGGCACCCCCGGCGCTGCCCCCCCGGCTCGGGGGCCCCGGGCTGTGGGGTCCCCCTGTCCCCCCTGACCCCCTCCTGTCCCCCAGAGCCAGCGGCGGCGCCGGGGGGGCCCCGGGGGGGCCGAGGCGCGGTTCCAGGAGCTGGTGGAGAGGTACAAGAGGAAGATTTTGGGGAGCAACACCCCCACGGCCCGGGGGAGCAAGTGGTTCGAGAGCTGAGGCTCCCCCAAAACCCCCCTGCCCCCTGTCCCCCCTGTCCCCCCCTGACCCCCTCCTGCCCCCAGAGCCAGCGGCGGCGCCGGGGGGGCCCCGGGGGGGCCGAGGCGCGGTTCCAGGAGCTGGTGGAGAGGTACAAGAGGAAGATTTTGGGGAGCAACACCCCCACGGCCCGGGGGAGCAAGTGGTTCGAGAGCTGAGGCTCCCCCAAAACCCCCCTGGCACCCCAAAACCCCCCCTGGGGGTGCCGGGGGTCCCAAACCTTACAGGGGGGTTTTGGGGGGCTGCCCCATGCGCTCTGGGGGGGGCTGGGGGTGGGACCCAGCCCTGGGTCCCTCCTGGCTCCCCCCAGGATTTGGGGGTGCTCCCCCCGTGGCTCTGTGACTTCCTGGCTTTTAATAAAAATGTGTTTTTTGAGGAAAATTTGGGGTCTGTCAGTGCCGCCCCCCCTTGGGGACCCCAGAACATCTCCCGTGGGTGGGAGGGCCCAGGGAGGGGGGGTGGAGACCCCCGGGGGGGCTGGGGGGTCCCGTGAATTCGGGTCCCCTCTGTGTCCCCCCCAACCCCTGCTGGGTCACGGTGGCCCCGTGTGGCCCCAGCTGTGAGGGACCCGGGGGTGGCCCTGCCCCACGGCCACCCGGGCTGTCCCCTCCCTGGGGCTCCGGGCAGGGACCGGGAGGGGCCAGCGCTGCAGGGGACACAGGGTGACCCTGTCAGTGACACCGTGTGTGACACCCCATGTCCCTGTCCCCGTCCCTTTCCCCGTTACTGGGGGTCCCAGCCCCCCCCGTGTCCCCAGCTCGGCTCAGGGTCACACCAGGCCGGGGGATGGCAGAGCCACCAGCGAGTCACCAGCTGCCACTGAGTCACCGGGGTGTCCCCGTGTCACCCCTGCCCTGGGGGCCGGACGTCCCAGGGCCCCACAGCCCCTTGTCCCCAGGTGCCCCGTGTCCTGGGGCTGTCCCTTGTCCCCGTGTGCCCCTGTGACACTGCAGATCCCATGTCCCAGGGGTGTCCCTTGTCCCCAGGGGTGTCCCTTGTCCCCGTGTGCCCCTGTGACACTGCAGATCCCGTGTCTCAGGGGAGTCCCTTGTCCCCAGGGGTGTCCCATGTCCCAGGTCTGTCCCTTGTCCCCGTGTGGCCGCCGTCCCCGGGGCTATCCCTTGTCTCCAGGGGTGTCCCTTATCCCCAGGTGCCCCTGTGACACTGTGGATTCCGTTTCTCAGGGGAATCCTTTGTGCCCAGGAGTGTCCCATGTCCCATGGGTGTCCCTTGTCCCCTGGGGTGTCCCATGTCCCCAGAGTCATCACAGACACGACTGAGGCTGCTGCAAAAGGGGCTTTAAATTAAATAAATTAATAATAACTAACAATAACAGTAACAGTAAAGCTGTAGAAAAAGGTGCCAGAGTCACTCCGGTGCCACTCGTGGTGTCCCTGCTGAGCTCCTGCTCCTGCCTGCGGGTCCTGCTGGGCCCCGCTGAGGTTCTGGGCTGGGCCCGGGGGGTCCTGGGGGGTCCTGGGCTGGTCCCTGTGGGCCCGGGGGTCCCGTGGGGTCCCGGGGGTCCCTAGCAGGCGGGGGCCCCCTCGAGGCGGGCGGCCACCCCGTCCAGGCAGCCGCGGAGCCGCGCCAGGGCCACCCCGGCCACCGTGTGCGGGGCCTCGGCCAGCGGGGCGGGGGG
>NW_024365048.1:232841-269058 GCF_014805655.1 Passer montanus
GCGGGGGGCGGCTCGCGGGGCGGGGGGCAGCCCAGCAGGGCCCCCAGCGCGGCCAGCAGGCTGCGCAGGTTCTCCAGGTCGTTGGCCACCTGCGCCAGGCGCAGGTCGGGCCCGGGCAGGGCCGCCAGGAGCCGCTGGAAGAGCTGCAGGCGCTGGGCAGCCCAGCCCAGCCCCGGCGCGACCCCCCCCTCCGGGACCCCCCCCTCCGGGACCCCCTCCAGGCCCGTGATGCGCAGGGTCAGCGGGAACAGCTGGGGGACACAGACACGGGGTCAGGGCTGGGGGGGACACCCGGCCAGCCTCGGGGACACCCCTGGGGACCCCAGTGTGGGGCACAGAGACCGCCCAGCTATGGCTGCCCCTCCCTGGGGACCCCCAACCCTCGGGGAACAGAGCCCAGACCCCATCCCTGGGGCTGCAGACCCCAAATCTCCCCCAGACCCATCCCTGGGGGTGCAGCCCCCCAAATCTCCCCCAGACCCATCCCTGGGGCTGCAGACCTCAAATCTCCCCCAGACCCATCCCTGGGGCTGCAGACCCCAAATCTCCCCCAGACCCATCCCTGGGGCTGCAGACCCCAAATCTCCCCCAGACCCATCCCTGGGGGTGCAGCCCCCCAAATCTCTCCCAGACCCATCCCTGGGGCTGCAGACCCCAAATCTCCCCCAGACCCCATCCCTGGACATGCCCGATTTGGGGCCAGAGCCCCCACACCCACCCAGCCCCAGGCGCCCCTTCCTGGGGACCCCCCCATGGGAGACCCCCCAGGGGACCCCAGCCCACTTTGGGGAACAGGATCCCCCCCAGTGTGGGTGTCCCGCAGTGTGGGTGTCCCCCAGCCCCCCCGGGTGTCACAGCCGTGTCACAGCTCAGCCCCCGCAGTGTCCCCAGGGTCACCTGCAGCTGCTGCAGCCGCGTGCTGAGGGTCCGGGTCAGGGCCCGCGCGTCCGCCCGGACCCTCTCGAGCCGCACGGGGCGACCCCCGCCCACGGCCACCGCCAGGCACAGCAGCGCCCACAGCGACACGCCGCCGCACCGCATCCCGCCGGCCCTGGGGACACGGCTGTCACCGCCGGGCATGTCACCGCGACCAGCGGGGACACGGCTGTGACCCCCGGGGGTGTCACCGGGACCCAGCGGGGACACGGCTGTCACCCCCGGGGGTGTCACCGGGACCCAGCGGGGACGCGCGGGAAGCGGCGCCGGTGGCACGGGGACCCCGCAGCCCTCGGCACCGCGCCCCGGTGCCACCGTGTCCCCGCGGCACGTGCCGCTCGCGCTGTGTCCCTGACGCCTTCCCGGAGCCCTTTGGCTCCTGTCACCGGGGCCACCGCGGCCCGGCCGTGACCACGCGGGGACAGGGACGGGGACAGGGACAGAGGGACAGAGGGACAGGGACGGGGACAGGGATAGGGACAGAGGGACTGGGACAGAGGGACAGGGACAGGGACAGGGACAGGGACAGGGACAGGGATGGGACGGGGACAGGGACAGGGACGGAGACAGGGACGGGGTGGCCAGGGGACGCTGCTTGGAGCGGGGGGAGGGTCAGGGTGGGCGTTGTGTCCCCAAGGTTGTGTCACCTCGCTGGGTACCCCCCCGCGCTCGGTGGGTGCGGGATGGACACTGGGGTGACCTCGTCACCCACGGCTTGGGGAGGGGGGAACGGGGACACGGGTGACACAGGGACGGGGCACACGCGGCTGGAGGGGACAGGGGGACACAGGGACGGGGGGACACGGGTGACACAGGCACTGGGAGTGGGGGGACACAGGGATGCGGGAACACGGGGCTGTGCTGGTGACACGGGGACAGGGGAAGCCGAGGGGACGTGGGGACAGTGCCACTCACCGGAGCCTCGCACGCCCTCGCTGAGCCTGGAACGAGACGGTGCCGGGTGAGGGGGGGACACGGGGACCCCGCCGGGCCCCCAGTGCCACCAGCCCACCGGCCGGGACAGGGACGGCCCGCGGTCCCTTGGGTCACCCCCGGTGTCCCCGCGGGGCCGGGGGACACGGCTGGTGGCACTGCCACCACCCCGGGGACAGCAGGGGCCGGGGGGACAATGACAGGGAGAAGGGGGTGCCCAGACCCCCCGGGAGGGCCCGGGACAGCGAACACGCAGGTCCTGTGGGGAGGGGGGGACACTGGGGACCCCCGGGGCTGCACCCGCTGGGACCCCCGGGGTGAGGGGACCGGGGGGACATCCCAGGGTGGGGGTCCCAGGGAGGGGCCGGGATGTCCCTGAGCGGGGTGTCCCTGGGGGGTCGGGGTGTACCTTTGGAGGGGGTCGGGGTGTCCCTTTTGGGGTTTGGGGGTCGGGGTGTCCCTCGGGGGGGTTCGGGGGTCGGGCTCACCTGGTGCCCCGCGGGTCCCGTCGGTGCCGGCAGTGGCTCCATCGCTCTGTCCCCGCATCCTTCATGTCCCCCCCCGTGTCCCCCCGTGTCCCCGCGTGTCCCCGCGCGTGGCACTCCCACACTCGGGATGGGGACAGGGCAGGGACAGCGCCGGCGTCCTATGGGGTCCCAGGTGTCCCCGGGAGCCCCCAGAGCCGCGTCCCCCCCGCCGGGGACACCGCCAGGGTGACACGGGTGGGGGGCACCCCCCCACTGTCACTGGGGGAGCAGAGCTGTCCCTGTCCCCGCCACCTGGCCCTGTCACCCCCGCCCGGGGTGTCCCCAGGCTGTGTGGCCGCGGGGGTCCCCAGGCGGGGCTGTCACCGCGCTAGTGACACCGCAGCTGGTGCCACCACGGTGGTGACACTGGGCAAACACTGTGGCGGCTCTTCCGGGAAGGCCGGCGGTGACACCGGTGACACCAGTGCCCGGCAGGCGCTGGCAGGGCCGGGACGCTGGGGACACGCCGAGTGCCCCGCAGCCAGCGCGGTGACCTGGGTGACGTCACGTCGTGTCCCCTCCCACCTGGCATCCCTCGTGTCCCGCTCCCTCTCTGCCAGCGTCCCTTGTGTCCCCAAACCTCGTCCCAGAGCCCTGTCCCCACTGTCACTCATGTCCCCATCTCTGTCCCCTACCGAGTGCCACCAGGGGGTGGCAGGGCCACCGGGAGCCCCTCGGCCCCGCCCGCGGGCAGCGCTGAGGACCCAAACTGGGAGCGATGGGGACCCAAACTGGGGGCTCTGGGGACCTGCTGTGCCCCTCCCGGTGTCACCTCCCCCAGCACTCGGGTGTCCCCAGTGTCGCCCCCCGCAGGTCCCCGGCCATGCCAGGAGCTGTGGTGGCCTGGTGGCCCCGTTTCTGCTGTCCCCCCGCGCCGCTGTCCCCGCTGTCCCCTCGCTGTCCCCCCGCTGTCCCCTCGCTGTCCCCACTGTCCCCACGGCCCCGGGGGGCTCGGAGCCCCCCACTCACCTGGGTCCGGCTGGCTCGGCCCCCCGCGGATGCTTTTTGGGGTAAGGGCTTCCTGGCTGGGAGGGACAGCAAGCCCAGACCGCAAAAAGACCCGAGAGGGACAGCGACGTGGCCCCGCGGTGACAAGCAGCGACAAGCAGGGACGATGAGGGGACACGGCCCCGCGCCCCGAGGCCCCTGCCAGCCCCAGGCTGTCCCCTGTGCCGGGGGACAGGGGACACTGCCGCCCCTGCGTGCCACCCCCCGTGTGCCAGCTGCCACGCGTGCTACGGCACTGGCACCGTGAGAGGTGGCACAGAGGGACAGGGACCTGCCACGGGGTGCTGGGGACGTGGCACACAGGGATGGGGGTGACAGAGGGACAGGGAGGTGGCACGGGGGGACAGGGACACGGCACCCAGTGATGGGGATGTGGCACAGCCCACGTGGGGACACGGGACAGCATGGAGGAGATGGGGATGGCACAGAATGGCAGGGACGTGGCACAGAGTGACATGAGTGTGGCACAGAGGGACATGGATGTGGCACAGACCCATGGGGACATGGCACAGACCCATGAGGACTTGGCACAGAGTGAGGTGACGTGGCACAGAGTGACATTGGTGTGGCACAGAGGGACAGGGACGTGGCACAGAGGGACATGAGTATGGCACAGAGGGACAGGGATGTGGCACAGAATGGCAGGGACGGGGCACAGAGGGACAGGGACGTGGCACAGAGGGGCATGAGTATGGCACAGAGGGACAGGGATGTGGCACAGAATGGCAGGGACGGGGCACAGAGGGACAGGGACGTGGCACAGAGGGGCATGAGTATGGCACAGAGGGACAGGGATGTGGCACAGAATGGCAGGGACGGGGCACAGAGGGACAGGGACGTGGCACAGAGGGGCATGAGTATGGCACAGAGGGACAGGGATGTGGCACAGAATGGCAGGGACGGGGCACAGAGGGACAGGGACGTGGCACAGAGGGACAGGGATGTGGCACAGAATGGCAGGGACGTGGCACAGAGTGACATTGGTGTGGCACAGAGGGACAGGGACATGGCACAGAGGGACATGGATGTGGCACAGACCTGTGGGGACATGGGACAACATGGAGGAGATGTGGCTGTGATGCGGATGGCACAGAATGGCAGGGATGTGGCACAGAGGGACAGGGACATGACAGAACCCGTGGGGACATGGCACAGAGTGAGGTGACACGGCACAGAGTGACATGGATGTGGCACAGACCCGTGGGGACATGGCACACAGCAATGGTGACATGGCACAGAGTGAGGTGACACGGCACAGAGCAATGCTGATGTGACACAGTGATGGGGACACAGAACAGACACTGGGGACATGGCACAGAGTGACATTAACATGGCACAGAGCGATGGTGGCAGGGACAGAGCAGTGCCACCAACTCCTACCAGCACATCCTGGGTGTCCCCATGCTCTGTCCCTCAGCCACCAGAGCACCCGGGGGTGGCAGGAGGCCACCAGAGGAGCCGTGCTCGGTGTCACCTCAGGGGCCATTGCTCAGTGTCACCAGTGGGGCCAGTTCTCGGTGTCACCAGTGGAGCCATGCTCGGTGTCACTGCAGGAGCCGGTGGTCGCTGTCACCAGAGGAGCTGGTGCTCGGTGTCACCTCAGGGGCTGTTTCTTGGTGTCACCTCAGGGGCCGGTGCTCGGTGTCACCGTCGCTGCCAGGTCTCTGTCCCCCAGCTCTGCAGGGACATGGCCCCTGTCCTCGGTGGCACTGGGGGTGGCAGTGCCCGCATTCCGGGTGTCTGAGCCGTGTCCCAGGCCGGTGACAGGACACGCCTGAAGCTCCATGGCTGAGCAGTGGCCCTGTGGGTGGTCACTGTCCCTGTGGGCAGCCGGTGGCTCTGTGGGTGTCACTGTCCCCGTGGCTCTGTGGCCAGTCCATGGCGATGTCCCCAGCTCGGGGTCCCAGTGGCAGGGCTGTCCCTGAGGGTCTCTGTGGGGATCCCCCGCTGGTGGCACTCCGGGATCCCTGGGGCAGCTCCAGGGCTGGTGCCAGCTGAGGTGCCACCCCGGGGACAGCAGGAAGGGGCTCCGAGGCCACTGCCGGGCAGCTGGCTCCTCTGCGACGTCACCGGGGCCTGGGCTGAGGTGCCACCGTCACCTGCCAGCAGTGTGCGTGTCCCTGCTCCAGCCCACGCCATCCCCGCCCCGTGATCCTGCTCCTCCCCGCGTCCCTGTCCCCATCCCACACCTCCATCCCCACCCGTGTCCCCATCTCCATGGCACTGTCCCCACCCCGTGTCCCTGTGCCCACCCCACATCCTCATTCCCACCCCATGTCCCTGTCCCCATCCATGTCCCATGTCCTCATCCGTGTCCCCACTGCCACCCCTGTCCCCACCCTGCAGCCCCAGCACGCCGGTGACAGGGACGGTGACACTTTGCTGCCTGCCACCCCCATCCCCGCGTCCCCGGGCCAGCTCCGGCCAGAGCAGGACGGGCCGGGGGGGACACGGCCAAGGCCACCGTCCCCTGTCACCCCCCGACCCCGGGGGACATCCCTGTCACCCCCCGACCCCGGGGGAGCCGACACGGCCAAGGCCACAGTCCCCTGTCACCCCCCGACCCCGGGGGAGCCCCAGCTGGGGGATGAAGGGGACAGAGGGGACATCCCTTGGTGGCGGTGCCGGGGGGGCGGCTCCCCCTCACCCGGGGGTCCCCCAGAGCTCGGGAGGGACTCAGGGGGGTCGGGGGGGCGCAGAGGGTCCCGGAGCGGTGCCGGCACCCGCGGGCGGCCGCAAGGGGACAGCGGCGGTGACAGCGGCGGTGACAGCGGCGGTGACAGCGGCGGTGACAGTGGCCTGAGTGGCACGGACCTTTCCAGATCCCCGGGGGCGCTTCGGGGTCCGCTTGGGGGGGAGGGCGGTGTGACCCCCCGGGGGGTTCGGTGTGACCCCCCCGGTGGCAGCCGGAGCCGAGGGACCCCCGGTGCCCCCCGGGACGACACGGCCAAGGCCACAGTCCCCTGTCACCCCCCGACCCCGGGGGAGCCCCAGCTGGGGGATGAAGGGGACAGAGGGGACATCCCTTGGTTGGGGGGGCGTGGGGGTGGCTCCCCCTCACCCGGGGGTCCCCCAGAGCTCGGGAGGGACTCAGGGGGGTCGGGGGGGCGCAGAGGGTCCCGGAGCGGTGCCGGCACCCGCGGGCGGCCGCAAGGGGACAGCGGCGGTGACAGCGGCGGTGACAGCGGCGGTGACAGCGGCGGTGACAGTGGCCTGAGTGGCACGGACCTTTCCAGATCCCCGGGGGCGCTTCGGGGTCCGCTTGGGGGGGAGGGCGGTGTGACCCCCCGGGGGGTTCGGTGTGACCCCCCCGGTGGCAGCCGGAGCCGAGGGACCCCCGGTGCCCCCCGGGACGGTCCCGGGGGGGTCCCGGGGGTCCCGGGGTGCGGGGGGGCCCCGTGGCGGCCGCGCTCGCCCCGGCGGCGGCGATTGACCCGCATTGACGTCACTGCGTCATCAGGGTTCCCCTGGAAACACGCGGGGGCTAAAAATAGCCCGGGGGGGCGGGGGGCGGGGCGGGGGGCGGCCCCCCCTCCCCCGCGTCTGCCGCTATTCTGGGGACAACGCGACAAATATAGAGCGGCCACTCCCGGCACGGGGACACCCCCGCGGGGGGGCGGGGGACACGGGGGGCGGGCACGGGGACACCCCACGGGGACACGGACACGGGGACACGGACACGGCCGGGACACAGGGGGCACGGGGACACGGACACGGGGACAGCGACAAGGGGGGGCTCCACCACCGGGGAAGGCGACAAGCGGGGAACAAGGGGCAGGGGACACGGGGACACTGGGAGGCAGGACAAGGGGACACCGGGCACTGGGGACACCGCGACAGGGGGACATGCGGGGAGTGGGACACCGGCAGGCCAGGAGGTGGGGACACCGGGACACCGGGACACAGGGACAAGGGGACACTGGGACACCAGGATCTGGGGACACTGGGGCAGCCGGACATGGGGACACCGGGATACAGGGACATGGGGACACTAGGACAGCCGGACATGGTGACACAGGGACACCGGGACACAGGGACAAGGGGACACTGGGACACCGGGAGAGGGGACAGGGTACAGGACGAGGGGACGGGAAGGGGCCGGGGGGGCGGGACGGTCACAGCTGCAACCGGGCCGGGCCGCGCTGGGTGGGGCCGCAGTGGGGCGGGTTTATAGCGGGACTGGTTTATACTGGGACAGGTTACAGGATGGGCTGTACCCGCACTGGTCCGTACTGGGATGGGCTGTACTGGGATGGGCTGTACCCGCACTGGTCCATACTGGGATGGGCTGTACCCGCACTGGTCCATAAGGACGGGCTGTACTCGCACTGGGATGGGCTGTACTGGGATGTGTTATACTGGGATGGGTTACACTGGGATGGGGCTGTACTGGGATGGGCTGTACCTGCACTGGTCTGTACTGGAATGGGCTGTACTGGGGTGGGGCTGTACTGGTGTGGGTTTATAGCAGGACTGGTTTATACTGGGACAGGTTACACTGCCCATGCCACCGGGACGGGCTGTACTGGGATGGGCTGTACCCGTACTGGTCCGTACTGGGATGGGTTATACTGGGACGGGCTGTACCCGTTCTGGTCTGTACTGGGACGGGCTGTACCCGCACTGGTCCATACTGGGACGGGCTGTACCCGTACTGGTCCGCTCTGGCCGCGCTGTTCCGTGTTTGTCGTTCCGGCCGGCCCCGCCAGGTGGCGCCATCTCCCTTCCCGCTCGGCCGGCGGAGCCCGCCCGGTACGGACCAGTACGGACCAGTATGGGCCAGTACGGACCAGTATGGGCCAGTAGGAACCAGTCTGGGCCTGGTACGGACCAGTACAGGCCAGTACAGACCAGTACGGAGCAGTACCGCCCAGCAGCCCTCTGCACCGCCCAGCAGCACCCCTGCACCTGCAGACACCCAGAGACCCCCAGGGCCCTCGAGGCACCCCCAGAGATCTCCTGAGCCCCCCACAGGCCCTCGGGCCCCTCCCAGACGGAGTCAGAAACGCCCAGGGCTCCATAAAGCCCCCCCAAGACCCCCCAGACCCCCAAACCCGCCCAGAGATTGCCCGCGACCCCAGAGCCACAGCTGGGGCAGGGGGGGTGGCCGGGTTGGGGACAGGGACAGCGATGTGGGACAGGGGACAGCCCCCCCGCCCTCCCCTCCCGTTAATTACGGTCGTTGTCCGGCGTTAATTATCGATCCAGCCGCCCCATGTTAATTGGCTTTGGATTCAATTAGCGCTGCCCTCTCCAGCCCCCCCCAGCCCGGAATCGATCCGCGGCGCGGGGACAGCGGGGACAGCGCGGGGGGGCACCCACGGGGACCCCGCGGGGCCGGGGTGACCCTGGCGCTGGGTGACAGGGGGAGCCCGGGGGGCTTCTGGGGGTGCTGCCGCCCCCCCGGTCAGTTTGGGGTTCAGGGGTCCCACTGGGGAGGGGTCCAGATTTGGGGTCCAGGAGGGGGACCCAGAGCTGAGGTTTGGGGTCTGCAGCCACTCTGAGACCCAAATCTGGGGGCCAGGTGGGGGTCCAAGGCCAGGGGCTGTTCTGGGGTCCCAGGGTGGGGGGTCCACAATTGGGTCCCAGTTTTGGGGTTCACAATTGGGTCCCAGGGTGGGGGGTACAAAGGTGGGACCTGCAGGAGGGACCCATGTGGGGTCCCAGGATGGGGTCCAGATTTGGGGGCCCCACTTGGCTCCGGGGGGGTTGGCTGCTGTTCTTGGGGCTGCCCCCATCCCCCTCCAGCCCCCATCCAGGCCCCCCAGAGCCAGGACAGGGCTGGGGGTCCCAGGGCTGCACCCCCAGAGAGAGACCCCAACCCATGAGTGCCCGGGGTCCCAGCATTGGTCCAAGGGGATGGGTGGGGGGCGCTGACCCCAGCACAGAGGGGACCCCAAAAAACCAGGACGCTTCACTACGTTTATTGGGCCTCTGCAGCTTTAAATACAGGCCAGGGTTTGGGGGGCCCGGGGGGGTCGGGGGAGCCCCCGGGGCCCCCCGGCCCCTCAGCGGCTGTAGCCGAACTCGTCGGCGTCGTCCGCGCGGAAGTCGCCGTAACGCCACAGGTTCAGCTGGGGGGGACACGGCGTCACGGGGGTCCCCGGCACCCGGGGGGCACGGGGGGCACCCGCCCAGGTGGGTGCCACACCCAGCCCCCCCCAAAGGGCTGCCCCCCCGACTCGGGGTGCCCCCACTCACCCGCGCGCTCTTGGCCGCCTCCTGCGCGTTCAGGTACTCGGTGACCTGGGGGACAGGGCGGGGGTCACCCGGGGGACAGGGCTGGGGGGACCCCGGGGCCTCGGGGGGACTGGGGCACCCCCAGGCTGGGACCCCCCTGCCCTTCTGTGGCTCCCACTGCCCGCAGGGGGTGGGGGCTGGGGTGACACCCCCCAGCAGGGCTCCGCAGAGGGACTCAGGGGTCTGGGGGGTCTGGGCAGCAGCGGGGGGTGGGGGGACCCCAATGATCCCAATGGGGCAGCAGCTGGACTGGGACTGAACAGCACCAGTGGTGGGGGGGAGCACAGGGAACCCAGAACCCACCCGACACCCCCAGAACCCACCCAACATCCCCAGGACCCCCAGAACCCTCCTGACACACCCAGAACCCACCAGAACCCACCTGACACCCCCAGAGCCCCCCAAACCCCCCCCCCCCCCCCCCCCCCAGAACCCTCCTGACACCCCCCAACAGTCCTCCCCACTGCTCAAGCACCCACTTCAGGCCCCCCAAAAACCCACCCAACATCCCAGCAACCACCAAGAGCCTCTAGCCCCTGCAAACACCCCCCAAGCACCCACCCAGCACCCCCTGAGCACCCACTGAGCACCCCCAGCACCCACTCAGCCCCCTGTGCCCCCCAGCACCCACCACTTTCTGGAACTGCCTCTCCTTGCGGGGCTCCACCATCACGAGCCCCTCCTTGACCAGCCCCAGCCCCACGTCGCTCTTGGAGTCTGCGAACTGCAGGGTGACGTGGGGACAGCCGGGGCCCAGGTGCTCCACGTTGAGCAGGCACTGCGTGTTCTGGATGTCCCTCACCACGCTGTCCACGGCGTCCGCCCGCGCCTCCTCCTGCGCCCCGCGCCCGTCAGCGGCCCCAGGGGGCACCCCGGCCTCGGGACCCCCTGCCCGGGCTTTGGGGGCACCCCGGCCTCGGGACCCCCCTGCCCCAGCCTTTGGGGGCACCCCCGGCCTCGGGACCCCCCCCCGGGCTTCTGGGGACACCCCACAGGGACACCTGCCCCGGGCTTCGGGGACACCCCACACCCACAGACACCCCACAGCCTTTGGGGGGCACCCCGGCCTCGGGACCCCCCCACTCCCGGGCTTCGGGGGCACCCCGGCCTCGGGACCCCCCCCCGGGCTTCTGGGGACACCCCACAGGGACACCTGCCCCGGGCTTCGGGGACACCCCACACCCACAGACACCCCACAGCCTTTGGGACCCCCCGGGGGGTTTCGGGGGACACCCCACACCCACACAGACACACCACAGCCTTTGGGACACCCCCAGACCCTCAGGCAGCCCCCATGTCTGTCAGGGACCCCCAAACCCTCAGCGATCCCCTGTGGCCTTCAGGGAACCCCAGACCTCCCCTGACCCTCAGAACCCAGGGGCCCCCGGGAGTTTTGGGGACACCCACAGCCCACTGTGGGCTTGGGGTATCCCTGGGATTGGGGTGTGGGGCGGGCTGGGGTTACCCTGGGATCACGGTTTGGGATTGGGGTCAGGGTTGGGGTCAGGGCACACACTGGGGAGCTGGGGTTTGTGTTCGGGGTCAGGGACACATTTGGGTCCCAGGTCCGGTGTTCCCAGCTGGGACCAGGTTTGGGGTGGATGCTTTGGGGTTGGGGTCCACAGGTGGGACCTGGGGCTCAGGGTGTGGGGGGGGGACACGGGGTGGAGGTTGGAGGTCGGGGCCCCAGGGCTGGGGTCGCAGCGGGAGCCCCCCGTACTCACGTCCTGCGGCACCTGGATGAAGGCAAAGGTGTACTCGGTGGCCTGGGGCGGCAGCACCCGCGGGGAGAACGCCGGGGGCAGCGGGGCCAGGCGGCTGGGGGGCAGCGTCTCCTTCTGCGGGGACACGGGGGACACCACGGGGACATCAGCGAGGCACAGACAGCGCACAGGACACCAGAGACACCACGGGGATGGAGGGATGATGGATGGATGGATGATGAATGGATGATGGATGGATGATGGATGATGGATGATGGATGATGGATGATGGATGATGGATGATGGATGATGGATGATGGATGATGGATGATGGATGATGGATGATGGATGATGGATGATGGATGATGGATGATGGATGATGGATGATGGATGATGGATGATGGATGATGGATGATGGATGATGGATGATGGATGATGGATGATGGATGATGGATGATGGATGATGGATGATGGATGATGGATGATGGATGATGGATGATGGATGATGGATGATGGATGATGGATGATGGATGATGGATGATGGATGATGGATGATGGATGATGGATGATGGATGATGGATGATGGATGATGGATGATGGATGATGGATGATGGATGATGGATGATGGATGATGGATGATGGATGATGGATGATGGATGATGGATGATGGATGATGGATGATGGATGATGGATGATGGATGATGGATGATGGATGATGGATGATGGATGATGGATGATGGATGATGGATGATGGATGATGGATGATGGATGATGGATGATGGATGATGGATGATGGATGATGGATGATGGATGATGGATGATGGATGATGGATGATGGATGATGGATGATGGATGATGGATGATGGATGATGGATGATGGATGATGGATGATGGATGATGGATGATGGATGATGGATGATGGATGATGGATGATGGATGATGGATGATGGATGATGGATGATGGATGATGGATGATGGATGATGGATGATGGATGATGGATGATGGATGATGGATGATGGATGATGGATGATGGATGATGGATGATGGATGATGGATGATGGATGATGGATGATGGATGATGGATGATGGATGATGGATGATGGATGATGGATGATGGATGATGGATGATGGATGATGGATGATGGATGATGGATGATGGATGATGGATGATGGATGATGGATGATGGATGATGGATGATGGATGATGGATGATGGATGATGGATGATGGATGATGGATGATGGATGATGGATGATGGATGATGGATGATGGATGATGGATGATGGATGATGGATGATGGATGATGGATGATGGATGATGGATGATGGATGATGGATGATGGATGATGGATGATGGATGATGGATGATGGATGATGGATGATGGATGATGGATGATGGATGATGGATGATGGATGATGGATGATGGATGATGGATGATGGATGATGGATGATGGATGATGGATGATGGATGATGGATGATGGATGATGGATGATGGATGATGGATGATGGATGATGGATGATGGATGATGGATGATGGATGATGGATGATGGATGATGGATGATGGATGATGGATGATGGATGATGGATGATGGATGATGGATGATGGATGATGGATGATGGATGATGGATGATGGATGATGGATGATGGATGATGGATGATGGATGATGGATGATGGATGATGGATGATGGATGATGGATGATGGATGATGGATGATGGATGATGGATGATGGATGATGGATGATGGATGATGGATGATGGATGATGGATGATGGATGATGGATGATGGATGATGGATGATGGATGATGGATGATGGATGATGGATGATGGATGATGGATGATGGATGATGGATGATGGATGATGGATGATGGATGATGGATGATGGATGATGGATGATGGATGATGGATGATGGATGATGGATGATGGATGATGGATGATGGATGATGGATGATGGATGATGGATGATGGATGATGGATGATGGATGATGGATGATGGATGATGGATGATGGATGATGGATGATGGATGATGGATGATGGATGATGGATGATGGATGATGGATGATGGATGATGGATGATGGATGATGGATGATGGATGATGGATGATGGATGATGGATGATGGATGATGGATGATGGATGATGGATGATGGATGATGGATGATGGATGATGGATGATGGATGATGGATGATGGATGATGGATGATGGATGATGGATGATGGATGATGGATGATGGATGATGGATGATGGATGATGGATGATGGATGATGGATGATGGATGATGGATGATGGATGATGGATGATGGATGATGGATGATGGATGATGGATGATGGATGATGGATGATGGATGATGGATGATGGATGATGGATGATGGATGATGGATGATGGATGATGGATGATGGATGATGGATGATGGATGATGGATGATGGATGATGGATGATGGATGATGGATGATGGATGATGGATGATGGATGATGGATGATGGATGATGGATGATGGATGATGGATGATGGATGATGGATGATGGATGATGGATGATGGATGATGGATGATGGATGATGGATGATGGATGATGGATGATGGATGATGGATGATGGATGATGGATGATGGATGATGGATGATGGATGATGGATGATGGATGATGGATGATGGATGATGGATGATGGATGATGGATGATGGATGATGGATGATGGATGATGGATGATGGATGATGGATGATGGATGATGGATGATGGATGATGGATGATGGATGATGGATGATGGATGATGGATGATGGATGATGGATGATGGATGATGGATGATGGATGATGGATGATGGATGATGGATGATGGATGATGGATGATGGATGATGGATGATGGATGATGGATGATGGATGATGGATGATGGATGATGGATGATGGATGATGGATGATGGATGATGGATGATGGATGATGGATGATGGATGATGGATGATGGATGATGGATGATGGATGATGGATGATGGATGATGGATGATGGATGATGGATGATGGATGATGGATGATGGATGATGGATGATGGATGATGGATGATGGATGATGGATGATGGATGATGGATGATGGATGATGGATGATGGATGATGGATGATGGATGATGGATGATGGATGATGGATGATGGATGATGGATGATGGATGATGGATGATGGATGATGGATGATGGATGATGGATGATGGATGATGGATGATGGATGATGGATGATGGATGATGGATGATGGATGATGGATGGATGGATGAGGGATGAAGGATGCATGGATCTACGGATGGATGGATGGATCCATGGATGGAGGGCTGCTTTCCCCCCAGTTTCCCCGGTACCACTCACGTTGCCGTAGTCAATGTAGAAAATGTGCACTTTGCCACCCGACTCCACCTTCTCCACCCGGGCACGGTACCTGCAGAGCGGGATTTTGGGGATTTGGCTCTCACCCCACACCCCACAGCTGCCCTGGCCCAGGCCACGGGGTCACGCCGTCCCCTCCTCACCATTCCCCGTCGACAAACTTGGCGATGCAGAAGTCGCCGCGGCGCGGGACGAAGGAGCCCTCCACGGGCGGGTGGGCGCCCACCTCGGCGCGCATGTTCTCCATCAGCTTCTCCAGCTGGGCACCTGCAGGGCCCCGATCCAGGATACACCCCCAGCCCCATCCCAAACCTGAGCCCAACCCCGCTCCTCAGTGTGGCCACAGAACCCCAAGTCCCAACAATGACTTCAACAGTGATCCCAAACCTGCACCTCAACCCCAGACCTTGCCCCAAGACCTTAACCTGTGGACCCCAAACCTGGATCCCAATCATGGACCCCTGCCCTGGTCCCAAAAATGGCCCTGGTGGGTGGAGGGGTGACCCCACATCGCCCTGGACACATGGATTTGGGCATTACCCACCAAACCCACAGATCCTCATCCCATCCAACTCGCCTCACCACGCCCACTCTGGGGAGCACCCCTGGGTGCTGGGGGTGCCCAGGTGTCCCCCCGTACCTGTCTCCACGTCCTGCACGTAGAAGTGGAGGTCGTCGGTGATCTCGGTGACGAACACGGGTTTGTAGTTGGCCGTGCGCTCCTTCTCCTCCAGCACCGGCACCACCTCCTCCACCGGCGTCTCCTCGTAGTGGGACCACACCTGGGGGGACACGGGGACCCAGCCACGCTCCAGGTGACAGCAAGGGGAGGGAGGGGCTGGACCCGGCAGTGGGAACATGCCCAGGCCTCAGCTTGGGGGGTTGTGGGTGGGACACCCCTGGGGTGGGACATCCCTGGGGTGGGACATCCCTCAGCTGGGACATCACGGGGGTGGGACATCTCTTGGCATGTGACCATCATCTGTTGGGGTGGGGACATCTATCTCCAGGAGTGGGGACATTCCTTGGGGTGGAACATCTCTTGGGATGGGGATATCCATCGTGGTGGGATCACCTCTCTGTGTGTGGGCACGCAGTGGCTGGCAACATTAATTTGGGTTGTGACATTCCCTGCCGTGGGGTCATCAGCTCTTGGGGTGGGTACATCCCTGTGCACAGGGACATCTCTTGGGATGGGGACACCCCTCAGAGTGGGAACGTCTCTCAGTGTGGAGACACCTCCTGGAGTGAGGTCACCTCCTTGCACAGGGACATCCTTTGGTGGGCACATCTCTCAGGGTGGGGACATCCAGTGTGCTGGGGCCATCTTTTGGGACGGGGCCATGTCTCTGGGGTGGTGACTCTGCTGGGGCGGGTCCCCTGAGCCCCCTCACCTTCTCCTTCCTCTGCTTGGCCGCGTCCTGGGCGGCCAGCAGGGCCTTGCAGTAGGGGCTGCGCTCGGCCGTGAAGTGCACGCGGGACAGCGCCTGCTCCACCAGCGCCACCGACAGGTTCACGCCCTCGATGTGCAGCCACCCGATGAAATTCCCGGCCTTGTCCATGCTCTCCACCTCCACCTCAACCTGCGGGATCCCGGCAATCTCATGAGCTGTGGGTCCTGTCCCCACCGCAGCCTGCCCCAGCTGCCACCTCCTCCCGGCTCTGGCCACGGCACCGCACTGGACAGTGCACTACTGCTGTGGCCACGGCACCAAAACTGGCCGTGGCACCACGCTGGACAGTTGCACTGCTCTGGCCATGGCAGTGAAACTGGCCACGGCACCAGACTGGACATTGCACCACACCAGCCATGGCACTGAAAATGGCATTGTGCCAGCCCCGGCACCACACCGGCCATGGCACCACACTGGACATTGCATCACGCTGGCCATAGCACCAAAACCGGCCACGGCACCAAAACTAGCCACGGCACCGCACTGGCCATGGCACCTCATGGGCCATGGCACCTCACGGGCCATGGAGTTGTGCCAGTCATGTCACCACACCAGCCATGTCACACCGGCCACGTCACCACACTGGCCATGGCACCACAGTGGACATGGTACCACAGAGCAGAGAGCACCACATTGGTCATCGGGCACCAGTGTTGGTGGTGGCACTGTGGCAGACAACAGTGTCACCAAAACCGGCCATGTCACCACATGGCACACGGCACTGGACATGGCACTGCACTGCACATGGCACTGCACTGGACGTGGCACTGCACACACTGCACATGGCACTGCACTGTCCATGGCACTGCACTGGACATGGCACTGCACTGGACATGGCACTGCACACACTGGACATGGCACTGCACACACTGCACATGGCACCGCACTGTCCATGGCACTGCACTTGCCAAGGCCGGTGTGTGGGAGGGACCTGGCCCCAGGCCACTCGTTGTCCCCAGGCATGCCAGTGCCAGGCTGGTCCCTGGGGTCAGCACCTCCCCAATGCCATGAGGTGGCACTCCCAGCACCCCGTGCACGGCTGTGGCACCTCCCCAATGCCATGAGGTGGCACTCTGGGTGACAGCAGTGTCCCTGTCCCCCCAGTGATGCCACTGGGTCACTGGCCAGGGGACTCGCAGGACAGTGGTGGACTCAGGGACAAGATGTGGCCACTGCAGCGAGCAGGGAACATGTGGTACCCACCCGTGGGGCACAGGAGGCCACCAGGTCCCGCAGCTCCTGGGGGGGACATCAGCTGCAGCCCCCCGGGGACGTGCCACCATCACGGGGACAGTGACCCCAGTGAGGAAGGACAGGAGGGTCCAGCGGTGGCCCGGGGCACTGCCACACGGCGTGTCCCAGAGGGGCCACCAGCCCCACCGAGGTCCCACCACCCACGAGTGGCACTCAGGTGACAGCTCCGAGTGCCACCAGTGCCACCAAGAGCAGGGGGGGCACAGGGTGCTTACAGGGGCTGCAGGTGGTGTCGTGCCCCCCAGTCCCAGGGGGAGGGAGGGAGGGCACAAGGCACTGCTGGGGGTGCAGAGCCCGGCCCCAGGAGCAGCAGCACCCCCGGGTCTCGTGGTCCCTGTCCCCTGCCCCTGGCAGCCACCCCGTGTCCCCCTGCACCCCTGCGGGGTCGGTGCTCCCCATCAGTGGCACAGCTCCTGTCGGGGCTCAGCCCCAGGGCGGGGGGCTGGAGCCGGGGTGCCCCCACTCCCTGTCACCTCGAAGCCGCCGAGCCCCGCGCTGTCCCCGTCCCTCCCTCCGTCCGTCCGTCCCTCTGTCCATCCGTCCGTCCATCCGCCCACCCCGGCCCCGGGGAGGGGTCGCCCAGGGAGCGCCCCCCCCCCTTCAGGAGCCCCGAGCGGGGCTGCGGGGAGGGGGAGGAGGAGGAGGAGGCGGCGGGAGGGAGGGAGGGAGGAGGAAGAGGAGGAGGGGGGGCGCGGGGGGGTCTGTGCGGAGCCGGGATGCGTCAGCAGGAGCAGCGGGAGCGGCGGCAGCAGCAATCCATCCGCGCTCGCACTGAAGGACAAAAGGATGAGCCAGCCGCCTGCGCGGCTGCTTCCCGCACCGCCCGCACCGCCCCGCACCGCACCGCCCGCACCGCCCGCACCGCCCCGCGCGGCCCCCGCCACCGGAGGATGCCCGCCGGCACCGCGACCGCCACCGCTGTCACCGCCGCTGTCACCGCCACCATCGCCCCGCGCCGCCGCTGAACGCGACACCCACGCGGGGACGCGGGAACGACACGCGGGAGGGGACGGGACGGGACCCCCCCGCCCCGCCACCAGCGCAGCCGCCGCCGCTACCGGGAGGTGCCCCCGCCGGCATCTCCCCCCCCCCACGCCGACGCCCTTTCCTCCCCCCCGCTCCCTCCCCGAACCGCGTTTTTCCCTCTCCCGGGGGGGGCTCCCCGCGATTTATTTATTTATTTCGGCCTATTTTTAATCTTTATTTTCCTGTTTTATTTTTAGGTTTCGTCCGGGTTGTTTGGGGATTTTTTTTTTTCTTCAATATTTTGAATTTTTATTTTTAGTTTTTCATCTGATTTTAGCCTTATTTTAACTTTTATCCTCATTTCCGTTCTTATCGTGATTTGATTTTATTTTAGATTTTTATTCCGTTTTTACCTCCTTTTCAAATTCCCTTTCCTGGCCAATTTTTTTTTTTTCCCTTTCCCATTTTCCTCCCCATATTTTTTTTTTTTTTTTTCCCCCATTCCCATTTCCCTCCCCATCTTTTTTTTTTTTTCACTTTTTCTCTCCTCCGCTCCCTCCCCTTTTCCCAATTCTTCCTTTTCTCCCCGCTTCTTTTTTTTTAATTATTTCCTTTTTCACCACTTTCCCCGCGTTCCCCCCCCCCTTTTCCCCGCGGCCTGGGGGGGGCGGCCATGCCGGCCCCGCCGAGCCCCCCGGGCCGGCCCCACGGGCGGAGGTGCGAGGCCGCGGGCTTGGCCGCGGTCGGGGGCTGCCGGGCCCCCGCTTAGCCGGGCCGGCCCCCCCCATCCTGCACCGCAGCCTCCAGGAGCCATTTTGTCTTTTTTTGATTTTTTTTCCCCCGTAAATTTTAATTTTTCCCTCCTCACCCCCGTCTCTCCTCGGAGCCCCCCCCGACCCCAGCACCCCGACCCCCCCTCCCTGCGGCCAGCCGGGCCCCCCAGCTCGTGGGAGCCGGGAGAGGGGGGGGCCCCAGCCCGTTCTGCTGCTCTCGCCGCCATCCCCAGACGATGGTGAATGATGAACGTGCCACACCATGAAGCTCTTGTGGCAGGTAACTGTGCACCACCTCCGCCGCCACCGCCGCCACCGCACCTGGCCGGGGCTCCTGGCCGCCTCCCTGACCCTGCACGCGTGGCTCCTGGCCACGGCCGCCGCCTCGCCGGGCCCCCAGAGCTGCCCCTCCGTGTGCTCCTGCAGTAACCAGTTCAGCAAGGTGGTGTGCACCCGCCGCGGCCTGGCCGAGGTGCCCCCCGGCATCCCCTCCAACACCCGCTATCTCAACCTCATGGAGAACAACATCCAGATGATCCAGGCGGACACGTTCCGCCACCTGCACCACCTGGAGGTGCTGCAGCTGGGCAGGAACGCCATCCGGCAGATCGAGGTGGGCGCCTTCAACGGCCTGGCCAGCCTCAACACCCTGGAGCTCTTCGACAACTGGCTGACGGTGATCCCCAGCGGGGCCTTCGAGTACCTGTCCAAGCTGCGGGAGCTGTGGCTGCGCAACAACCCCATCGAGAGCATCCCCAGCTACGCCTTCAACCGCGTGCCCTCCCTCATGCGCCTCGACCTGGGCGAGCTCAAGAAGCTCGAGTACATCTCCGAGGGCGCCTTCGAGGGCTTGTACAACCTCAAGTACCTCAACCTGGGGATGTGCAACATTAAGGACATGCCCAACCTGACGCCCTTGGTGGGCCTGGAGGAGCTGGAGATGTCGGGCAACAACTTCCCCGAGATCAAACCCGGCTCCTTCCACGGGCTCAAATCCCTCAAAAAGCTCTGGATTATGAACTCGCAGATCAACCTGATCGAGCGCAACGCCTTCGACGACCTGACGGCGCTGGTGGAGCTCAACCTGGCCCACAACAACCTGTCGTCCCTGCCCCACGACCTGTTCGCCCCGCTGCGCTACCTGGTGGAGCTGCACCTGCACCACAACCCCTGGGACTGCGACTGCGACATCCTCTGGCTGTCGTGGTGGCTGCGGGAGTACATCCCCACCAACTCCACCTGCTGCGGCCGCTGCCACGCCCCGCTGCACATGCGGGGCCGCTTCCTGGTGGAGGTGGACCAGACCTCCTTCCAGTGCTCGGCGCCCTTCATCATGGACGCGCCCGCGGACCTCAACATCTCGGAGGGGCGCGTGGCCGAGCTGCGCTGCCGCACGCCCTCCATGTCCTCGGTGCGGTGGCTGCTGCCCAACGGGACGGTGCTGAGCCACGCCTCGAGCCACCCGCGCCTGTCCGTGCTCAACGACGGCACCCTCAACTTCTCGCACGTGCTGCTGACCGACACCGGCCTCTACACCTGCATGGTGACCAACGTGGCCGGCAACTCCAACGCCTCGGCCTTCCTCAACGTCAGCACGGCCGAGCTCAACACCTCCAACTACAGCTTCTTCACCACCGTCACGGTGGAGACCACCGAGATCTCCCCCGAGGACGTGTCCCCCAAGTTCACCAAGCCCGTGCCCACCACCTCGACGGGCTACCAGCCGGCCTACACCACCACCACCACCGTGCTGGTGCAGACCACGCGCCCGCCCAAGCAGGTGGCCGTGCCCACGGCCGACGCCGGCGACAAGCTGCAGACCAGCCTGGACGAGGTGATGAAGACCACCAAGATCATCATCGGCTGCTTCGTGGCCGTGACGCTGCTGGCCGCCGCCATGCTCATCGTCTTCTACAAGCTCCGCAAGCGCCACCAGCAGCGCAGCACCGTCACCGCCGCCCGCACCGTGGAGATCATCCAGGTGGACGAGGACATCGCGCCGGCCACCGCGGCCACGCCCGCGGCCGCCCCGGCCGGCGGGGCAGGGGAGGGGGCCGTGGTGCTGCCCAACATCCACGAGCACCTCAACTACAACACCTACAAGGCCGCACACGGCGCCCACTGGACAGAGAACGCGCTGGGCAACTCCCTGCACCCCCCCGGGACCACCCTGGCCGACCCCTATTTAATCCAGACCCACCCCAAGGAGAAAGTTCAGGAAACCCAGATATGACTCTTTTTTGGGGGCTTTTTCCTGCTTTTTTTTGGGTCGTCGTCCCCCCCCCCTACTCCAACCCCGGCCCCGAATTATTATAAACGCAATAGATGCACAAAAGCAGAACTCCAAAAAGAAGGAAACCCAGGAGAATTCCTCAATACTAAGGAAAACCAGGAGAATTCCTCAATAATAGACACAACTTTTGTACAGGGGGGGAGAGACTCTTTTTCGTGTACATGCTTCTATAGCCAACCTCGGGGCCGAGAAGAGCAGCAGATTCTATTAAAATTTAACGAAACCCACCCAAAACTCCTACAAAAAACCACTATTTTCTAACTCGCAGGTTCTATTTAAACACAAAAAGAAACAAACCAGGAGAAACAGAGGAAAAAAACAAATGGGTAATGAGAGGAGAAACCCCCGTGCTGGGGGACGAGCGGCGGTGCCGTGGCGCGGGGGGACGCGGGGGACGCCGGAGCGGTGGCAGAAGCTGTCGGGGTGGGCTTTGGGGGGGTTCGGGGTGTTTCTGGGGGTTATCTGGGGGAGGGGGTGAGGTCGGCCCCCCCACCCCGCGGCGCTGCCCTTGGCCGCGCGCCGGCAGCTCCGGCGTCACCGGAGCGGGATCTCGGCCCCGCGCCAAGACCTTCCCCATGCAATAAAGGAATGGATTTTGGGGGGTGGGGGGCTCGGGGGTTTGGGGGGGATCTGGGGAGGGGGGAGAGCGGGTGCCCCCCCGCTTTGCTCTGCACCCCCTTTCCCACGGTGTTTGTCACCCCCCCGGGCCCCCCGGACCCCCTGGCACAGGGCTACGGCTCCTGGGGGGCTGGGGGGGCCCCCACGGGAGACCTGACCAATGATTGTAACCACCTTCACTAAAAACGGCATTTTTAGTCCTTTTATTTGAATGGGGGGAGGTGTGGGGAACGCCCCCCCGTCCCCGGGAGGGGGTGACAGTGGGGACACCCCCCCCAAGGGCTGCTCATGGAACGGGGGGGGCCGGGAGAAATTAAGGGCTTGGGGGGGGGGAGGCGGGGAGGGGGGGCCCTCCCTGGTTGCTCGGGCACTGGAATTACTTTAATTTCTCGTTTTAGCTTTAAAATGTTCTTGCAGGGGGGGATGAAGCTGAGCTAAAATTTGGGGTTTTTGGGGGTGTCCGGGGGGGGCGGACGGCGGGAAGGAGATGCAGAAGTTCCCTCTCGGGCTGTAAACGCCGGAAGGATCCGACTGTACCGCGAATCCAACAAAAAAAAAACAAGTGTATTTTTGTATTTTAATAAATATTGTTCCAAATTTGTAACGCCGAGTGCCCGAGGGGTTAAACGGGGGCGCTCGGGGGGGCCGCGGGGGCCCCCCCTCCCCGCCAGCCTGAAAGGGGTTTTTTGTCCTCTCAGCAGGAAAAGCTTTGGAAAAATCGCGGAGCGGGAAAGGGAGATGGAGGGAGGATGGAGGAGGGGAGAGGGGAGGACAACGGGGGGTGACACCGGGGTGACAAGAACGGGGGGTTGACATTGCGGGAGCAAGAATTAGGGGGTGACATTGGGGTGATGAGAACTGGGGGGGACACATGGAGGGTGACATGGGGGGACAATTACGGGGTGACACTGGGGAGAGTGATGGGAGTCAGGGGGTGACAGCAGCGGGGGGGCACTGTGGGACCCCGGTCTGGGGCTGGGGGTCACCCCCCAGCCTGGGGGTTCCTGGATGGAATTGGGATTGGAGGGAGGGAGGAAGGACAGGGGTACAGCAGGACCCCCCTCTGAGGGGACAGCGGGACCCCCCATTCTGTGGAACGGGGACACTTTGAGGGGACACCAGGAGCCTCAGCTGTGTGGGGACAGTGGGACATCCAGCCTGGTGACAGCACACGGGGAGCCCAGCCTGGGCACCAGGTGCCACCCTCAGGACACGGGGTGTGCTGGGCGCTGCTGGTGGGGACAGGGACACAGGGACAGGGACACAGAGTGTCCCTGTGGCAGTGGGGACACAGGGACCCTGGATGGTGCCAGTGTCCCCAAGGTGCCACCTCCACCCCAGTGCCAGGGCAGTGCCACCACCCCCGTGCCACCACCACACCGGGGGGGGCTGAGCCCCTCCCCAGTCACCACGGAGCTGTCAGGGTTCAGTGTTGGGATTTGGGGGATTTTTAGGACTTTTTGCTATTTTTGGCGGATCCGGGTCAGTTTTTCCCAAAACCATATTCCTGCTTTTCCCTTTATTCCTGCATTCCTGCTCCCACCCAGGCCAATCTGGGAATGCCAACACCTCCTGCTCATCCTGGGGGATGAACTCCCCCTCCTCCCTGTGCTGGGGACGGACAGGAGTGATCCCAAAAATCCTGGGAATGCTGAAGGGGGATGGAGGGATTTATGGATTTTATTGGCGCTGATTTCAGCCCAAAATTAGAGCAGCTGAGTTCATCATCATCATCATCATCATTATCCCATCCCCATCCCATCCTCATCCTTATCCTCATCCTTACCCTCCTCCTTCTCCTCCTCCTCCTCATTCCCATCCCATCCCATCCCATCCCCAAACCCCTCTGGTTCTGGACCCCCCCCCAGCTCCCACTTCCAGGAATTCCATCCTGTCCCCCTTGCTAAGGACAATCCCCCCAGGACCCCGACCCTCGGAGCACCCCCAGGTCCTTCCCTGGAGTGATTCCTTCAGAGCAGGGTGGGAATTGGGGCCTGGGATGTGGGGAAGGGCAAATACTGACAAATGAAATCCAGGGACTTTTAGGGAATCAGGGAAGTCCCCATGGCAGAGGGATTTGGAGTTCTGCTTGTGCCTCCCCTGGCACCGGTGCCTCCGGAGGGAGCGGAGTGAGCTGGGATGGGGTGGGATGGGGTGGGATGTGGGACAGTGCAATGGGACACAGTGAATGCTCCAAGCACAGGGCTGGGACCAGCCCCGGAACTGGGATTTGTGCTGGATTGGCCCTGGTTTTGGGATCAGGGTTGGGATTGACCCTGGGATCAGGGTTGGGATTGGTGCTGGGATTGGAAGTGGGATCAGCACTGGGATCAACGTTGGATCAGTGCTGGGATCAGGCTGGGATTGGAACTGGGATCAGTGCTTGGATCAGGCTGGGATTAGGATTGGGATCAGTGCTGGGATCAGGCTGTGATTGGGAATGGGATCAGTGCTGGGATCAGGGTTGGATCAGTGCTGGGATCAGTGCTGGGATCAGGCTGGGATCAGGATTGGGATCAGTGCTGGGATCAGGCTGGGATTAGTGCTGGGATCAGGCTGGGATCAGGGCAGGACTGACCCACTGGGAATCCACAGCCCCAGCGGACAAAGAGCACTGGAACGTGTGGGGGGCCGGGGAGTTTCCCGGCATTCCCAAGGATCAGCAGCTCCTGCCGGATCAGCACAGCCACGGAGCAGCCGAGGGGCACCCGGGGGTCCCCCGGGCCCTTCCCGGGCGCTCCGGGAGCCGCGGTCCCGCCGGAGCACCCAGCACCCCCTGCTCCCCACGCCGCGGGGCCGGTTCGTCAGCGGCGGCTCCGGGCCCGTGAGTCAGCAGCAGCCGGAGCCGCCGGATAAAAATATCCCACGGCTGTGGGGGTGGGCAGCACTCGGCTGCCGGCGGGAACGCGGCCGGGGCCACCGTGGGAACCGCGGGGACCCGTGCGGGGACCTGCAGCCGGAGCCGGGAATTGGCCTGGGAGCATCCCGGCTTCCCAGGGCCTCCCTGCCACGGCATTCTTGCCCTGCACCCCCAACTCCTGCCCCGCACCCCCAGCTCCTGCCCTGCATCCCAACTCCTGCCCTGCACCCCCAGCTCCTGCCCTGCATCCCAGATTCCTGCCCTGCATCCCTGATTCCTGCCCTGCACCCCCAACTCCTGTCCTGCATCCCCAACTCCTGCCCTGCACCCCCAACTCCTGCCCTGCATCCCTGATTCCTGCCCTGCACCCCCAACTCCTGCTCTGCATCCCCAACTCCTGCCCTTCATCCCAAATTCCTTCCCTGCATCCCCAGTTCCTGTCCTCCATCCCCAATTCCTGCATCCCCAACTCCTGCCCTGCATCCCCAATTCCTGCCATCCCAGCTCCACGTTCCTGGGCAGCAGCCCATCTTCCCATGGCCTCCCCATGGCATTCCCGGGAAGCGCCCTGGCTCCCCCTGGCCTCGGTGCCGCGGCGCTCCCGGGCGGGCGCAGCGCGGAGCCTGCGGAATGTGCCGAGGCAGCCGAGCAGAGCCCTTGGGATGCGGGTCAGCAATTCCCGGCAGCGCCAGGTGCTGAGCAGGGAGGGGGACGACTGCAGTGTCCCCGTGTCCCTGCGCTCCCGTGTCCCTGTTTCTCCATGTTCCTGGATCCCTGCACCCCTGCATCCCTGTGTCCTCGTGTCCCTGTTTCTCCACGTTCCTGTATCCCTGCACCCCTGTAGGGATGTGGCCCTGTGTCCTCCTGTCCCTGCGTCCCTGTCCTCCTTTGTCCCTGTTTCTCCTCATTCCTGCATCCCTACACCCTCTGTCCTCCTGTCCCTGTGTTTCCATATCCTCAGGTCCCTGTATTCCCATGTCCCTGCATCCCTGTGCCCGTGTCCCTGCATTCCCACACCCCTATTTTCCCCTGTTCCCATGTTCCTGTGTCCCAGCATTCCACGTCCTTCTGTCCCTGTGTCCCCATGTCCCACATCCCTGTGTCCCTGCATTCCCGTGTCCCTGCAGCCAGCACCACCTGCAGCTGCTGCCACATCTGGATCCACGCCCACAACTGGATCCACGCCCACATCTGGATCCACGCCCACATCTGGGTCTACAGCCACAACTGCACCTGTGTCCACATCTGCACCCATGGCAACACCTGGATCCAGGGCCACAGCTGTCACAGCTGCCTACACCTGGATCTGCAGCCACAGCTGCATCCAGAAACCACATCTGTACCCCTGCCCACAGCTGCATCCGTGTCAACATCTGCATCCCTGCCCACATCTGGATCCATGCCCAAAACTGCAGCTGTGGCCACATCTGCAGCCACAGCCACATCTGGATCCATAAATCCCATCTGGATCCATAATTCCCATCTCTATCCATGCCCACATCTGCACCAGTGCCAACATCTGGATGGGAGCACCAGTCCCTGAATTTTGGCTCAGCAGGACCGTGACAGCCGACGGGGGGGGGGAAGGATCCAGTATCCACCTCGGAATTGTGAATCACACAAAAATTACCCAAAATGGGCCCCGAGCTCCAGAGCTGCAATCAGGGAAATCACAGGAGTTCCAGGGAATTTTAATATTCGGAGACGTTAACGGGAACAGGTTCAAACAGGGGGATCCACCCAGAATCCAACCCCACATCCATCCTGCACCTGCCCAGGTCTCTCAGTACCCCCTGGGATCTCCTGGAATCCCCTGGGATCTGCTGGTGACACCTTGGATCTCCCAGAACCACCCGGGATCTCTCCAAATCCCACAAGATACTCCTGGTATCCCCAGGATCTGTGGGCATAGCTCACCCTCCGGTCCCTCACGGCTGCTGCCCCCAGATCCCCCCGGATCTCCCTGGATCCCCCTGGATCCCTGGATCCCCCGGGTCCCCCGACGCCCGGCCCCGGCCGTACCTCCCTCTGCAGCACGAGCTCCTTGGTGAAGAGCGTGGCCTCCTCGCTGAAGGGCTCCCCCTCCTGCGCCAGCCCCGGCACGTTCCGGGCTCCCCGCGGGCACTCGATCCCTGCGGGAACAGCGGGCAGGGTCAGGGCCTGGACATGGCACACGGGAATGGGACCTGGGAATGGCATCCCGGGAATGGCATCCTGGGAATGGCACCTGGGAATGGCACCTGGGAATGGCACCTGGGAATGGCACCCAGGGAATGGCACCCTGGGAATGGCACCTGGGAATGGCACATGGGAATGGCACACGGGAATGGCACCTGGGAATGGCACCTGGGAATGGCACACGGGAATGGCACCCTGGGAATGGCACCCAGGAATGGGACCTGGGAATGGAACCTGGGAATGGCATCCGGGAATGGCATCCTGGGAATGGCACCCAGGGAAAACTGGGCAGGGTCAGGGCCTGGGAATGGCACATGGGAATGGCATCCTGGGAATGGGACCTGGGAATGGGACCTGGGAATGGCACATGGGAATGGGACCTGGGAATGGCACCCTGGGAAGGGCTGGGAGGGAAGGGGACACTGGAATCAAGGGAGATGTGGGGAGCTCTGGGAGGGTCTAGGGGTGGCACGGCTGTGGGACAGGCTGGGACCAGCAGGGATGGGGACACAGGGACAAACAGGGATGGGGACAGGAGGATATGTCTGCAGGGATGGGGACACAGGGACAAACAGGGATAGGGACAGGAGGACAAACAGGGATGGGGACATGAGGACAAACAGGGATGGGGACATGGGGACACATCCAGGCCCCCATCCCTCTGTCACAGCCGCTCCCCTGCCCCCTTCTCCCGCTGCCCCCGGGATCCCCCTGCCCTGGCTCAGAGCAGAGGGAAGTCCTGCATTATTAATGATCATTTACATAATTTGCATAATGAATGAAGTGCTGGGAACACAGCTCCAAGCTGGAGCCACGAGTGAGGAGGTGCCACATCCCCAAGGCCACATCAGTGTCACCAACACCCAGGGACACAAGGACACAGATCCTGCCAGGAGCAGCTGGCAGTGCCCAGAGCCCATCCTGAGGGACAACTGTGTCCCTGTGCCACCAGGTCCTTCCCCATCCCCATCCCCATCCCATCCCATCCCATCCCATCCCATCCCATCCCATCCCATCCCATCCCAGTCCCCATTCCCAGGCCGTGCTGTCTCCAAGGGAAGCCATTTCCAGGGCATCCAGCAGGAGCTTCCCAACCCTGTCCCTGCCCTTCATGGCACACACATCCTCTGTCCCCAAAAATGGGGACGGAAAGGGGGATTTCTGGAAAAAGAGAATTCTGGGAAACACAGCACAATGTGGGATGGGGAGCAGGAAATCCTGGGATCTTTGTTCATAATTTGGAACCATCAGGTGCCCCCAAGATCTGGGATCACCCCAGGATTCTCCTTCCAGCACTGGGTGGGCTCTGGCACGGCTCTGATCCCGACCCTGGCTCTGATCCTGATCCTGCACTGATCCCAAATTTCTCCAGCAAGGAGCATCCCCCAGTGCCGCGCTGGGAATGGGAATGAGGGGCTGGAGCTGCCCTTGCTCCTCCACGGAAGGGGCCAGCAGGCCTCATGGACCACAATGGAATTTTCCCCCTCAAAATAACAAGGGAAGGGCAGAGGAAGCAGCAGAATCCTTAAACCCCTCCAGCTCCCGGCTGCTCCGGGCTGGGATCCCGCTCCGGATCCTCCCCGGCCTCTGGCGCTTCCCAAGCCCACCTGAGGGGAGTTCTGGAAAAGGGAAAGCTCCCAAGGTTGGGCTGGGCACGCTCAACCCCCAGGAATGCTGGCGGGAGCGGGGAGGGGACGCTTGGCACCCGGAAAAGTTCTCCAGCACTTTAAAAATAGCAGCTAATCCCGAATCCGCGGCTGTGCCGCGCTTCCCGGGAAGCCGTGACGGATTAATGAGGGATGCGGCTGCAAGTGCTGCAGCCACCGCGCTCCCCTGGGCTTCCCACAGACTGCCAGCACAGTCCTGCCCAGCCAGGGCCGGGCGGGGATCGAGGGGGCGGCTGTGGGGCTGCTCCCATCCCGGGATCAGCCCTGCAGGGATGGGGGCAAGAATTCCGCAGCATCCCGGAGAACCCTGAGGCATCCTGAGCATCCCAAGGCATCCCTCAGCATCCCATGGGCATTCCAGAGCATTCCTGGTGCCCCGCAGCAGCCCTGGGGTACCCTAAAGCATCCCAAGGCATCCCGAGGTATCCACAGCATCCCAGAATATCCCACAGCACCCCTGCAGGATCCTGCACCAGGATTCCAGGAGGAATTCCTCCCCGGCCCTCAGTGGGAACAGACAGAACAGATCTTTCAGGGAGAATCCCTCGGGGCAGGGACCCTCCCAGCCTTGATTCCAGGGATCTGAGCACTTTGCCCCTCGCTGTGGCAGAGCCGCAGCCGGGCCGGGATCTGGGATGGCTCCGGGCCGGGATCGATCTCCCGCAGGATTTATGGATTCTGGGAGCAGGGGAGGTGAGCTGGAGGGAGGGGACACCGGGAGCTGTGGGAGTGGGACTGGAACGCCGAGGATCCGCTCTGGATCCCAGCGGGAGCAGCACTGGGCAGCCCCAGGCTGGGAATGCTCACACGGAAAAACTCCGGATTTCCCATCCCAATCCCGCAGCTCCCAGGGAAAATTTTGGACCCCTTGGAGCCACTTGGCCACTCCAACATCCCCAGAGGTGCCCCCTCATCCCGCGGGAATTCTCCCGCTCCTAGCCCCCGCTCCGGGAAGGCGTCAGGCTCCCGAGTTTTGCTGGGAGAGAGGAATTCGGGATTAAACCGGCGCCTGTATTTGCACATATTTATAGTGCTCTGACGGATCTATTTTAGCTGGAAAGCCGGGATGAGCTCCCTCGGGAGCATCCCTGGAGTCACATTTTAAGGGACTTGGCATCTCTTTCTGGTGCTCATTTGCATTTGATATCCATAAAAAAGGCAGGCGTTGATAAAAGGCGGATATTTATCCTATTCCTGGCTTGGCAGAGGAGGGTTGGGAATGGCACCGGGGAGAAATCCAACAAAAAACAGGGAAAATAAAAGCCAGAAGGTCCCGCCAGGATCATGGGATTCTGTGGGATGGGATGGTCTTGGGGATCCATCCTTCTAGAACAGAGCAGGGTGGAGCAGGAATCCCAATGGAGCAGGAACTCCCATGGAGCAGGACCATGGAGCAAGAGTCCCAATGGAGCAGGAATCCCCGTGGCTCAGGGACCTCCAGAGAGGAGAACCATGGAGCAGGGATGCCCACGGAGCAGGGCGCCCACGGAACAGGGACTCCCCTGTGGAGCAGGGATTGCAGCACCAGGGATCCCAGCAGCACTGGGAGCAGGGATGGAGCCCCCATTCCCAAAGGCCCATCCCGGTGTCCATGGGGGACAGACAGGGCACATTCCCAACTCTGGGAGCAAAGGGAAGGACAAAGAACCACCGACTCCATCCTCGTTCCCCTCAGGATAAACGTTCCCTGTGAGGGAGCCACTCCTATCTTTCCCAGTGTTTGATCCTGGAACTGGATCCTTGAAACGCAAATGGAATTCTTCCTCATCCTCATTGCCATCCTCATCCTCATCCTATCCCCATCCCATTCCCATCTCCATCCCCACTCTCATTCTGATCCTCATCCTATCACCACTCCCACCGCCATTCCCATCCTCCTCCCCATCCTGCTCCTCATTCCCAACCCATCCTATCCCCATCTATATCCCCATCCCCATCCCGGTGTTCCCTCCCTTCTCCCCATTTTGTGCTTCCCTACCTGCTCCCAAGTTTTTTGGGTGGTGCAAGTGCTGCAGCCACCGCGCTCCCCTGGGCTTCCCACAGACTGCCAGCACAGTCCTGCCCAGCCAGGGCCGGGCGGGGATCGAGGGGGCGGCTGTGGGGCTGCTCCCATCCCGGGGTCAGCCCTGCAGGGATGGGGGCAAGAATTCCGCAGCATCCCGGAGAACCCTGAGGCATCCTGAGCATCCCAAGGCATCCCTCAGCATCCCATGGGCATTCCAGAGCATTCCTGGTGCCCCGCAGCAGCCCTGGGGTACCCTAAAGCATCCCAAGGCATCCCAGAGTATCCCACAGCATCCCAGAGCATCCCACAGCACCCCTGCAGGATCCTGCACCAGGATTCCAGGAGGAATTCCTCCCCGGCCCTCAGTGGGAACAGACAGAACAGATCTTTCAGGGAGAATCCCTTGGAGCAAGGACCCTCCCAGCCTTGATTCCAGGGATCTGAGCACTTTGCCCCTCGCTGTGGCAGAGCCGCAGCCGGGCCGGGATCTGGGATGGCTCCGGGCCGGGATCGATCTCCCGCAGGATTTATGGATTCTGGGAGCAGGGGAGGTGAGCTGGAGGGAGGGGACACCGGGAGCTGTGGGAGTGGGACTGGAACGCCGAGGATCCGCTCTGGATCCCGGCGGGAGCAGCACTGGGACAGCCCCAGGCTGGGAATGCTCACACGGAAAAACTCCGGATTTCCCATCCCAATCCCGCAGCTCCCAGGGAAAATTTTGGACCCCTTGGAGCCACTTGGCCACTCCAGCATCCCCAGAGGTGCCCCCTCATCCCGCGGGAATTCTCCCGCTCCTAGCCCCCGCTCCGGGAAGGCGTCAGGCTCCCGAGTTTTGCTGGGAGAGAGGAATTCGGGATTAAACCGGCGCCTGTATTTGCACATATTTATAGTGCTCTGACGGATCTATTTTAGCTGGAAAGCCGGGATGAGCTCCCTCGGGAGCATCCCTGGAGTCACATTTTAAGGGACTTGGCATCTCTTTCTGGTGCTCATTTGCATTTGATATCCATAAAAAAGGCAGGCGTTGATAAAAGGCGGATATTTATCCTATTCCTGGCTTGGCAGAGGAGGGTTGGGAATGGCACCGGGGAGAAATCCAACAAAAAACAGGGAAAATAAAAGCCAGAAGGTCCCGCCAGGATCATGGGATTCTGTGGGATGGGATGGTCTTGGGGATCCATCCTTCTAGAACAGAGCAGGGTGGAGCAGGAATCCCAACGGAGCAGGAACTCCCCTGGAGCAGGACCATGGAGCAAGAGTCCCAATGGAGCAGGAATCCCCGTGGCTCAGGGACCTCCAGAGAGGAGAACCATGGAGCAGGGATGCCCACGGAGCAGGGCGCCCACGGAACAGGGACTCCCCTGTGGAGCAGGGATTGCAGCACCAGGGATCTCAGCAGCACTGGGAGCAGGGATGGAGCCCCCATTCCCAAAGGCCCATCCCAGTGTCCATGGGGGACAGACAGGGCACATTCCCAACTCTGGGAGCAAAGGGAAGGACAAAGAACCACCGACTCCATCCTCGTTCCCCTCAGGATAAACGTTCCCTGTGAGGGAGCCACTCCTATCTTTCCCAGTGTTTGATCCTGGAACTGGATCCTTGAAACGCAAATGGAATTCTTCCTCATCCTCATTGCCATCCTCATCCTCATCCTATCCCCATCCCATTCCCATCTCCATCCCCACTCTCATTCTGATCCTCATCCTATCACCACTCCCACCGCCATTCCCATCCTCCTCCCCATCCTGCTCCTCATTCCCAACCCATCCTATCCCCATCTATATCCCCATCCCCATCCCGGTGTTCCCTCCCTTCTCCCCATTTTGTGCTTCCCTACCTGCTCCCAAGTTTTTTGGGTGGGATCACCCTTCCCAATCCCAACCTCCCCCCCCACTCCCAGCCTGACCCGAGGCAGCTCCAGCGTTAATTCCCACCCTTCATCCCGGGATGCCCCAATCCAGGGAATGTTCCTGTGCCAGCCCAGGGGACGTTCCGCTGCTGATCCCGGAACCCCGCGGGGCTGATCCTGGGAATCCCAAGGTGCCAATCCCAGGAACCCCATGGGGGTGATCTCAGAACCCCACGGTGCTGATCCTGGAATCCCATGGTGCCAATCCTGGGATCCCACAGTGCTGATCCCGGAACCCCGCGGGGCTGATCCTGGGAATCCCAAGGTGCCAATCCTGGGATCCCACAGTGTTGATCCTGGAACACCATGGTACCGATCCCGGGATCCCATGGTACTGATCCCAGAACTCTGCAGTGCTGATCCTGGGATGCCAAGGTGCCAATCCCAGGAACCCCACGGTGCTGATCTCAGAAACCCCACGGTGCTGATCCTGGAATCCCATGGTGCCAATCCTGGAACCCCACAGTTCCAGTCCCAGGATCCCACAGTGTTGATCCCAGAACCCCACGGTGCCCATCCCGGGATCCCACAGTGCTAATCCCGGAACCCCGCGGCGCCGGTCCCGGCTCACCTGCGAGCAGGAAGGTGATCAGGCAGGTTTCCTTGGGCAGGAAGAGCTTCAGGCGGGAGCCGCTGAACACGTACTCCACCACGGCCTCGGAGCGGCCGGCGCGCTGCAGGAACGGCAGGAACTGCTTCGCCTTCTGCGTGTCCTGCGGGAAACGGGAATTCAGCAATTCCCTGCAATCCTGACCCGCCGGGGCCGCCCCGTGTGCCCTGCGCCGGCTGGGGGTGACGTCTGGGCACGGAGCTGAGCGCTTCCAGCTCGGGATGGGCCCTGCACCCCAAACACAGCCCAAAGCTATCCCAAAATCCCAAATATATCCCAAACCACATCTCAAAATACATCCAAAAATCCCTAATACATCCCAAAACAAATCCCTAATACATCCCAAAACATATCCCAAATCACATCTCAAAACACATCCAAAAATCCCAAATACATCCCAAAACAAATCCCTAATACATCCCAAAACACATCCCAAATATACCCCAAATCCATCCCCAAATCACAAAAATACTCCAAAACACATCCCAAATCACATCTCAAAATACATCCAAAAAGCCCAAATACATTCCAAAACAAATCCCAAACGCATCCCAAAACACATCCCAAATATATCCCAAAATGCATCCCAAACATATCCCAAAACACATCTCAAAATACATCCAAAAATCCCAAACCCATCCCAAAATCCCCGAAATATCCCACGACACATCCCAAATACATGTCAAAACACATCCAAAAATCCCAAATAGATCCCAAAATAAATCTTAAATACATCCCAAAACACACCCCAAATACATCCCCAATCCTGCCAAAACACATCCAAAATTACTCCCTAAACCCATCCCCAAATCCACCCAAAATCCATCCCAAAATCCCAAATCACCCCAAAGCCCATCCTTCCCTCACACAGGGCCTGGATCAGCAGGACAGAACCGGCCCCACTTCCCCATTTCCCCCATCCCTAATGGAGCATCCCATCACTCCCCTTTCCTGGGATCCATCCCTCCCAACACGGAAGGGCTCAAAAAAAAAATCCTTGAAAATGTCAATTAATTGAGGAAAACATAACGAGCTCTGCTGGGAGGTGTGGGGATCCCAGATTCCTTCAGCAGAGCCCGGCAATCCCAGATTCCCACTGGCATTCCAGTGTTGGCTCCCAGCACCTGGTTCCCAGGCTATGGGGCAGCTCCCAGTTTATTTATCCAAGGGAAAAAGGGGAAAACCCCCCAGCAGCTCCCAAAACAATGGCGTGGGTTTTATTCCCGCCCATCCCGCGGCCCGAGGGGATCCTCACCCCAGAGATGTCGGCCACCCTGTGGATGGGCACCTCCTTCTTGCTGTGCAGCCCCTTCCCGTTCTTGATGGCCCTGGAGAGGAGAGGGAGCGCCGGGAATGAGCTCCAGCCGCAGCAGGAGGGGCTGCAGGACTCATCCCGGGCGTGGAGAGAGGGCACCCCGCGAGCCAGGATGGGGAATGCCACACGTGGAGGGCACTGGGAAACCCGCGGGAGGCTGGAGCTGCTGCCACACCCACACCCCAGCCTTGTCCCAGCACAGGGATGCAGGGCTGGGACGTTCCCCCGGGATGTTCCCCCGGGATGAGGCCACCAAGCTCTCTGTCCCCACCTGGAGTGTCCCCTCCTGCTCCAGGGCCTGGCCGGGAGGGTTGGGAAAGGCCGGAGTGTGCCGGGATTCTGGCAGAGCCCATGGTCTGGGATGTGGCTCCAGGCTCTCTGAAGAGCTGGGAATGCTGAATGGATCCCCCAGACTGCTCCAGCCCCTGCACCACACCTGAATCCCAGAGCATCCCATCCCTGCTGCTCCTGGCATTGTTCCAGAGCTGCCAGCTCCTCTGCCTGCTGCCAGCACGATCCCAGATTTGGGATGTGCCAAAGCTCCCAAAGGCACGGATGAGCCACCTCTGGGATTGGGTGGGAACATCCAGCTCCTCCACCTGGGAATGTTCAGACTGAACCCCAACCCTGGAGTGTGGCTCTGGCTCCAGGTGCCCTGATCCCATCCCTGTATCCCGGTATCCCAGTGCCCCCTCCGCAGCTCCGAGCTGCTGACTTCCTGCCAGGCTTCCCAAAAGGCACATTCCAGGCGCTGGGAAGGAGCCTCCGAGCAATCTGCCGGCCGCCCACCGCCCGGGCCCGGCTGGGCGGAACGGGAGCAGCTTTCTCGGGATGGATCCGCCTTTTCCCGCAGCAGCCAGCGCCGGGAAGGCGCCGCAGCCCCCTCCAAGCTGCTCTCCCCGGCTCTCGGCACCGTGCCGGGATCCGCTGCCAGCCAGGAGCTGAGATCCCACCGTTCCCAGGCTCGGCAGGGAAGGGTGCCCGTGGCCATCCAGGGCCAGCGGGGGATGAGGGACAGGGACATGGGGACCCCCGGGGGGCTCCCAGGGGTGGGAACAGCACTCCCTGTGGGCACGGGGGGCACCGGGACACGGGACCCTCTGCGTGGGGAGCTGGGCTGTGCACAGCCGGGTCTCGTGTGCTGACACACGGCCGGGGACAGACGGCTGGGACGGGACAGAGGGACACGGGCAGCGCCGCGAGGGGATCACCTCGAGCCACAGGGATGGCACAGGGCGTGACAGGGGGACAGGGAGGGCACAGGGGGGCCAGCAGGGTCCGTGCTCACCGGGCCTCGGCGGCCAGCAGCTCGTCGTAGTGTGCCGAGCGCTGGTCATCGTCCTGCCGGTAGCGCAGCACCGTGGCCAGCCCCTTGCTGACCAGCGCCTCCGCGATGTTGCTGCGGGAACGGGGCTGCATTGGGGCGGGAACTGGGCCGGGGAGACGCCAGCCCCACCCCAACCTACCCCAGTCCCACCCCAACCTACCCCAGTCCCACCCCAACCTAGCCCAGTCCCACCCCAACCTACCCCAGCCCCACCCCAACCTACCCCAGTCCCACCCCAACCTACCCCAGTCCCAGATATGAGGAAGAAGT
>NW_024365048.1:269093-276757 GCF_014805655.1 Passer montanus
TCACACCCCAATCCCACCCCATCCTATCTCATCCCATCCCACCCCAGTCCCATCCCATCCCACCCAATCCCATCACACCCCAATCCCGTCCCAAGGGAAGGCCCTGGAGTGACACATCCCAGCTCTCTGGGCACAGTGGGGGACCCAAACTGCACTCATGCCACAGGGAGAAGCCTCCCAGGAGCACCCCAATGATCTCACCCCAAAGCTCCCCTCCCGCCCCAGCCCAAGCCCAGCAGGCTCAGCATTCCCAGCCCACGGGAGCCTCCTCCTGGATTTCCCACTCCCATCACTTTTTTCTGGGAGCAGGGGGTGGGCACTGGTTTGGGAGGGGGGCACCACCCTCGGATTCTCCCCCAAACCCGAGAGGTGATGGCCCCCAGCCCACGGGAATCTCCTTCATTCCACCATCCCACCTTTTTCAGGGAAAGAATTTGGGCACCAGTTTGGGGGGGCTTGGACAGGGAGACCCCCCCACCCCCATTTCCCTGGGAAGGGGCTGGGAGCAGCTCTCCCATGAACTGGGATTTCTGGGATCAGCAAGGGGGACTGTGCAAGGCAGGCAGGAGTGAATCCACCACATTCCACTGCTTTCAGCAAATCCATGAATTCTCCTTCGCCAGCACTTCCCTAATTCTCCTCCAGTCACCGCCCCCCGGCTAATTCCCTCCCTATCCCCAAAAAAGAGGAGCTATCCAGAGGATGGAGGGACTGATCCCTTCCCGAATCCCGGGTGTGCCCCTTCCCGAGTGGGGGAAGGGCAAATCCAGCACCGGGAGCCGAAATTAGGTCTCGGAGCAGGGGGAGGAATCAAAAAATTCGGGATTGGCGAGCGAGGGAATCGCTGCAGCCGGAGCAGCTGCGGCAGCCTGGGAATGCTGAGCACTGGGAATGCTGAGCATGGGAATGGGCACCCCAGGAACGGGCACCCCGGGAATGGGCACCCCGGGGATGCTGGGGCAGGAGCAGGAGCTGGGGGAGGCCAGGGAAGGGCCAGGGCAGCTCCCTGACATTCCAGATCCCAGGCATCCCACTCCCCATCCCAGTGAAATCCTGCTCCTCATTCTGAACACATCCCACCCCCCATCCCAGACATCCCACTCCCCATCCCAGTGAAATCCTGGAAAAGGGGATAGGAAAGTGTCCCACGTGTCCCCTCCCTGGGCCACCGCAGCCTGGATGCTCTGGACATTCCCAGTGATCCCAGCCATGAAATCTGGCTGCTTCCCAGTGCCAGAACACTACACTGGCCTGGAAATCCCGGGAAAAGCCCAAATGCTTTCGGGGTTCAGAGGTTCTAAGGCTCAGAATTCCCAGGGGGACTGATCCTGGCACCCAAGGAAATGCCCCAGGAGCACTGCAGGAAGGAGGGCGAGGGAGAGGCAGGCAGGGATAACGGCTCAGGGAAGGAATTCCAGCCCATGAATTCCAGCCCCTGCTGCAACCTGGCTCCCTGGGAGGCACCCCCCATTCCCAGGTCCCAGCAAAGCTCTGGAATGGAGCTGGAGCTGTGGCCTGGATGGAAGGAGCCTCCCCCAATTAATCCCAGATCCCAAATTAAAGACTGGGAATACAATGGGAAAAATCTCCTTAGGCTGGAAAACACCAAATTGGGAATGTCAAGCCAAAAATGTCAATTTTTAAGCTCCTCCTACATTTCCTTTTCCCAAAGGAAGTTTTGGAGGGGTTTCATCCCACTGGAGCTGGTGCCCAGCATGGATTGGGATCGGGACTGGGATCAGGATCACAGGTGCCAAACCCATCCCAATCCCCAAATCCTCCCAAACTGCAGCATC
The DNA here is from genome assembly GCF_014805655.1 of Passer montanus. Classification (NCBI taxonomy): domain Eukaryota; kingdom Metazoa; phylum Chordata; class Aves; order Passeriformes; family Passeridae; genus Passer; species Passer montanus. The sequence goes on from NW_024365048.1 coordinate 270,890, forward strand.
CTGCTGCCCCCAGGGAAGGGACTCCCCATTCCTGCTGGGAATTGTGCCTGGAATTACAGCACAGGGTGCTCCTGAGATGTGGGATTAGGGATTTCTAGGAGCTTTTTTTTCTGAGGATGATGCAGGATGCAGTGGGATGCTATGGAATGGTGGAGGATGCTGTGCAGAACTGTGGGATGCTCTGGGATCCTATGGGATGCTCTGGGATGCTGTGGAATGCACCAGCATTCCTAGGGCAGGGATCAGGCCCAAAACTTGGAGGAGATGGGAGGGAGAAGTGGGAAGGAGGGATCCTGGGATCCAGGGAGCGACACAAGCAGGGATAGGCAGGGATGCAGACAGGGATGCAGAGGAGATCCAGGCAGGAAAATGGGCAGGATGTGGGCAGGGACAGGGGCTGGGAGATGAGCAGGGATCCAGGCAGGGATCCAGGCTGGGATATGAGCAGGACCCAGCAGGAGAAGCTGGGTTTGTGCTCCAGCCCCAGTTCCCAGTGCCTGGAGCTGGGATTGGGGCTGCAGCTCCTGCCCTGGCTCCCGCCCCGGCGCCGCCGTGCCCGGAATTCCAAGCAGGCTCAGCCCAGCCCAGATGCCGGGCGGACACTCCAGGAGGACAAGCCAGGCTTTATTCCCTGCTCCATCCCAGCCTGGCAAAGGCCTCGGGACACAGACCCTGCTCTGTTCCACCCCCGGCATCCCGGGATGCAGCCCCAGGAATGGCACAGGCACTGTGGAACATCCCGGGAATGGCACAGGCACTGTGGAACACCCTGGGAATGGCACAGGCACTGTGGAACATCCCGGGAATGGCACAGGCACTGTGGAATATCCCAGGAATGGCACTGTGGAACATCCCGGGAATGGCACAGGCACTGTAGAACATCCCAGGAATGGCACAGGCACTGTGGAATACCCTGTGATGCAGCCCTGGGAATGGCACTGTGGAACATCCCGGGAATGCAGGGGCAGCTCTCCCAGCCCCGGGATCAGGGAGCAGCAGAAGGCAGCTCTCCCAGATTTTCAGGGAAGGGAAGGAAGGGAAGTGCAGCTCTCACAGCCCCTGGATCAGGGAGGGAAAGGCAGCGCTGCAGCGCTTTGGGCGCTTTCCAAAATAGCTGCTACCGGGAAAAAAAACTGGGAAAGCAACCAAGGGCCTATGACAAATCCTCCCTACGCAGCTCCCGGAGCCGCTGCCAGCCGGGGGCTTGGCCTATCCACAGGGATGAGCTGGAGGCTTGGCCTATCCACAGGGATGAGCCGGAGGCTTGGCCTATCCACAGGGATGTGCTGCACCCCGTGCCCCGAGGGGGAAATCACAAATTCTGGCTGAGGGAAAGCTGCTCTGGAACACCCCCCACTCCTGAACCTTCTCATGGAGAACGGAAATCAGGGAGGGGTCCTTGGGAAGGACAAACATCCTGGGATACACAGCAGGGATTACTCCTCCACAGCCACCCCTGAGGCTCTGGGATTGGGGAGAACCTGATCCCGATATCCCCCAAAACTGATGCAGCTGTGGTGGGGGGGTCCAGACAGCAGCATCCCAATGTACCCTAAGGAATCCCAGCACTGGGATGTCGGGAATGGGGGCTGACCCCAGGCCAAGTGGGGAGCGAGCCACCCTCCAACCCCACAGAGCCCTGGCGAGGTGGGAAGGCTGGGTGGGAATTCCAGGTGGGAATTCCGGGTGGGAAGGTGGGAATTCCAGGGGCAGGGCGGATTCCAGGGGTAATTCCGGGTGGGAATTCCAGGGGCAGGGCGGTCCCGGGTGACTCACATGCCGCCGATGGAGACGGTGGCGCAGGTGCGTGGGTGGGAATTCCAGGTGGGAATTCCGGGTGGGAATTCCGGGTGGGAAGGCCGGGTGGGAATTCCAGGGGCAGGGCGGTCCCGGGTGACTCACATGCCGCCGATGGAGACGGTGGCGCAGGTGCGCTCCGCGAAGGCCGGCACGGTGTCGGTGGCGCTGCTGGCAGGGCGGATGTAATCCACGGAAACGTTCACCTGCAACAGGGAACGGCTCAGGGCCCGCTGCCCGGCCCCACGGCACAGCCCGGCATCGGCCAGCCAGGCCCTCACCCCGTCCTCATCATCATCATCATCGTCATCCTCATCCTCCTCATCCTCATCCCCATTCTCATCCTCATCCTCATTGCCATCATCATCCCCATTCTCATTCTCAACCCCACCCCCATCCCCATCCCCATCCTCATCCTCATCCGTATCCTCATCCTCATCTGTATCCTCATCTTCATCTGTATCTTCATCCTCATCCCCATTCTCATCCCCATCCCCATCCTCGTCCTCATCTGTATCTTCATCCTCATCCCCACCCTATCCTCATCCTCATAATCATCCCCATCCTCATCCTCACCGTCATACTCATCTTCATCATCATCCTCATCCTCATTGTCATCCTCATCCCCATCCCCATCCTCATCCTCATCCTCATCGTCATACTCATCCTCATTGTCATCCCCATCCTCATCCTCTCCATGCCCACATCTCTGGGATCAGCCAGCCAGGCCCTCATCCTCATCCTCATCCCCATCCCCATCCCCATCCCTATCCTCATCATGCCCAAATCTCTGTAATCAGACAGCCAGGCCTTCATCCCCATCTTCATCCTCATCTTTTCCATGCCCAGATCTCTGGGATCAGCCAGCCAGGCCCCCATCCTCATCCTCATCCCCCTCCCCATCCCCGATGCCACCCCCATGCCCATGCCCACCCTCCCTGTGCCCACAGTCCCAGTGCCAGTCTCCAGCCCCTCTCTCTGCCTGCCCAGGGAACGGAGCCGTTTCCCAGCAGCTCTGGCACCACCAGAGCTTCCAGGCACATTAAACCAGGAGCTTCCAGGCAGGACAAGATCCCAGTTGGGATCCTGGCACCTGCCAGGTGTCCCCAGAGCTCCGTGGGGACCCCGAGGTGCAGCGGCCCCGGCACTTCCCGGTTTATGGACACCACATTCCCCACTCCACCAGGGCTGTGCCCTGGAATCAGGGTGTCCAGGCAGGATGGGAAGGGCTGGGACAGGCAGGGAGCATCCCAAGCCTGGAATCCCACCATGCCCCCACGGCTCCGACACAGCAGGAGGGATGGGGACCCTGCTGCCACCGCTCCAGGATCCCAGACAGGGACTGGGAACACCTCAGGGCCAGATCCTGTGGGATGCATCACCTCCCACTGCACCAGCCTTGGGGTGAGCTGGGACGTGCAGGGATCAGGGAATCCTGCAATGGTTTGGGTGGGAAGGGACCTCAGAGCCCCTGCAGTGCCACCCTGCCATGGCAGGGACACCTCCACTGTGCCAGGCTGCTCCAGCCCCAGTGTCCAGCCTGGCCCTGGGCACTGCAGGGATGCAGGGGCAGCCCCAGCTGCTCTGGCAATTCCAGCCCAGCCAGCAATTCCTCATGGCCAATCTCCCATCCATGGCTGCCCTCTGGCACTGGCAGCCATTCCCTGGCTCCTGTCCCTTGTCCCCAGTCCCTCTGCAGCTCTCCTGGAGCTCCTTCAGGCCCTGCAAGGTCCCCTTGGCACCTTCCCTCCTCCAGGCATCACCCCCAGCAGTTCCCGGCCTCACATCCCCCATCTGCAGGCGCCATTCCCATGGAAATCCCACCCAGCCCCACCCCTGTGCTGCCCAGGGAAGCTCCATCCTCCATGCTCTCCTGGTATCAGCTGGAACACCAAGGCTCTGGGGTACAGGGGGTGACACTGGGGTGACACGGGGGGCATGTGGGGATCTCTGGGGACATCCCAGTGCTGCTGCCTCGGGATGGGCTCGGCCCCTCTGGACTTTTCCCAGGCCCGTTCCCTCTCCTGTTCCTGTTCCCGTTCCGCATGGCCGGAGCCGCGCTGAGCCAAAGGCAGCCAGACAGGCGAGGCAGGAGCATCCCCGAACCCCTCCAAAGCCTCGGCTCATCCCGAAAATCACTCATTAAACCAACATCAAAATGCAAAGAGGGCCGGAGCGTCTGGCAGGGCGCCGGAGCCGCGGCTTTTCCGCGCGGAGAGGGGGCTCCGGCAGGAAAGAGCCAATTAAGGGGAGCGGTTACAGCGATTCCTCGCAGCAAAGCTCCCGTCGGAACCACTGGAGGGGAAAAAGAGATGCCGATTACTCCGAGAGGCAGGTTGGGAATTCAGCTGCTCCAGGGCTTTCGAGATGTCTGGCTCAGGAGCGGCTGGCGTGGGAAACACCTGGCTCGGGATGCGGCACCGGGAACGGGGAGAGGCGGCGGCGGAGCAGCCGGGGGGAACGGGGATCCCCGGGCCCGGGGAGGAGCCAGGAGAGTGGGATGGGATAATGGGATGGGATAACGGGATGGGATAATGGGAGGGGATAATGGGATGGATGGGATGGGATAATGGGATGGGATGAGGTGGGATGGGATGGGATGGGATGGGATGGGATGGGATAATGGGATGGGATGGGATGGGATAATGGGATGGGATGGGATGGGATAATGGGATGGGATGAGGTGGGATGGGGTCACCCCTCAGCAGCAAAGCCCTGTGTTGTGTCCTGCTGCATCGGCTGTGCCCAGGGGCAGGAAGGCTCCACAGAGGGATTCATGGGTTAAGGACAATGGGATGAAGTTCCACAAGGCCAGGTGGAGCCCTGGCACAGGGTGTGGCTGCCCCTGGATTCCTGGAAGTGCTCAAGGCCAGGCTGGATGGGGTCGGGAGCCACTCAGGATAGGGGAAGGTGTCCCTGCCACGGCAGGGCTGGAACCATTCCATGATTCCATGAAGTTCCACGTCCCTCCCTGGATCACACCAGCCCCACAGAACACACCAAACAGGGAAAGCTGGGAAAGGCCCTGGGCGTGCTGCTCAGCTGGAAGCACCCAGAGCTGCAGGGACAATGCCCGGGATCATCTGAGGGCAGGCCGGGGTCCGTGTGACACCAGACGTGGCACTGTCACCCCACAGCTCCGCACCGGGGACAGCAGGCAGAGCATTCCCGGGTCCAAGGGCAAGGTGCCCGGGCAGGGCTGGGAAGGGCCGGGGGTGCAGGGACCCCTGGCACCCCTGGGCTGCGCTCCCCCCGGAGCAGCCGGAGCAGCCGGGCGGCTTTCCAAGGTCAGCTGCAGTCAGGCTGGATTAAATCACTCGGCAGCTCCGCTCCCGGGAGCGCATCCAGCCCGGAACGGCGGCACCGCACGGGCTGCGCGGCCACCGCCGCCAATGTCACCCACGGGGACCCACGGGGACCTGGAACCCACGGGGACCTGGATCCCACAGGGACCCGGATCCCACAGGGACCCTGTACCCCAGCACTCACTGCCTGGGCTGGCCAGCACAGAGCCGGGGGTGCCCGGACATGGGGGGACAGGATGGGGTCCCCAGGACACGGCCCTCAGCCTTGTCCCCAGCATCGGGGTCCCAGCGAGGCTGTTCCCAACACGCTGACCCCAGGGTGTGGCCCCTGCCTCACTGTCCCCAGGACCAGGGTCCCAACGAGGTTGTCCCCAGCTCCTTGTCCCCAGGGTGTGGCCCCTGCCACCCTGTCCCCTGCTGGTCCCAAGGTGGGGGAGGCTCCCCTCGTGGTCCTGTCCCAGTTCCAGCCCCAGTCTGGGCTGGGGGGACACAATGGGACATTCCGGGCACATCCCCTGCTCCAGCCTCAGGACCCCCGGCAGCGGGGACATGTCCCCATGCCAGGGGGGACAGCAGGGGCAGGGACCCCTCCCGGGGGCTGCCTGAACGGGGTGGGAGGGGGGCTCATCCCGCTGGGAAGGGCCGGGAGCAGCCCCACCTTTGGGACGGGGAGGGCGGGGCGGGCTCGGGGCCGTGCCGCTGCCATTCCCTGCTATTCCCTCATCCCACGGGGGGCTCCGAGGGGCCGCGGGGACACGGGGGGGCC